>NC_084594.1:35720541-36094291 GCF_033807715.1 Cololabis saira
CATTATGGTTTCTCCATCCTTCCACACCTGCTCACATCTGCAACCAGCCCTGGGCTTCTAGTTTAGCACTCCACTCCACTTCTGTTATTTGCTCTCCTGCCACTCTGAGCGTTACCACGATCCTGAGGACTGAACTCTTTAAATAAAGACTTTTACTAAACACTTTGCCGTTGTGTTGCATGTGTGTCTGCCACATTCCCTTGTCAGGGAAGACCTGAAAGCAGGGCATTGCAATAATTGGTAGGAATAGAAATGAAAGCATGCATTAGCATCTCCGTCTTGGCCAGAGAGAATGAGAAGAGAGCAGCGTGAATCTGGACCTCAAGCCACCAATGACAACTGAGGTCCATTAATCAATCCAAGTGCATGTTTACAATCTAAGAAACCTGCTCTAAAACATTCCCCTCAGAAATCAGAGACCGTTTGTTTCAAAGATCCTCAGTTGAGACTTGTTTCAAAGACACAATGATACAATAAAAAGTTCAGCCGCATCAACTGGCCACGCGATGAGAGGCAGAATGTTCTCCCTTTACGACGTGTTCACATGTGAGGCAGAGGCGGAAATACCTGATGGTTGGATGAAAAGGTTGTGGGCTCTGCTTTTTGTCACGCGGACGGGACTGTGTCATGTGTCGAGGCGAGAGAGGAAATGATAGACAGCAGGCTTGCTCCTCCCACCCAGCCACCAATATTCATTTTTAAATGAGCGACTGTTAAGTGTTTAAAACAGGCACAGGGGGCCCCTTTGACAGACATGTAAGTCAAAGGCGGGCTCTCTCAGGTCATACTGAGTGACAGTGTAAAGAGATGGAGATCAGTAGGGACGGAATCCCTTTGCCTATTTCATTTCCTTCAGGGTGAAGCTTTTGTGCCCTCCTGCCTCCTCGTCTCAACCCAGGAGACCCCTGATGAGACCCAGAGTGAGGTCAAGCCCAAAGCGCAGACATAGAAAACTCTGCACAGATTTTGCACATACCAGAGTGTGTGCACCCACAGCAGGAGCGGCGCACTCGGGTGTTCTCGTGACACAACAATGAAATACTGTTGCTAGCACCAAGAAAGAAAGTGATGCAGTGAGATGCGCGGTCACCGGTCAGGTGCTGTTATTCTTTCCAGGCTTAATCTATAGATGACAATGTGAGTGTCGGAGCATGAGGATTACAGCAGGAAGTGTTCTGAAGCAGGGAGACTTAAGGAAATATTGCAACTTAAGTGTTATTTACGTTACACCAGAGGCCTTTGCGCTCCTGGCTTTCACTTGACTCTGTTTCTGCAAGACTCAAGGTTGTTCTTTTATGTTGTATTGTCCGCTGAACAATGTCAGTTCCAGGTCAACCAACCAGAATGTTCTGCCAAACTAGTGGACTGGACTGCTGCTTCCTGTAATGAGAGATTTGCTGTGATTGTCAAGAGTAGTCAGCAAACGCTCATTTGGCTCTCCACCTTGTCTTGCTGGTGGTCTCTTGTGAAAGTAGAGAGCGAGTAAAGATTAATCAAACGTTCTGTGAGCGGTGGGTCAGGCAGTGCATGTCTTTGTTTCTGAGCCAGAGGTGGCGGACGGGTCAAAATACTGGCCGATGGGCACGCTGCAGGAGTCTGAAAACACAGATAAGAGGTTTGTTCCAGAAGAGGAGGCCCTGCAGGTGATCGTTGAGCATGCAAGCTGTCACGTATTCTTCATAGGGAGAAGCATGAGCAGAGATCACAGATCTTGATCTCAAAATGAGCATGAGCAACCAAAATTGTAAAATTAGAAGATGCAGGACAACATTTGGTTAGTCATCCCTTTCAGTGCTGGGTACACACCTATGGAATTCTTTACCACCAGAAATAAAATCCAGAATTAAGGATGTTTAGTGCCAAAGCTAAACATTGGCTTAAGCAGCAGCAGAAATGCGAACATTAACTTCTCTCAAGTCACTGTCAGTACAGTATTTTACTAATGTTTAATGTATTTAACTTGTTTATGATATCTGTTCACTGCATTATTCACTGTATTTGTATTATTGTATTTTGTATTCAGTATCTTTTATCCTTCTTTTGCCTGACCAGGGACAAAGACTGCAAATTAGCTGAAGCTAGACGTCTTGTATGCATCACATTTTTCATTCTTTGTGACAATGTTGTATGTATCGTCCCTGTTAAATAAACATTAAAATTAAAAAAATTAAAAATGTTTAAAAAAAAAGGCAGCTGGTGTATTTTTACTGTAAAACTGAACATTAATATATCACAACAGTCTCCACAGCAGCATCCTCCATAAAGCCTGCAGAGCAGCAACACCTCTGGGGAGTTTGACCCTATGTGGTCGATGTGAACAAAAACTGACTGATATTTCACCTCCAGAAGTTCAGAAAAGACTGCGTACTGAGAAACAGCTCTATCTGACGTATCAAATATTAATACTTACATATAGTTGCCAAACAGTGTTTTGGGATTGTTATTACAGATCCAGTGAATGCTTCAAATTAAGGAAAACTACAATTAGTGTGTTATTTCAGTTACCAGGCTGATGTTTGACCATCAATCCCAATAAACGCTCCTACAGAATGAGTTATAGTATTATATAATATAGTTATGTGATTATAATGCCAAATGATCAGCGCAGCTCAAACAAACTATTTGTTAAAGGTACGACATTGTGACATAGATCATGATGGGTCAGCTGTGTGCACAGGTCAACACGGATGAAAGTGTCTGATGGAGTTGTAGATTTGGATCAAAACGACTGACAGATCAGGATTTCTGGTTCCATCCATCCATCTCTCCGGTTTTAGACCCTAAAGGGCAGATATGTTAAAAGGAGAACTTTGCCCTAATCCCATCTTCCAGCTCCCAGACTATCAATACAGCTACAGCGGATGATGAAAAACCATCACAGTTCCCTCATTTCACACAATTTGTCAAGACTTATTTTGTTTCCAGAGTCCACCCTGTGTCTTGTGCTGCCACATTAACACAGCTCCACACAAAAACCCAGCTTCCTGGAGTCAGAGCTTTGGTGGAAAAAATAAAACCTCCCTCCTCGGCTTCACAAGAAAACGCAGTCAAATCCTCATGTGATATTGATGAAAGGTCCTGCCCAGACGGGTTATAGATTTTCTCAGCCTTCTTTGAAGAATATCTGAATTTCTTGTCTTTGCTCAGAATTTTCAGGAGTCGAGATGAGAACCTGTTCTCCTGGGACTTCAGTCGAGATCAGAGATACGTGCACGCCTCTCTCTCATGCATCCACGTGGCGAGGATGTGTCAGACTCCAGCTTGGGTGAGCCAGAACTTCATGTAATGAAGATCAAACAGAGCTGCAAACTCTGACTTGAGAAGGCTGTCCAAATGCCCTGACTCAAAAATGAGAACGAGGAAAAAGTTTTAGGATTTCACCCCAAAAGCATAACACAGCTGAAAAGCTATAGAAACAGAGCTAAAAAGAGCTCCAGCTCTCTTCAGAAACGTGTCCTCAAAGGCCACATTTCAGATTTGCTCTGTCACCCTCATCTGCAGACGTCTGTGGCCGTAAAGCCTGTCACGAGAGGTCGTGGTCATGAGTGGGGCCCGATGGTTTTCAGGTCGGATGTTTTGGCTCCAGATTCAGCAGTTTGCGTCAACAGTTTTCTTTGCAAAGGTGTTGTTTTCCTCTGAGTCCGTTAACCTCTCAAATAACACAGGCAATGGCAACAAGGAAAGACACACAAGTGTAATCTCAAACACGGACAGACCTGTGGTTTATGACGTGAGTGATGTCACAGAGACGATTTGCTGCTGGGAGTGTTCACATCTGCCTGACAGTGTGTCTGTATCTCAGAGAGAGACGCCTAACCTGTGTTTTGTGATTAATAAGCACGGTTTTTAATTATTTTTCGTTGGATCAATGTAGCAAATAAAATAGTTCAGACCATCCAGCTCCTCACCCATCAGATACGTGTTTCACATGATCAGTTCAGGAAAAAACGGCAGTCAAACCAGCAAAAATGTCATTTTGCTGGATGAAATATATTAATTCCTGATAGAATAAGTTTGTTAGTGCACAGCTCTGCTCCTGTACGCATGTGAGTGAGTGTATGTTTGTGAGTACACGAAAGTACAACCTGCATTGAGGCTTCTCGCTTCGGGAATCCCGTTCTGTGATTGGACGCTGCCTCGGCAGCGCCGCTGCTCATTTGCATAAAGTTCAGATTTTTCAACTTCAAATTGATGCGCTGCTCCCGCCGCCCGTTTTCATAGACAATGAATGGCAGCCGGACGCCTATGACGCCCGTGACACTTTCAGTGTGAACGCAGGGTAAGACGGCAGCAGTTTCTCTTTCGCTGCTTCAAACAGTGGCGACAGAAAACATCCTTGACGTACCTCTGGTTCAGAGTGTTTGCAGATGTCTTCTGAGCGACTTTTCAAGTCACTCGTACTTGAATTATTAATGTGAGAATTCATTCTCACACTTACGGCACCATACCTCACGCCTAATGATGTATATGAATACCCCCCCGACCCCACACACACACACACACACCATCATCACCACCGCTGCAGAGAGGAGAGAGGATGAAGCTACCAGAGGATGGATGGATGGATGGATGGATGGATGGATGGATGGATGGATGGATGGATGGATGGATGGATGGATGGATGGATGGATGGATGGATGGATGATGGATGGATGGATGGATGGATGGATGGAGCTGCAGCTAGGGATCAAACAGCCTGATCTCATATAAACCTGTCATGCCAAATAGAAAGAAAATATGTAAACTATTAAACAAAGAAATCACAAGATAAGTTTTTATGATTGCTGTTTTGATGTTCAGGAACATTAAAAAAGGAGACTCTAATATTCTGGCCTTTTTTCAGACTTTGACACAATTTCCCAAATTATGAATGAAATATCCGTGACATGCTTTCATAAGAATCAAACTACCAGAGAGCTGGAATGGAACCGTGCCTTTAGTGTTTTCTTTCGCACTTTCTGCCTCTTTCTGCCTCTTTCTGAGTCCGTCTGAGGGGCAGCAAACACAGCGTGATGAAGTGGCTGAAATGGGAGAAGAAAAACCACTTACAGAACCAATGCACATCCTCTCGGGGGAAAGATCAGCCTCTTAATGCTCCACTTTAGTAAACTGCTAGTCGGTCACAGAGTAAGTCTGTTGGTCCGGTAGCTTTTCCAGGGCTGTTGCTTTTTAAAAAAACATTCAAGCAGCAAAACAAGGAGCCAAACAACACATTAAATCTCTGCACAGTCGGGGGGAGGAGCAGTTTTGGTAAATTACCTTGATAAAAAGACAAACTAGGCCTGCTGCTGCTGCTGCTCTTCAGCCGCGGCCTGGGCAGAGGTCATTTATGTCCCTCCCAGGGATGTGAGATGTGTCAGGTTTAAACCGCTGCGGTTGTGCTTACGACGTCTCCCCACACAGCCTTACACGTGCCTGACCGCATCCATCCCATGAGCCACATCTGGAAGCCACATGTGTTCAGGCCATGGGTGTACCAGAGCTGGAGCCCAGAACTGCTCTGGGCGACATTTCATAAAAGCTGGTACTGCTGGATTAACCTTGCGGCTTGTCAAGTCACGTATAATCACCAGGGCCTCCTACAAAAATGAGATCCTTCACCATATTTTCCTCATAAGGATGAAATCATTCTGGCTGAACAGAACGGACGAGCGGTTAGCCGGTAACAGGGGTGTCAAGCAGCCTCTGCCCATGACCTGATAGAGCCCTGATTTGATTGATCCGGCTCTTATTGCAAACACGGTAAGCTGCCAATTTCTGAAGCTGAAATAATGCAGTGAACACAAACTCACTGAATGAGTGTAGCTGTTAGAATCTGCATGGTAAGCAGAGAAAAACAGAACTATTCAATAGGAAAACCTCTTAGCAGCGCAATCTTTACATCCCCAATCGTTTTTCTAAATAGGCTGCAGACGGCAGGATTTGTTTTTACCCTTGAGACTACAGTATGGTTCCTAACTGATGACGCTGCATAAATCAGTTTGCATACCGGGGGCAACATGCACAAAACTCTGTAGTTTCATGAATAAAACTGTATCTACATTAGTATCTACAGGCAGAAGTGGCAGGGTGACTTATCACTGACTCATATGTGCATGCTCGAGCTTGATTTTCACTCAGATTCAGCCGTGAATGGATCCAGACTATCCTCTTCTTAACGATTGGTACATGAAAACATTATTGCACCACAACAAAAGTGTTAAGAAAAACACAAAAGTGCAATTTACTGAACATTAAAGTGAGGTGCCTGACAATGACATGGAGAAAAGGAAATTGTTAACTTGTTTGTCTCTGTTCTGAAATGACAAAAATAACTGCTGACAGGAAAAAGTAGCACGAACAGACACTTATACTAGTTCAGAGCCAAAAAAACAACATCTAATGAACAGATAGCCTTCACGCTGGACTCATGAGGAGACGATCAAGAGGGAGACGACTTTCATTTAATGGTTAATGATTAGTTTATAGCCAGTTAAGAATTAAATCAGTGGAAAATTAATTGATAAGCACTGCGACTCTCCAGCGTACAGACCTACAAAAACGATAGAAGATGATGAGCTACAAGAAAACCAATCACAATATAGATTTACCAATGATTAGGTAAAAACTGGTGAATCAAAGGTGATGGATTCTTTTTATTATGAAGAATGGCTCTAAATGTAGACCGGAAAACAACACAAAATTAGCAGCAACTTCTTAATTACTAATGACTTAAAGATTTCAGCGTCACACTGAGCAGTTAATGAGCAGTGAATCATTGGCAACCTCCGATTCGTTCAGCTAACGCAGCTGACTGTGACCTGGGAGCAGCTGTGATGTTTGCCGTGGAGGCGACTCGTCGCGCCGCGGGGATTCACAAGTGACTGCAAAGTCTTTGCCCCGAGGAGAAAGTAGCCTGGCAGAGGTGGGATTTCAGATCTCTGTGGGTTGTTGTGACTAGTTTATGAACAACAAGGCAATGGCAGACAAAGGCTGCTCCCAGGAGAGCAGTGAGGCTGCAGTAAGGTCCTCATTAGAGCTGATGTCTGAAGATTCAAGTGTGTTTCTTTGAAATTCCATATTATTTCATTCATTTGTTTTTAGTTTTTTGCATGAACTGCTATCTAAGTTTACAGACTTGTGGTGAGATGAAGACGTTCTGGCTGAGGTCTCTGACATGTTTGCTGGCTGTCATCACGCCGGCCTCATCTCCTCCTCCTCCACATGTCCAACTGCAGATTAAAAGCTGTTCAAAGAGATTTCGGTCCTGCTGCAGCTCAGCGCTGATTCTTTCGGCATGACCGTATTGCTGACTTGATGTCGTCCTGGGTTATGATGTAAAGGCCTTTTTTTGTGCCAGTGGCAGAGTAATATGATTCAGTGATTTGAAAATCCATCCAGATGTGATAAAATAACTTCAGCGCGACTTCTCGAAGTTGGAGAGTTAAAAGCTCTCAGAGGCGATGTGGAGCTTCCTGACTGTCAGGTCTCCCCACGAGGAAACAATATACAGGACTGTCTCAGAAAATTAGAATATTGTGATTTTCTGTAATGCAATTAAAAAAAAAAGTCATACATTCTTGATTCATTACAAATCAACTGAAATATTGCAAGCCTTTTATTATTTTAATATTGCTGATCATGGCTTACAGTTTAAGAAAACTCAAATATCCTATCTCAAAAAATTAGAATATTCTGGGAATCTTAATGTTAAGCTGTAAGTCATAATCAGCAATATTAAAATAATAAAAGGCTTGCAATATTTCAGTTGATTTGTAATGAATCCAGAATTTATGACATTTTTGTTTTTTTAATTGCATTACAGAAAATAAAGAACTTTATCACAATATTCTAATTTTCTGAGACAGTCCTGTACACTTCCATCCTTTGAGCCTCGCTGAATCTGCACAGCTGTTTTTAAAAAAATGCTTAAAAGATGATACCTTGTTCCTTGTTGCACCTGGTTCACACAAAGGAAATCATTTGTACCTATACAGCACATTTTAATGGACATTTGACTTGAATAAAGGTTTTAAAGCCATTTTAATGACTCCTTTGTGCTTTAAAACCTCCATAACTGCAGGGAAAGTTAAGGTTTCAAATGCACTCATGCACACAGTGACAATCTTTAAAAGTGTCAAGGACACATTTGCAGACATGTAAACTACGTTTTAGGAGGAGGACCATGAATCCAAGTCAGAAGGATGTGCAAATACAGAGGGACCTGGAAAGCTCTTTGCAGTTATTTCTTAGTCTTGCAGCAGTGGAGACTTTCAGTGCAGATTAATGTCAGCAGGTAACAGAGTGTGGAGAACCCCCCCCCAGACTGGCATGTGGAGGCAGGACAACAGTGAGCAATGTGACAAAGTGGAGATCTGGATGGAAAACATGCTAAACAGGAACCTGCGTGTGGTAAATGGGCATGCAAAGATGTTCAACACTTTAGAGGGACGTCTAGATGGAATCTTTTCACGCTTAAGTGCTTGGTAAAGTGAGATTAAAGCTGTAAGATGTAGAGATCAGTATCGGAAGATAAACACGGCATGTCTCAGACGAAAAAGCTGGACACATTCCACCGCTCTCTCTTTACAGAAAGCCGTGCATCCTAATGAGGAGAACTGTGAGAGGCCGAGGGCGTGACTCTGTTCTGTCAATCACCTGCAGCCTTATTAGGTACCAGCAGGAGGGTGGGAGAAGTGAAGGACGAAATAATAACTTGTTTTGGTTTGAATTTATCTGAAGTGAAATTCCTGCCCTCCCAAACATTCCCTCAGCAGCGAGGCTTAGAGCCGGGGTTTGGATCCTGCTCTGCCCCTTTCGTCGGTGATGACTAGCCATTAGCTCGTGTCAAATTAGGTCCAAAGATGGCTGAACAATGCAGCCTGTTATCAGAGACATAGGTGTGGCTGAAAGAGCTTGTCAGTTTGACACGGTCAAGATGGCTGTTTAGGTTCTCTAAATAAACACGGGGTGTAAGACAAGTGTGCAAAATGTGTGAGCCGGGAAATAAAGCTGATCCTATTCCCCGTGCACATCAGTGAGCTCCGGGAACCATGCATGAAGTCCAACTTTACCCTTAGGGTTAACAGAGGGGCATCGTCCTGCCCTTTTAGGAAAGGTCCTTATGAAAGTGACCGTCCTCCGTGTGTCAGTCTAAATCGTAAATGGACTAAATCATTACACGTTACAAGGCACAAACAGCTTTGTCTGCACGTGATTGCACAGCAGCAGATCTGGTTATTTCTCACTGGGACTCAAGTTATGAAGTATGAAGGGAAATGTGTCCCTTCTCTGAGATAAAATACTATGTTTTAAAGGAGACCTATTATGGCATCTAATACCTATTTTAAACAGGCCTTGAATGTCTTAAAAACAAGCTTTTGATTGTTTTTGCTAAATAAATTAGAAATTCAGCCTCTGAGCCATGTCTTTATCTTCCAATTCTCTAACCTCATTATCTATGCAGGATTCTGAGTGGGCGGGGCTATGATAATGAGGCTCTGAGCTGGTTGGCTGCCTGACGCGAATGACGCGATACACCGCTACGAAAAAATGGCGGAAGCTCCGGCCGGTGGAGTTAGTTGTGGGCGTGGTTTCACGCATCGCTCCCGTCGTTACGTAACGACAGGAGCAGAATCTGAATGTCTCGTAGAAGCCATCTCACACTGGATGGCTCATCAGGGCGGCTGTACAGACACTGCAGAACTTGGTTGCTTTCCTCCTTCTCTGAGTTGGCAGGCTGAGGGGAGACCACTTTATATATGTTAAAGCAAGAAAAAACATGTTTTTCATAATAGGTCCCCTTTAAAGGAAATATGCCGCTTCAGTCGAGCTCAAGATATTTAAATAATGACATAAGGAAGTCAGTGAGAGGCGAGCACTTGTTGCTCCTTAAATATATTTACTATGAGTAAGATGGAGTAACTGGAGTACACCTCATAGAGGCGTGAGAGCAAATATAAGACTCAGACGTCAGCGTGACCCAGCTCCCCAAAGTCGCCCCATTTAAGACTCAACCTGATCAACCCAGTTATCCAATTAACCACACAATTCATCTTTATTTAAACTTTGAAATGTAGCTGAGAAAATACATAAATAAACATAAGATACAGTAATACAATCAAGAAAACGTTAAAAACATTGAAATGATCACATTTTTTTTTTTAAACAGAGAATTATAGATTTAAGGAAAACATATAATGAAAAAAGTCAATGTTTTGTACTTGATGCACGTCATCTTTCTGCTGAAAGTCCGAAGACGTCCCGGCCTAGCTGGTCAGAGATCAGACTACTGGCATCCAGGCATTTTAACTTCGTGAGAATTATGAACAAATAATGACACAGAAGCAGAAAGACTAAACTCTTCCATGGGAAAATCAAAACACCCCTTAACTTTCACGTTTTACATTTTTCTAAATGTTATATGCTGAACTTTTAACAAGTTACTGTAGGCATCTTCGCATGCTGCTGTTAGTATTTAGTTATTTTAAGAATTCTTTTACATTTTCCTAGTTTTTATCGCTTTGGATTGACTGATTTTACGAGCCCTCTGGTGTGTGCGGAGATCCTCCTGCAGACATCTCGAGTTCAAAGTCTTTCTGCACCAGACGGCTGTGCACTGTCATGTAACGCACTCAGCTGATGTGATCGTAAAGAGATAAAGTTTTAAGGGACAAACAGCGACAGACGGGACAAAGCCAGCAGACCACTCCGCTCCTGTCAACACGCATCAGTTCCTGCTCCATATCACTGCAGCAGATGAAAGACTGGTTTTGTCCTCTTTCGTGATATAGATGCAAACTGAGATTTCAGATATGTAGCTTTTCTGTCTCCAATGGGAAACTGAAGAAAGTGGAGAGGTGTAATCAGCCGAGATGAGATCATGAGAAACAGATACTGTACACTTGTTTTGTTTTGTCTTATCGTCATGAGAACAAACATGTTCGGGAGTGAGCTCATACGACTGGACCGAAGGGTATAAGAGATGCTGGTTTCTCACAATGACATGACAAAAGCAGAGGGAGGCCCTTGAGCTCCTCTCCATCCCTCCCTGACATCATATACTAAAGATAAACAGAGAGAGGCGCATGAATTAACACAATGATATCTGTCCTCCCGTGATGCTCACAGGCAGGGGACGCGTGCACGCGTGGAACACAGCGTGTCATTGTCATGTTTCCTCTCCGTGCCATCCGTGATATAACGTGCACATCGTGAACACGTGTGGAGAGACATTCATATGTACATTATCCCCAACATATGGGATCTGCTGCTGGGTAATGGCTGTCCTTGTCTGGAGCAGACGATCCACGTTAGCCAAGAAGGAAGGCTGCGGTTAAGACGGCCTTGTAAAGAACGAGGCACCTCCAGTCAGTAATGTAACTCCTGGGTCCTGACAATGAAGACAGCAGATGTCCAGCAGGACTCTGGAGTAAGACTGCAGAGTTGATGCCCAAACAACCCCCTGCTGAAATACCTGGAGCCACCGGCAATTATTGGCTCATATTTCTTAGAAAGCTGCACTCAAAGATTTCATCAGCTTTATGACTTTGGGATATATGAGGCTTGTAGTCCAGAGATATGAGGGTGTATTTCAAGCCAGTTTAATGACTCATAAAAGGTATTTGCTAATGCACCCACTCCTGTCGACAAGCTGTTTTTGTTTCACTGCGTACTCATGAGTCATGTTGACAGAGTTTCAGACCGCTCAAGTCGTTCAGGCTAATATTTGAAAGGAGGATATTCTGCTTAATTACTATTTTGCAAAAAGAAATAATGATGCAGTATGTCCTTACAACAGAAAGAAAAATCACCAAGCATTACCGAGCATGTGTGCAAAGAGAGCAGGTGAATGGCTGCGTTTGTTTCCAGCTCTGATCCATCAGCTCGGCCCGGGGTTCTGTACTTTTGTTTATTCTTAATCAGTGTACTTTAAAAGGTGACGGGATAAGTTTGAGAAATGTGGATATTTTTCTAAGCAGAACCAGATGATCATACAAATAATCCCTGTTGGCAAAACTAAGCAGTCCTCCCTCACAATGAAGGATTACTTCTGACTGTACATCTGCTTACTGTTATACTTGTAAATAAAAACGCACCCTTGTGTTTCTCCTGATGAAAAGCTTGATTCACTCATGAAGGACTCAGATGAGGGAGATTCTTTAAGACCAATTAAAATTTATTTACACACAAATTTGTCGGTACCCTTCCATTAAAGAATGAACACCCACGATGATCAATGAACATGAAATTAATAGAACTAATAAATAATGATTTAATGACAACCAATAAAATCTGATATTGTTTTGAATTGTTGTTCAAGGGAATCTTTAAAAAAACAAAAAAAAAAAAAAAAAAAAAAACACTATTAAAAACAGACTTTGACAAACAATGGACCCATCCATTTTCCGCCGCTCATCCGTTACCGGGTTGCGGGGGCGGCAGTCTCAGCAGACATGCCTTCTCTCAACCTCCCGCACAACCTCCGGCTCCTTCCCCCCCAGCGAGGTGACATGTCCCCACTGAGAGGGTTTGGTCCGGGGATTGGGTCGTCGAGGCACCCCGCCATGACTGCTACCCAGCCCACAATGCACCGGCCTGCCATGGTCCTTCCTGCGGGTGGTGGGCCTACAGGAAGGCGGGCCCACGTCGCCATTTCGGGCTGAGCCCGGCCGGGTCCCACGGGCAAAGACCCGGACACCAGGCGCTCGCCTACGAGCCCCAACCCCAGGCCCGGCTCCAGGGAGGGTCCTCGGTGACGCCGATCCGGGCAACGTAGCGGTCCTTGATCTTCTCTTTGCCATGATTAGCTTCGGAACCGCTCAGTCTGGCCCGTCACCTAGGACCTGTTTGCCATGGGACGCCAGGGGCGTAATGCCCCAGACAACATAGCTCCTAGGATCACTCGGGCAACACAAACTCCTCCACCACAGTAAGGTGGACCCTGACCTTGATATTTAGTACAACAACTTTTCAAGTGAATCACTTCAGTCCAGTGACAAGTGTCCTCTCAGAGAGTGTGTCCACCTGTAGACAGGTGTCCTGGTCGTCATGGTCAGTACTGAAGGATTTCTTCTCCAGACTGCAGGTTCCAGATGTTTCCACAGATGTAGATCAGGACTCACGGCGGGACACTGCAGAAGTGGAGTCCAACTCGGTGGTCCACTCTGGTTCCAACAGTGATGGACGCTGTGATCTGACATAGATGGACCTGGACCTTGGACGTCACCTTGAATTTCTTTGGAAGTTGTTCTGGACTGAAGACACCTGAGATGGTAATTACAGGACACACATTAGTTTAACAAGTCTCTGCAGTCATATTATTTCCCATCTTTCCAAGGAACTTCACCATCTTTATTCAATAGAAGGGTACCTGTTATGAACTGGAGGTTGTCAGACCCAGATGTAGGAGAGCAGGAGTTCTCAAAAACAATTATTTATAAACAAAAAGTAGAGCTTAAAACAAGGATCAAAAACTACAAAACCGGGCTTGGGAAAAACATACAGGAAGGAAACAATACTGACCAGCAGGGAGCAACGGAAAGACCAGACCGGATATACACAAGGGTTAACGAGACACAGGTGCAGACGATCAGGGCTGATGGGAAACAGGAAGGTCAAACCAGAACTTAAACACAAGGACACAGGCTTCAAAATAAAACAGGAAATGTCAAACCCTGACAGTACCCACAAATTTGTCCACGTGTGTATATTCCACACATTAGTGTTCAAAAGAGGTAATTTTCTGCTGCTGGACCACATCGTTTCCAGATGGTGGTTATGCTGTGAACTCAGGAAACAAGTAGCTCTGTCCGGAGATCAAATCAGTGGATGGATCCATGAGAAGACGTTTAAATGAAAACATGTCAGTGAGCGTGGTGGAGGAAGGTCTCACTCGGAGCTGACAGCTGACAGCAGCAGATAAGAGGAATAAGAACTGACAGCACAATCTCACAGCCATGTGTGAATCTGTCAAGAAATGTCACCCACTCATTCCTGTTGTTGGATATAGGTTTCTCCATTTCCCTTCTTTAAGAGTACAAGACTACAAAGTGATCCCAAAATGGTGAACCATCTGAGTAAAACTGGTCATGAACTGGTCACCAGTCCATAATCAACCCACTCTTACAGGAAATGTGTAACACATATGTTTTGTCCACATTTGGTAGCGACCCATAATCAGAGGTGTCAAGTAACAAAGTACAAATACTTGGTTACCTTACTTAAGTAGAAATTTTGGTTATCTATACTTCACTGGAGTAATTATTTTTCAGACGACTTTTTACTTTTACTCCTTACATTTTCACACAATTATCTGTACTTTTACTCCTTACATTTTAAAAACAGCCTCGTTACTCTATTTCATTTCGGCCTTTAATAAAAACTATCCAGTTAAATTGCTCCATCCGGATAGAGTGAATTTGGTTGTGGTTGTTTCAGATGTTCTTGTCCAGTTTTGTTCTTACATCCGTTCCCTCAGATTCCTGCAACTAAACTTGGATGTACATTCCAATAAAGGTTAGGATAAATGATGACATGCCTCTGAAGTTTGACTTTTTGCACCATTACAATACTTATAGGCAACTAATCATCATATCTGCTGCTCTCTGAAACACATGTTAATGCTCAATAGTACACATATATGCTTCTTTAATATATCTGCATTATACTAAGATGCATTCATTTTCAATGGCTTTTGTCCTTAATGGCTTTTTTCCCCCTTACATTACTTTTACTTTTATACTTTAAGTAGTTTTGAAACCAGTACTTTTATACTTTTACTTGAGTAAAAAACTTGAGTTGATACTTCAACTTCTACAGGAGTATTTTTAAACTCTAGTATCTATACTATCTACTATCTATACTATCTATACTATCTGTATCTATACTGAAATCATGAGATGGTGACATAGTTGCACATCTTCTGATGGGTAAACATCCTTGTAGTACAACGGTAAGTACAGTCTACAGATCTTGATACATGTAACCCCAAACCATGTGTATTTTTTTCAAATCATGACCATTTATTTCGTACAAGTAATCATAAACAAACATATTCATTCCTGCCCTAACAATCAGTTTTGTTTTTCTCTGAATTCTGGCCATATGTGAGCGACAGAAAAGTAGGAAAGTGTGGAACTGAAGAGGGAAAGTGAACGATCATGGAAAAGACTGGCTAAAGGTGCCGACTCAGGTCTGTTTTGAATGCCCTCCTGGATAGAAGGGAAAGGCTTAGAGCCATCAAAACCTCAATGTGAGGTTCTGGATGGTTCTGAGGAGGTTTGGAGAAAAAGCATGAAGACGCTGGTTGTAATGGCTGCTTGGCCATCGGCGTACAGGACGTCATAACTGGCCTCTAATCAGGACTCCTGAGCCCACTGCTTTCCCTGCGTTTCACCCCCGTCTCCTGAAGAACCACAAATACCTTTGACAACTCTTGGAAAACCTGGGATACCATTTCAGGGGAAATCCCCCTCTGTTTTGACATAATCATTGCTGTTCAGAGAACAGTTCAGACCTCCTTTAAGAACCCTTCACTACATTTTCCAAGTTTTCTCTGGACAAGATTTTTCTGACTGTAAGGTTTCAACACATTTCAATAGCAATGTCAAACTGAAACAAAACAAAAGACTTTTAGTGACGGATCAGAAATAGTTGTCACCACAAATGAAAAACATTGGATTTTTTATTTTAACATGAATTTATGTTTAAAAAGTCAGGGACAGAAATAGGAATCTTACTAGTATGTTGCAACTCTTTTCCCACTCGTGTAAGACACAGAATGGTTGTCGTCACGTTCCCAGATTTAGCTCTGAGTGAAGTGCCACCCTTCGTCCGTGCAAATGCATAACGAGCAGTGATATTTTCATAACCCGGTTATGATGAGGCAATGGGCTATAAAGGAACGGCCTCCACCAGCAGCTGCAGTGAGGATGATGTTGGCCTCCGACTCTGAAATGCAAAGGAGACTGCACCCTTGTCCTCACATGTAGGCACTTTTTATTTTCCCAGAAAACACAGAATCAGAATATGCCGGTCCAACATCAGCATGTAGTCATTCAATGGAGTTCTAATGTTTGGACCTCTAAATGCAGGAGGAATATTGAACAACCCGAGTCCCGAGTACCTGAACACGGTGCAGAAGTGAAGAAAAGATGGAAAATGGAAAGAGAGTAATAAGGTGTGGTGGTTTAGAAACTATGGTTTCATTTCCGCTTTAATAAAGATTTCCAGACAAACCCATGCACAGAAAAAGCTGTCATGACAGGAAGATGGAACACTTTTCCTTCTCCAAAGAAGAAATGTGTTGATTAATTATTTATTAGACATTTAAGTGACTGAGTTGAAAAAACAGCTGACTAGTTTTCCAACAATAAACCAATAAGTGAAAGGAACAAAAACGCACAATGATGCTGTTGCGAGACCCACTCATTACTCACAAGTGATGTCATAATCAGCCGTAACATAAACAGCGCTCAGCATTCATTTTACAGCTAAATGGAAACACTTAATTTGGTGCTTCAGTGGCCAGAGGTCCTTCCTCCATTTGCATGTTGCTCCAGCTTTTTCTGCATATGTGAGTGTGTGTGGACCTGGAAGAGGATGGTCGCCACACCTTTTGTCCAAAGTCCAAATTAGACTTTTGCAGGAAAAAAGAGCCATTAGAAATATCCCTACAGTGTGTGCCTCCGATGCTTGTGGTAGAATCGAGGGCCCCTGGAGATAGTTGGCTAATCCTTGACCAGACGGCAGCAGGTGGATATCCGCATTACTAGGACTTTCCCTAATTGAGGTGCCCTAAGTAAGCATGATGTTAACACTTTTACAGCTCTCCTGGGCGACGCAGGATTCCTGGCAGGCCTGTAGAAACGCCTGTGGTGATGGTGGTGACGGTTCCTCTCGGCAGTCTTTGGCCCTGCCTCTCTACCGGGTTACTGTACATCGGTCAAACTTGGAAATGTTTATGTAACATCAAAGACAAAATGGTGCTTTAGAGAGACACAAAAAGTGTGTGCCGAGCATACACTGTGCGATTGTCGGCTCGTTTTGAACCGATTTTCCATTCGTGCGACTATTTTTTGGATCGGGCCGGATTTCGACCCAATCGCTGGTCGTGCCTCGTGCAGTATACGTGGGGTAACGACAAGAGATTAACTCCTCACGACGAGCTCTCGATCACAAATCGTGTGCTCGCAAGAAAATCAAACATGTTTGAAATCCTGGTCGCTCCTCATGAAGGAATCGCACAGTTGAAGCAGCTGCGACCCGATTGGACTCATCCTTTCGCAGAGAGCATGCGCAATCTCTGATGTCACGTCAAAATGGCACAAATTGCCAAGGCAGCACGTTTGTTTTTGCTGAGCATCTTTGGTGTCTCCCACTTCGGGGTTCCTCCTCTTCCACTTCTTTTTGACGTTGCAGTTCCAGTAACAGAAGTCCGACGTGAGTATTATGAACTTATAGTGTGAGCAGACGGAGCATCAGAGCATTGGGACGTACAGTGTGAGACCATTACTCGTGGGCTGCGAACTTTTGAACTCAGCGATCTAGTCGTGCAGTTTGAGATGGGGCTGAATCAAACGATTTAAAATATCGCACAGTGTATGTCCAGCTTAAGACTATAGTACTTTACAAATCAGCATCATTTACCGTATTTTCCGCACTATAAGGCGCACCACATTATAAGGCACACCTTCAACGAATGACGTATTTTAAAACGTCTTCCATATATAAGGTGCACCGCATTATAAGGCGCACTAAATATATGGTAAAATACCGTACTATAGTGGCTGGGGTTGAGTTACGTATCTACCTGATGGAGCTGCGCTACAGGAAATGCTACAAAATCCTACAGCAAATGCAAAAAAAAAACAAGAAGAAAAGTACGTATGTCAAACTTTCATTAACAAAATAAAAACCAGCTTTGCTCCGTCTCGTCAAAGTCAGCAACGTTTTTAGCGCCATTACTTCGGTGACACAAACTACATTACCCACAATCCCCCTGACTACAGTAACAGAAATTACCGTAATGATCATATATAAGGCGCACTGCATTATAAGGCCGGTTTTTGAGAAAATTAAAGGCTTTTAGGTGCGCCTTATAGTGCGGAAAATACGGTATATAGCCCCCTTACCTAGGTTATGTTGAGTCCTGCACACTCATACAGTCCATTATAGTATTATCTACAGTAAATGTGTTGTACGTACAGTATACGGGACTTCTGAATCAATAATGGCACCCCAGTGAATATATTATGGAGATATTTGAAGGTTTGGTGTAGCCAAGGGTGGGAGGGGTGATCAGACCAGTAAACTTTCTGTTTTTGTACCATAAAATAGACGATGAATCCATGTTTCTCATTCTCCATATGAATATGAGTTAATTTAGTGCTTCTTCAAATTGAAGTTCATTAAAATGGAGCCTTTTGAAAGTAACAGGTAATGACAGTAAATCAGCTTCTTCAGCCTGAAGAATAAAGTAAGTGTGATGTGCTTTACTTCAACCAAATCTAATAAGCAACCTAAGGCATTTAAGGCTTGAGAATACCCTTCCTTGTGCTGTTAAACTAAAGACTTCTAAGTTTATCAGGACGGTGCTGTCTCCAGGAGATAAATTCAGCCATTCATGTATCATGTACAGTCAAGAGAGACTTGTATTTCACCGTGAAAAGCCGTAAAGAGCAAGCTGATGCATACTACATCCTGGTTAATGTTACAGGTCAAGAAATGTGCAGGCAGTGATGTATATGGGTTGTCGTCTGACATTACAGAAACATTTTCCTGGCTAAGCTCAACAGGCTGGAACAGATTAGTCCAAAGAAAGATGCAGTAATGTATAGATGGCAACGAGAGCAAAAAGTGCTCCTGCCACGGACAAACTAGAATACTTACCCTAAAATAACACCACTGGAAATGTGCCGGTCATACATCAACCCCCGTCTGAAAAGCCTCGAAAACTGTTTGATAGCTATTAAGCTTGGTACAGACATCTAAAGACTGATTAACTATGGTGATCGCCTCTCTTACTGTTCACAAGCACGTCCTCATCATAAATGAGGCCACCATCTGTGCAATGAGCAGCAGCAGCCAGGCATTTCTTTGTTGTGGTATTTATTCAGACTCTTTTCTTAAGCCCAGATGTTCGGTTATGCTAATGGCCCTACCTTTATCAGGATATCGTCAATTATAATCACTTTGTCAGCTCTCACCACCTGTGCTCTTTCTCATGTCATCGAGGTGGGCTGTGATCCAAAGACTTGGTGCAGGAAGTTAGTGAAAGTGGTAAGACTGACCGTGAATACGTCCAAACTGACGGCACATGTTCTTTCAGCCCAGCTGTGAGGAGGCCTGTATTGAAAAAAATCGATTTTCTGATTCTAAATCGATTCTCATATTAATTACTAAAAATCGATTTGTATGTCTAAAGATCGATTTTTATTTTTTTTTTCCATCATTACATTTTTGCCTGGTGAACTTTAATCCCAGTAGTCCCAGTAGTTTTGAAAACTCCTGAACTAAATGAACTTTTCTTTAGAGAAAATGCTGGACATTTCAGCTTAAATTTCTAAATGTTATATTAGTTCAATGAAGTTCATATTATCTATATTTACTATAGCTTGTTTGGTTTCTCTGTTATCGGACACGGTTTGTCATGAAATACCTGAAAAATGCCGGGTGCTTCATGTCCAGCTGTGTCTGGTGACAGAATAAATCAGACAAGCTAAAATAATTTGTTTACTGCTTGAGCTGTTGCGATTTCTTTCTTTTTTTGCACTTTAAATGGATATTGAAATGCCTATTTGAGTTATTTATTTCTTAGTTATTTCACAATAATTATTGTGAAATTATTGTTTCAATAGTTATTTTACAGTCATATAATCCAGGCAACACTAACCCAAATCAATATCGAATCGGATCGAATCAAATCAAATGGTGATAATCGATTCTGAATCTTAAGAATCGGAATCGAATTGATTCTTGACATTTGAATCGATATCCAGCTCTAGCTGTGAGGAGAAGAACGTGAAGCCTTTGACCGGCAGACTGGCTTGGAGGCTCACGGAGGAATGGATTCCTAGAAAGTAATGGACATCTTCTGTGACCGCAGTCACAAGGAGCTACAGACGTCCTCGTCTCAGACGGCCTCTGAGAAGATGATTGAAGGCTGACGCTGAGTACGGTTGCATTCAAATCTTTAAATCCATCTTTTTATTCTAGCTCATTGATTTCTTCAGCATCGTCAACGGCAGCAGAAACAGACAAACAAACAAAGGAGCCACACTTGCCTTTATTACTGACAGCCAAACATCCTTTTATCAGTCTGTAACTTTATGTATTGGTTTATAAGATCTTCATACATTTACTGCCCGGAGTTTTAGGCCATTGGTTCAGTGATTGATATTCAGAGCGAGGAGCTGCAGCTGCACCTACCAGGGCATTCATCATCATCCTAACACATCCTGACAAGTCACCACGTCACGCACTGGCTCGCTCTCACGCTGAATGCCCTGGATGGCTTCTTCCCATTGTTCCATTAAAACATCAACAAACACACCTTACTGTTTTGTAGTTGAATAAATATCCCCCTGCTTAAAATGGATACTGCAAACGTAGGTGCTCCCATGAAGGATCCTGGCACCCTCATCGCTCCTCGCAATCTTGATGGAAACTCACGAAAACCCAAATACACATGCAATTGTTTTATTGTTCAGGCAACTTAGAAACTTCAGGGTTAGGGAGTTTCAGCATGAACACTGAAGGAGCGAGTAGACTCAGTAGACCGGATTCATGAAGGAGACCTGATTAAAGAAATAGACCTGATTCATTCAATTAAATTAAATTCAATGTTATTTATATAGCGTCTAATACAACAAAAGTTGTCTCTAGGCGCTTTCCAAAGACATGAAGGTATGGAAGAGTATTAGGGCCATGCAGGAGAAAATATATTTGAGAGGGGAAGATTTTTTTTTATTGTGCACTTCGAGAAAAAAGTCGAAATGTCGAGAAAAAAGCCGAAATGTCCAGATTAATGTTAAAATACAGTTTCGAGAAAAAAGTCGAAATGTCAAGATAAAAAGTCGAAATGTCGAGAAAAAAGCCGAAATGTCCAGATTAATGTTAAAATACAGTTTCGAGAAAAAAGTCGAAATGTCAAGATAAAAAGTCGAAATGTCGAGAAAAAAGCCGAAATGTCCAGATTAATGTTAAAATACAGTTTCGAGAAAAAAGTCGAAATATGAAGATAAAAAGTTGAAATGTCGAGATTAATGTTGAAATACAGTTTCGAGAAAAAAGTCGAAATGTCGAGAATAATGTTGAAATACAGTTTCGAGAAGAAAAAGTCGAAATTTCGCCTTTTTTTCCACAAAATTTCAACTTTATTCACGAAATTTTGACTTTTTTTTACCGAAATTGTACTTCAACATTAATCTCGACATTTCGACTTTTTTCTCGACAATTCGGCTTTTTTCTCGAAGTGCATAATGAAAAAAAAATCTTCCTCCTCTCCAATATTATTTTTATTTTTCTCCTGCCTGGCCCTAATACTCTTCCGTATGAAGGAGACCAGATCCATAGACCTGATTAATGAAGAGGACCTGATGAACCGTTAGTTTTCACACTATGAATGAGCAGAACCATGGCTCCACCTGGACCAAGACCGCCTCTTTCTTTACAGCTTCAGCTGAAATTTGAATGTCAAAAACATAATTTCTTTTTTTTTTTTTTAATATATTTTTTTATCCCCGATTTTTTCCCATTATATCACCCAGTGCTCTTACCTATGTGACAGTCCTGGGCATAGCCATCCTCTACCAACCCCGGGAGGGCCCTGCACTGAGCTCAGGTCTCCTCCTTAACCTGATTTCTGAGGGCATTTTTTGTTTTACTCGTCTCACACCAAAAAATAAGAAAATAAAAGCTTAATTCTGTTCACATTTGCCCTTTGCCTGTCCTGTATCTTTGGCTCGCGGGGGCTGTAGTGACACAGGTTTATTGAGGAACGACCAAGTCTATCAAATCTATGAGCAATAACGACCCCCTGCAGAGAAATATCATACTGTACATCCGTGAGTATATTGTCCTTTCATAAGTTCAATAACTGTGTATTGTCTCCACTCAAATGTCAAGTTTACAAATCCCTTAAGCAAGTTTACAGGATGTTTCTTTACTCATCCCACATATCTCTGGCTCCAACACAAGAGGAGGAGGACATAACTCACCAATACACACTATTAAAGTCACATGATTCAGGCCTGATGGGAAGCAGGGCTGCAGCTGGACTCCACTAGCAGGTTTATTTCTTATTACTGTGTTTTTAAGTGCTTTGCTTCAACAAGGTTGAAAGTTGGATCTAGTTTTACATATATTTGAACTATATGTTACTTTGTTCTGAATATCCTGTAGTTTTATGTTGCGTATTCATGAGGTTGATTGATTTGGGTTTGTCTGTGGTTGATGCCAATAATCAGCCAACTAATCAATCGGTCTACCTCCTGTATTCCACCCACCCTAGTTCCTGTTTGTATCTCAATGAAGGGACTGAAAAAGTTGTAGATGGGCATCAAAACTTCAACCCTTTCTCACATAAAAACGTACCCTGCCTACGTTGGTCCAAAGTGCAAAAACGTAGAGGGGTTACAATAATAGCCCTTGAATTGTATAACTGTTTTTTCTGCCTATTCGTTTTGCGTCCAAGTCACGTGACTTTCAAAATTCTGGCCGTGACACCAAAAAACATGGTGGACATTTCTAATTTTTTAGTGAAAAAAATCAATATTTTGAGCTGGTTTCTGCATAAAAATGCGTTTTGATTACATTTATAGCGAGAAATATATATTTTACTTTCATAATATTCACTCAGTGAATGTACATACTCTCGCTTGCTCGTTGTTGCAAAGTTTTTTCAGATCTCGCCAGAATAATGTGAAACTGCAACATTTTCAACCATGTTTTTTGGTGTCACGGCCAGAATCTTGAAAGTCACGTGACTTGGACGCAAAACGAATAGTCAGAAAAAATGTAACAATGTAACAATTCAAGGGCTATTATTGTAACCCCTCTACGTTTTTGCACTTTGGACCAACGTAGGCAAGGTACGTTTTTATGTGACACTGGGTTGCAAAACTTTGATACGACATCAAGACTAGGGGTTCCTGCAGTGGCGTAACTGATTTTTGTCCCATTTTACCCCCCTGGGCCCCAAATGCATCATCACTATGAAACTGGTCCACCGTGGGAAAGGCTTGGAGTTACCGTAGTAATGAGGGTGTCAGGTCTTATTTTCTTACTTTAAGGTTTGATGTGCCCCAAATCTTTGCCAGCTTCTGTTTTCCATTTCCACGCTACATCCTGACCAGCTTCTTCAAGATCACAGCGCACATTATTTTTTTATCATCCTTTAGATGAAGTTTCACATGTTGTTAAAACACACGGATCCAAGCAACCTTGTACATCTTACATCTCATATTTCTGACATTAAAGTCTGAGAATCCGGGTAATCAAATTAGTGACAATAATGAGATCTGATTGCTTTTTCATATCCATCATTTCTGCTGCTGTTTTTTTTATTTTATTTTTTATTTAACCTTTATTTAACCAGGAATAATCCCATTGAGATTAAAATCTCTTTTGCAAGGGGGTCCTGGCCAAGAAGGCAGCACAATAGGTCCACATCAGTTACACATTGAACAACATTGAACAACATCAACAAAACAGACATAAAAAACAGCTAAAACAGTTTAGCAATCACATCACTACAGTATAATCACTCAATGTTCGATAAAAGAACATGTGCATTCAGTAGTCAGATAGACCTTGATCCTAGCTTTAAAATCTACCAAACTTGGGAGATGATCCAATTTAAGATGACTTTGAAATTTATACCAGGACAAGGGTGCAAATGCTTTGAAGGCACTTTCCCCAAAAACCCTGTTATTGTCAGCGTTCTGTCAACTATCATTACGCAGGTTAATCTGAGTCTAGCTTCATTTTTTTTAGTTTTTAACCTCAACAGCTGAAGTGTCGCATGTTTTCCCCCCCTCCGGCCTTGACTGAAGTCATGCACGTCTCAGCCCTGGCTGGTGGGCTTCTCTCCACTGACATTCAAAGGTCAATCAGATTAATCCTTCCTGCCATTTCCAGGTTGCGGTTTTTAATAGATGCTTTGTTTTCATGTTTTTCTTGAAAACTTTCTTCAACGTTATTGCGCACACAACCATTTCATGCAAACCTGCATGCATTTGCACGTTCAACGCTTGGAGGCCTCTCGGGTAAGTGATTGCGAATGCGCTGAGAGGATCTGGGAGAAAAATGCTGAGCGTTCCTAACGAGTCTCTGTTGCCTGACTTTTGACAGTCACGATCAGTCCCAGCGGAAAATCCTGCTAAGTAATGAGCCGCTGTCCCTCAGGAGGAGACTCGCAGGAGCCTGTGTTCTTGTGTCAGGATTAAAACAAGGAAATCTTATCATATATTCAGTAGAATATGAAGTACTTCAGAAAAGAATCATTGTCAACATACTATACACTATACATATCTTAAATAGATCATAAATGTAGGTTAAGACAATAAATGGAAAGTCTGGATCAAGCAGCTGCCATCCTCAATGTTCAAAATAGCTGCCGCCGGTAGTTGTAGTTGACGTATTCTGTTGTCATTCAAGATCACCACGTCGCCGTTAGCATCCTCATACCGCCGCAGCTGTCGGCATTCCTGGTGGAAGATTCCTAAAGAAGCACCGTGAACATCCACATCAGATGGTGTTTACGCTCATTTGAAAGGAAAGTAAACATTCTCTGGGTTTATGTGGTTATCTAACACAGTCTGACACGCCGTCAATCCTGCCACTTGTGAAGGTTTAACAAAAGCTTCTCTGTTTGAAACATGGCATCAGAATGTGGACGTGGCCTCCAGGCCTCACTTGGCCGTCCCCCAACGCTCCAAATGTCTCATCAAAGCGAGAACAAGGAAGGAACTGCTCTGCGGTTTCATTGCAAGCTCAAACACGGATCCATCCCTTTAGAAAGTGTTGGAATAACAGCCTTTTTTTTTATCGAAAAAAATCTTTCAGTCAAAGTCCCAGGGTCAACAAAAGGTAAAAAGGACCTCCTCACTCCTCGTGACTGAGCATATAAGACAAGCCAGTCACAATGAGAGTGGACATTTATTTGTCTACTACAGCTACCATACCTCTTCTGGATTATATATCCTATTTGCTTAAAAAAGAGGCTTTTTCAAGAGGCAATCTAACACCTCAGACGATTTGTAAATCCATCAGAGTCCGGGCGGGTGGGGTGCAGGCATCAGGCACGTCAAGCAGGCAGTCCTGCAGGCACGCCCGCCGACAGGGGGGGACAAAAAAAATAAAAAAATAAAAAATAAAATATATATATATATACATATATATATATATATATATATATATATATATATATATATATATATATATATATATATATATATATATATATATATATATATATATATATATATATGTATATATTTTTTATTTTTTTTTTTTAATTTTATTTATTTTTTTTATTTTATTCTCATCAAATTATGGAATCATTTTTCAAAATGTTTCAAAATATGCCTATTTGTGGAAAAAATATGTAGTATTTGAGTGACATAAAAGCTTGTTATTTGTTTTCTTCCTAATTGTCCTTGTGGTCAAGAACCCCCAACACAAAAATGGTTTGGCCGCTGATCAAAATTTGATGTTATCATTTAATTCAACCATTAGAATGGTCAAAATGTCCGGTCAGCACAAGTCCGGTGCTCAGAAAAGAGGAGAAAAGATGAAAAAGAGAAGAAGAAAATAGAGGCCTCAGAGATTCTCTACACAAATATTTTAAAAAGGGGGTGACGGAGCTGGAATTAATAAAGTCAGCATAGAGCAAGGTAAGAAACAGTGCAGCCAACGTTTACCAACCTTGTAACTTAACCTAACTGGCTAGCTCTAATGTTAACGTCCATTAGCTTGTATAAAAACCTGAAGAGCAGAGGGAGAGGAGAGGAAGAGGGAGAAGGAGAGATCCGGGCGCAAGACTGTCAGCTGCCCTGCCTGCAGGTCTCTTGGTGGCAGCGTGACAGACAGGAGGGGGGGGTGGCTGGCCGAAGTGCCTGGGAACCTTGCTCTGAGAGGATGACAGCTCTATAAGTCAGGCCCTGATAAAGCGGTCAGGAGTGACAATCTCTGGGCCCCAGTCCGTCCTGCTCAGATAAAGTCAGACAGGTCATCCATCAGTTCAGAGACGCAGAGCTCTCCCATGTTCTCCTGCCTCAATGGAAGCAAATGAGTGAGCAACTGCTGCAGGAATGCATGGAGCCTCTCGCTCCGGAGGGCCGGCAGTGGTAGAAAAACGAAAATGGCTGTGACCTCTCCGAAGGAATCTTAGCGTAGAGATTAGTGGGAGTGTGTGATGCACAGCCTGTTCAGAGGTAATGGTGTCAAGTCTTTGAGTAAGAAGGGAAAGAAGATTATTGATAATGCTTGAAATCCGACATTATCAGAGAGAACAGCCTGGACGGTTCTGAACGCGCTTCACATCAGCATTGATGATGGAAAACTGCAAATATCAAGGATCACATCCTGCATGTCAAACCTGCATGGAGACAGACAAACCCAGTGCTGCAGAGAAATGTAAAGAATGCATGGTCTCCGCTTGATTTATAAAGGATGTGTCAATGTAACGTGTCATGGATGCAAAAGGAAAAGGGCTTTAAGATAAAGGATAGAATAGAATAGAATAGAATAGAATAGAATAGAATAGAATAGAATAGAATAGAATAGAAAGCATTTATTATCATTAATGGTACAATGAGATTAGGCAGCAGCTCCGTAAAAGTGCACACATGCAAAGACTCTGGAAACAAAGAATGTGTAAACAACAAAATAAGAAACAGGAAACATAAATATATAATTTCATACACTATGAAAATTAGTGAACGACAGAATAATAATGCACATGAATGAGTGAAAGAATATTGCACTTCACTGGATGGAAGAATATTGCACATAAATGAGTAAATAATATTGCATATAATGGATGAAGAATATTGCACAGAATGAGATAGCTTATTGGTTCAAAATGAGAAAGAAAGAAAGAAAGAAAGAAGGAAGAAGAAAGAAGAAAGAAATGAGCAGCAAGTACACAGTGGCCTGAACTGAACTGGAATGGAGTGGATTGTAATTTGATTGTAAGATGTTTGATTTAATAACCACACAGTGGTATTATAATTGAGCTGAAATGAACTGTATTCAACTGGAGGTGCTCTGATGTGACCTCAGTTGTGCATTGACTTAACCTCTCTTCTTCCCTCCACACGGATGTGATTCACCAGACTCGAATGTGGTGTTTTGATCGCTGCTTTGATCCAAAGAAAATATCAGTTCATGTCACCAGAACCGACAACAGCTTCCTTCTTCTGTTGAAAAAGCATTTGACTCTTAAGCAGCAGTTGAACCTGCTTTAATTCTGATGGACGACAGTAATCACAGCATCCGGCTTTCGTGTGCATTTGTCCCATGTATCGCCAGATAAACTGAGAATTAACGAGGTTATTGTTTGCCTTGGTTAATAGCTGATAAAGGCTTCTGATAATAAATGATTGAACTACGAGGTGACGTGTCCTCATGACCCGTCATTTCCAATGTTTAAAAAAGCCAATATTGTTATATTTGATAGGCACACCCTTAGATGTGCATATGGTCGCCAGGATAGAGCAGAAATAGCAACTTGTCCTTATTTCAAATACCAAGACTAGAGAGCAGCATTCCTGAAGGACAATAACATTCCTGTCTTGCTTCATCATGCTTTCTAACGGAAAGAATCAGTGCCAAACGACGTGATTATGCTCTGCACAATTTTTGTTGTGTTTGCATTCTTTAATCAGGCCTGCAGAAACACTTTCAAGTCCTCCAGCGTGAGGGACTGGCCTCGCCACAGACGCTACGTCTCTCTTCTGCAGCCGTCATGCCTCACCTCCTGTCTTGTGTACTCAAACACTTCTCTTCATCAGGTCATGTTCAAACCCCTCTTTAATTGCACCACAACACATAGATGTGCTTACACAGGCAATCCTTCACGTGAAACATAGCAACAGGAGTAACGAGTGGAAAGTTTGCGTTGGAAAGATCTCAACATCATCCAAAAGTTTGGCAACTGGGCAACATGGTGAAAAGTACATGCAGAACCCGATCAGTTCTAAGGTCAAACATTCATGTGTTATAGCCAGGGAGCAGAGGTGTCAAGTAACGAAGTACAAATACTTCGTTACCTTACTTACTTAGAAATTTTGGTTATCTATACTTCACTGGAGTAATTATTTTTCAGACGACTTTTTACTTTTACTCCTTACATTTTCACGCAATTATCTGTACTTTTTACTCCTTACATTTTAAAAACAGCCTTGTTTTTCTATTTCATTTCGGCCTTTAAAAAAAACTATCCAGTTAAATTGCTCCATCCGGATAGAGTGAATTTGGTTGTGGTTGTTTCAGATGTTCTTGTCCAGTTTTGTTCTTACATCAGATTCCTGCAACTAAACTTGGATGTTCATTCCAATAAAGGTTAGGATAAATGATAACATGCCTCTGAAGTTTGACTTTTTGCACCATTACAATACTTATAGGTAACTAGTCATCATATCTCCTGCTCTCTGAAACACATGTTAATGCTCAATAGTACACATATATGCTTCTTTAATATGTTTGCATTATACTAAGATGCATTCATTTTCAATGGCTTTTTCTCCCTTACATTACTTTTACTTTTATACTTTAAGTAGTTTTGAAACCAGTACTTTTATACTTTTACTTGAGTAAAAAACTTGAGTTGAGACACCTCTGCCAGGGAGCCAAAGGGAAGCCCAGTATCTGGTATCTATTGGTGAAACTTTTCTGTTTCTCTCTGAGTTGAGAGAACTGGATGTTCAGGCAGGTGGTCACACATGTCCATGGTGGTGTATGTTCCAGATGTTTCTCATCAGCAGGACTAAAGTCTGCTCGCAATTTACAATCGAGCTCAAATCCGCAGGGAAAATTCATGCTCGTACTGTATGAGGATCCGTAAATCACGTTGCTCTCGAGACAGTGAGTATTTCCCTTATAAAATTAAAAAGAGGGAAGAAAGAAAAAAGGACAAAGAAAAAAAAAATTCTGATGAGTTTTGCCAGAAAAAGAGCAGCGGGTCGCTGCCTGTCTCTTAACATAAAAGCTTCTCCTCAAATACAGCTGGAACCGTCCCGCCCTGGTCGCTGCTGCACAGGCATGTTACGAGGATGAATATTCAATAACCCCGGGTCTTCCCAGACTCTCGCAGGGTTTGGCTGGCAAGGGATCAGACCCAGATCACGCCTGTTCCTCCTTCAGCCGCCTGCCAAGGCCAGGTACCTGCAGTCAACAAGCCCCGGTGATATCAAAGGCAGGTCCACGTCCAGCTGTCACTGGGGTTCCAGTTCACCGTCCCCGAGAGAACATCTGCTCGTCTCATTGAAATACGTCCAAACACTCGACGGGGCCTTTGGAGGCCCGGAGGGGGCTGGGGGGGATTTTCAACACCCGCGAGAACATGAGGACAGAAGTTGAAAGTTTGTATCTCTATCGTCTTAACATTTTACAAGTGAAATTGAATAAAAGAGGACCCTTTGTAGTGAACGGGGTTTTTGATACTATTTATTTTTGTTCAATATTCCAACATGACGCCAACATCGTCACAGGTGTCAAAAGTATTCACATTCATTACTCAGGTAGAAGTATAGATACTAGAGTTTAAAAAGACTCCTGTAGAAGTTGAAGTATCAACTCAAGTTTTTTACTCAAGTAAAAGTATAAAAGTACTGGTTTTAAAACTACTTAAAGTATAAAAGTAAAAGTAATGTAAGGGGGGAAAAAGCCATTAAGGACAAAAGCCATTGAAAATGAATGCATCTTATATAATGCAAATATATTAAAGAACCATATATGTGTACTATTGAGCATTAACATGTGTTTCAGAGAGCAGGAGATATGATGACTAGTTGCCTATAAGTATTGTAATGGTGCAAAAAGTCAAACTTCAGAGGCATGTTATCATGTATCCTAACCTTTATTGGAATGTACATCCAAGTTTAGTTGCAGGAATCTGAGGGAACGGATGTAAGAACAAAACTGGACAAGAACATCTGAAACAACCACAACCAAATTCACTCTATCCGGATGGAGCAATTTAACTGGATAGTTTTTATTAAAGGCCTAAATTAAATAGAGTAACAAGGCTGTTTTTAAATGTAAGGAGTAAAAAGTACAGATAATTGCGCGAAAATGTAAGGAGTAAAAGTAAAAAGTCTTCTGAAAAATAATTACTCCAGTGAAGTATAGATAACCAAAATTTCTACTTAAGTAAGTAACGAAGTATTTGTACTTTGTTACTTGACACCTCTGAACATCGTGGATGGTGGTTGAGGGACAAAGAAGTTGCTGCTTTCTTAAAAGACGGAGACGCTCCCACCTGTTCCGGCTGTGCCGTCTGGCTTGAAGACATTCTTTTCTCTAGTTTGAAATATTCCAGTACACATGTTGATGCATTATTCACTCTATCTGCTCTGACGTAAACACTCAGCTTTGGAAAAACATTGATAAGTAGTTGTGACAGATTATACATAAGTAAATACACTTGACTTTAACTTGTGCAACCATTTTTAAAATAGCATGCAGCAGAATAAAGACGGCTCTGGCTCTAACTGCATTGCCTTTTCCATAGTTTATAGTTTGAAACAGATCAATAGTAGTGGGATCAGAAGCAACCATTCCTTTAAAAAAAGATGCTTTATTAATGGTCATTTCTAGTAACGGTCAAATAAACCATGAGGGGCTCGATGTTTATTGCCCAACAAGCTGTGGGGATTTTATTGCTGATGTTAGGGAAAGGTGTTGGCTCCTCAGTCTGGTCCATGTGGTCGATCACATCACAGCAGTCAGTTTCTCTCAGAACGAGGCCGGCTGCATCATCATCAGCGATGCTCGGGCTGCAGACTTCTATCACCCAGGTGAAATATCTCTCCGGGATCTTGTTCTCGTGCACTTCAGTCACAGAGGACGCAGGAATTCTGGTTCTGGCTTCTCAGGTGTGTTGCTGGCTGAGCGAACTGCACATCTACACAACCAAAGGATTAACTATACAGCCTTGTACCACGGATCTACAACAAAAACACGTCACTTTTCATGACTTATCTTTTCTGTACTCTGCTCTCACACAATCATTACATTCAAGTACCATGGATGTTAGACACCGTTTTCCTTGTTGTCGTTCTGTTATTTCATTCTTTACATTCTTTGTTCATAATCAAATCATTGGGAAGTAAGAATTAATCATCATACATTAAAATAAAATAACATGAAATAAAAGAAGACATAATTACAGGTTCTTGTTGATGTCATTGTATTTTGGGCTTTTAGGCTTATAAGAGGTCTGCAGCATTTAGAAAGTCATTGTTGTTTCTTAATCTGCTTTAATGTCATTTATGCTGCCACAAATGTGTGTTTGTGTCTTGTTTGTTAGTCAGAACAGTTAAAATAACCTCTGATTCAAAGGAATGGTCGTCACCAGCGTGTCATCAAGGTCTGCACACATCTGTCAGTTGTATCAGGGTGTGTTGAAGCAGGGAAACATCTAAAACCTGCAGGGCAGCGGCCCCTGAGGACCGGGGCTAAGAAAAACTGCTGTAGTGCATCAAAACACCAGACAAGTAGAACGTCCCTGATTGCATGAAAGACTTCAGGAGAAAAGAGTGAAGTTTTTATGAAAGTGTTTTGTTGAGCTGAGCTCAGAGGGAGAATGGGGTGCGTCTAAAGGCTGAGTTATGGTTCTGCGTCAAAACGACGCCGTGCCTACGGCGTAGACTGACGCCGTCGCTGACGTGCACCTCCCAAAAATTGTAACTACGCGTCAAGGCGACGCAGACCAAACACAGACGAGAGGGCTGTGATTGATTCGCTTGGAAGCAACGCATTTCCGGTTTCCGGTTTGAAGCAGTCGTGAACTTTCAGCACTCTTTTCCTCGTGTATGTGTGATTTTTTTTTTTTTTTGCACAATAGTTGTCCTCATCTCTTTGATTCACTGTGACCGGAAAAAGTTGGATAAAAAAGAGGAAAAGATGAAAAGATCGCGAATTAGCGGTCACGGGGGGTACTGCACCGCGGCAAAATGGAGTGACGGAGAAGTCCGAAGGGTTCACGACGGCGTCATGGCGACGGCGTCACGGCGACGGCGTCACGGCGACGGCGTCACGGCGACGGCGTCACGGCGACGGCGTCACGGCGGCGGCGTCACGGCGACGGCGTCACGGCGGCGGCGTCACGGCGGCGGCGTCACGGCGGCGGCGTCACGGCGACGGCGTGTGTACGGCGTTGTTTTGACACAGAACCATAATTCAGGCTTAAGGCCTTTTGACTTTTTATGTTATATATTTGTTCTACGACAGATTGGAAGTAGGAGTGGAAGCGAGGCGGCATCCTGCCCAAGACGATGCTCGTTTCAGAGGATTGACCTATGACCTTCGTCTGGTCCTCGCTGTGCAGCTGATTATGAGCCCGCGAAGACGAGCGGCGTCAGAAGTGTATTTTAACTGATCATCAGTCACTTCTCATCACTTTGGTGCAGAATAGAAACCCGGAGGGGGGTCTGAGGGGCTGCTGTCGTGCTCCCACTGCTTTAATGAACTCAAATAAAGCCTAATGGGTTTTCTCCTAGAAACTTGATTCTTTTGGATCCAGCATTTATTCGGGAGAACCCTTGGTTGGTGAAGTTAGTGGCAGTACTCTGCCAATTAAGACAAAGTAATATAACGCAACATTAAAACAAGAGAATTTAAATACGAAGCAGCTGGCATGGCTCTCGGGCACGCAGATGTAGGAAAATAGAGCATCGTAACAAACCAGGTTCACATGGACTCACATGAGGAGCAGAGGAGCCAAAGACATGAAAACACCAAAAAGAAAACATGACACCAAAGAATCCTAAAGACTTTAAAGTTCAGTTGTGGCCCCAACTGCATTACTATTCACCCCACATAGCAAGTACACTCCCTTGTTCAAAGAATTACACTCTCGACATCAACTTTTCATTAAATATACATAAATCCAACATGGTTTAATAAAGTGGACTACAGTGAATCTGCCATAAAATGCAAACTGATAAATACTCAATCTATATGTAAATATGAGGTACACTGGGGAAAAAAATCAAAACCCAGGGAAAATGTATTAACCACCCTATTTGATCAGAGCCCCGGGAGCTGAAGTTTTGATTTTTAATGGAATCTGAGGAGGGAAGCGTGCCAGCGCTGGCCGGGTGGGGAGAGCACCGTCTGAAAGCATTCACATGGGAGCTGGCTATCTGAGAGGCCACCGGATAACGGCAACGACCTGAAAGATTACCTTCCAAAGCTGGAAATGGAAACATTGCATTTGGAGGCTTCAGCAGCTTTTCTGCTCTCCCACATTCGCAAGAAAAGAGTGATGTTTTCTGTCAGGTTACAGAAGAACTTTGCCTTTTGCACAAGCAAATATTCAAGCTGAAGCAGTCCATTCACAGCAACATAAAACTACTATTGGAAAACATAACCAAATATATAAAATCATCTTAAATGGTATGTTTGCTTTCTATAAAACACACATTTCAACACCTCACTCTCACTGGGCATCGTTTCCAACCAAAGGTTCCAGTTTTAGTTTGACACGCTGACAAATGCTGCAGAAAGTAACTGTTCCAGGTACTTCAGTTCAGGCTCAAAGGGCCGTCGCTCCCATTCCTGCTCTGCACACAGACTCACACTGTACACTGATCAAAGAATCCTCCACCAACAAAACAAAAACAGTCCCAAAAATCCTTCCCAACATTCCTCAGAACCCCTGAAGCCCCGGCCGGGGCTCGCTGCGCGGTGGCCGAGCCTCAAAACAGCTGCCCACGGCGACGCGCCGGTGCTGAGCCTTCCCAACACGTCCTTCCTTAAAACACTTTCTCAAAGTCCTTCCTGGGGGGCATGGCCCGCCAATGACCCCCCCATGACGCCGACCAGAGGTGTCTTCAGTATTCACATTCATTACTCAGGTAGAAGTATAGATACTAGAGTTTAAAAATACTCCTGTAGAAGTTGAAGTATCAACTCAAGTTTTTTACTCAAGTAAAAGTATAGAAGTACTGGTTTCAAAACTACTTAAAGTATAAAAGTAAAAGTAATGTTTTTGTTTTTTGTAATGCCATTAAGGACAAAAGCCATTGAAAATGAATGTATCTTAGTATAATGCAAATATATTAAAGAAGCATATATGTGTACTATTGAGCATTAACATGTGTTTCAGAGAGCAGGATATATGATGAATAGTTGCCTATAAGTATTGTAATGGTGCAAAAAGTCAAACTTCAGAGGCATGTTATCATTTATCCTAACCTTTATTGGAATGTACATCCAAGTTTAGTTGCAGGAATCTGAGGGAACGGATGTAAGAACAAAACTGGACAAGAACATCTGAAACAACCACAACCAAATTCACTCTATCCGGATGGAGCAATTTAACTGGATAGTTTTTTTTTAAAGCCGAAATGAAATAGAGTAACAAGGCTGTTTTTAAAATGTAAGGAGTAAAAAGTACAGATAATTGCGTGAAAATGTAAGGAGTAAAAGTAAAAAGTCGTCTGAAAAATAATTACTCCAGTGAAGTATAGATAACCAAAATTTCTACTTAAGTAAGGTAACAAAGTATTTGTACTTCGTTACTTGACACCTCTGACGCCGACACAGTGACATCCTGATACCAAAGACAGAAAATAAAATGTCTTGGTACGTCTATTTGTGGTTGCTATGACAATAATATGTGCAATAACTTAAGATGTGCAATATCTGCCAATCTACCTCACAACACTCCACCTGCTTTTCTGCACTGTTTAACTGTATATACTGTTCATATCCTGTTTATACATATTTTATACGTATCTTTTGTATTTTTTATATATTTTTTATTTCTGACTTTTCAGTCTTTTTACCCCTCCCCTATATGTGTGTACTGCTGACAACAAATAAGTTTCCCCACTGAGGGAGAAAATAAAGGATATTCTATTCTATTCTATTCTATTCTATTCTATGCATTCACATAGCAACCAGAGATTTTTGGGGCCTTTGTAAAGGATTTTCTCCAGTAAGATGTTCCTAAATGTAATTGAATGTTTAGTCTTGGACGGGCAAACAGCTCTTCAATCTACAACGAGGCGCCAAAACCCTCCCAGCAATGTTACTACTATTCAAAGAGACACAATTTAACACGTGTTATCATCACGACTGTTTGAAAGCAGTTGAATTAAAGGTCAATTAAACACACTCTTTTGAGCGTTTGCACTAACAAACATGAATTACTGGTTGGTGTAAACCAGCTTGTTACAAGAATGAATTTGTCTCCGGAGCTCCATTAAACGGGGTTATTATAGGGTGGGCGTGCAAGCATCTGTCTTTTACAGGGCATAGCGTATGAAGGAATGGTGGTATGTGCCATGTGGCTCTGTGGGAACCACGTGTCATTCCACACATAGGGATTTGTGCCAAATTATGGTCCACGCCAAACTGAACAAAGTGCTTGCAGATGCGTGTCAGTGCTCTCCAAACCCTTAATCCCGATACTGGACCTCAACGGCTCTGCAGCACATTGTATATGTCATAAAAACAAGCCGTTTAGATCAAAATGATCCCCATTCAGCTGCACACATGTTGCTCTCATGTGGTTGATGCAGTGGGCTTACACCTGGAAGTCCATAAAAGAAAACAAGGACATCAAGGGATGGACTCGTTCAGCGCAGGGTCATTGAAATGCATCGTGTCATTTTAATGTGGACCCACCTCTTTGTAATTATCTGCTGAAATGCAGATTTAACGTGCCGCTAATAAAACGTCCCACAGTCACAGGTGGTGTCAATCGGAGCCTGATGCTGTCAACGTAGAGACTTCGGAGGATGCTCGGTGCGTGCGCTGCAAAGGTACTCTGTAAACATGATGACCTAAAAGTTTAAATGCTGAAAATTAGGTAAATATTATTACAGGCTTCCCTGGAGGACATACAAACTGTTTATACTGACACCGCCACAGCGAGGGAGGATGAAGGGAAGGCAGGTGCTTTCGCTTTGATATGGAGAGAGCATCAGTCACTGGCGCTTACACGTTCAATAGATAGTAAGTAAGTTTAAACACACCCCCTCAAACGCTCTCACATGTCCAGGCTGTCTTCGCCTGGACAGTTAACAGTCTCCTACTTTAAGAACTGTCTCCCATAAATTGTGAAGACAGCAGTGTGAAGGCTCCCACGTGTAAATGGTGAGGTATTGAAGTATTAAGGAGTTCAGTTGTTCACTGGAACGCTGTCAGATGAGCGGGAGTGAACTGCTGGCGTCCTACGCCCGCGTGCACACTGAGATTGTCCAGAGCTGCTTGGTGCTAAGACAAATGTAAAGTCTGTAGAAGCAGCAGCCGCTTCATATACCGGGAGGCGTTCACTCAGTTAGCTCGGCAGATGCTCCACATCTGGCTGGGACCCAACATTAGTTTACAGTAAACTTGGATGTTGTTACGATCACAATGGATTAGAAGATCCTCATCAGCACATGCATCCAGGTCTGAGAGTATTAACGGGCTAAGAGCCGGCAAAGTTAACCCAAGGCTGGCCAAGGAGTGGAATGCCTGGGGAGCAGTCGGTCTTGACATCCTGGAGTGATTCCAATGACATTTTCCAATGCCATTGTGCTTTAACTTTTTTTTTTTTTTTACCTTGTCTGCACATATTACACATATTAATGATTGATATCATGAAGGTAAAAACCAAAGGTATATATATGTGCATTATTACTATATTTAATATATATACATATGCATACACATACATAAATATACACATACAAACCCAGTGATTTTTATTTATTTATTTATTTATTTTTTGGGGGGTGGGGGGGGTGACGACATCCTCTGCCAATCCAGGAAGCAGGAACACACGGAGACACACGTCAAGCACTAGAAATCTGCAACAAAAAACCACAAACAAAACACGAAACCGGCACGGAGCCAACCAAAACAACAACAGCAATCGACCCAAATCTTGAGATCTGATCGCAGTCTGAGCTAAGATACCGCTACCGCTACCTAACCCCAAAAACTACAGAGCCAGCATGCAGGTGAACAACCCGGTGTATGTATATGATCATGCATGTGTGTGTGTGTGTGTGTGTGTGTGTGTGTGTGTGTGTGTGTGTGTGTGTGTGTGTGTGTGTGTGTGTGTGTGTGTGTGTGTGTGTGTGTGTGTGTGTGTGTGTGTGTGTGTGTGTAATAAACCAAACAAAGCTCCACCTGAAGTGTATCTATAGTGGGGAAGGGGGGGGAGCAACCCCGCCACCCGCGAGACCAGAGGCCGACACGGAAGAGCCCGGAACCCAGGCCACCGGGCTCAGAAGCTCAGAACCAGAAGCAGGAGGGAGGCAACCCACCGCCTGCGAGACCCCCCCCCGCGGCGGCCGAGGGGGTCCCCCCACGACCCGGACCCCCCGCCCCTTAGCCTATGTGCGTATGAATCGTGTAGGGGGGGAAGGAGGGGGAGCGGAGGCCAAAGCCAGGAAGCAGGACCAGCAAAGCCGGCCCTGGTAAGACACCCGCGTTCCCCCACCGGCCATCCAGTAGACGGGGGCCGGCCCTCCGAGCCGGGCCAGGGCCCCACCGTACCTCCACGGGCGCCCCCGGCGCCGCCGGAGCCCCCAGACGGAGGGAGAAACATCCCCCCATTCATACTGACAACATAAGACATCTGGGAATGGTGCCACCCCGCCGCTGCGCCCGCCCGTGCACCCCCCGGTCAGGGGAGGCCCGATCTCTGGACCCGGCCCCACCCCCCCCCGGGGCCACCCCGGCGGACACCCCAAGGGTCACGGAGTCCCCACATCCGCAGGGGCACTCGGCCCAAGGCAGCAGGACCAAGGCAGCAATGCCCCCCCATTGTGCTATAACTTGATGTGGAAGTGAGGACTCACTGATGAACTCCTCTCCCTTAGCCATCTTCATCAGAGCAGCAGTAATTAAAGCACCATGCTGTCCTGCTCTCACACTTCCTCCTCCGCGTCGCTATCTGCTTCCGCATCTTGGAGGAGCAGATCAAAGACCTCTCGTGCTCTTAGTCCTCATGCAGTTTCATTACCTCTGTCACGAAGGGCAGCTCAGGTGTCTCCATACTCTCCTGAACCTCCCCCACCCTCCCCCCTCGTGTTCTAGAGGATTTTGTTGCTTTGCAGATGCAGCTCTTGTGTCTCTACCAAAGTGCGGTGTTGTTGGATTTTCTCTGGTCTGTGTTTTATCGAGCTGTGGATTCCCGCAGGACCAGCCAGGTTCAAGCTGGGGGTGGGAGGGATGACGCTGAATACACGCAGAATAAATGCGTTTCTAAATAACAGACTACACGACAGATGAGGGTTTGGGATCTTCCAGTGGTTTTCTACAGAACTCAAAGCTAAAGTTGTCTGAGTTCAGGTCCCTGAGGAACTGATACTGAACAGCCATTGGCTCCCCTGTGTTTGAGGGGCGGGGCTTACCAACAGAACGGCCTTCACTGGTACGGGAGTAGTGTTTGACAAGGAGGACGTGACCCAGGTACTTTAGCTGTGTGCGTCGTCCAGCTCTGCTCCCGGTAACCACAGCCTGTGACTATCTGCTCCACGGTTGCCGTGGTTTCCACGTCCGTGACATCTTCTATTTGAGCGACTCATGCTCGTCTTTCAGTGCAGACATATTCAAACCTTACATTTGCCACTTTTTTAGAGATGTGCAGTGTAATGTTTTCTTTGTCCAAGTTCTCGAGCTAATACCACTACAGTCACTTTATCTCACTCTATTTTACATTTTTTTATATTTTATATATTCTTTGTACATACGATACATGCCTTATTTATCTGTTTCATTTTATTTTATTATTTTATTCGGTACTTTCAACGTTATGCTACTTACCGGTAGTTGTTTTTGCAATTGCCCCTCGGGGATAAATGAAGTTTTTCTGAATCTGAATCTGAATACTTTTCAGTCTTGATGGCGTCTTTTTGCAGTTTCATTAACCCTTGATCTCCTGTGAACCTTCGAATGTCCTTATAGGACTGTCTTCACCTGCATGTTTGATCTGACATTTGCTCCCGACTGCAGGAGCTTTGGAGGACTGAGGATGAATCCTAGGTGTCTCCACGTTGCTTGATGTGTTCCCGTCACTCTTCAGAATTATTTTCCACCTTTTTACATTTTTTTAAAAGTTATTTCCTGCACGCTTCCTCTTCAGGTTGTGTAAATCACAAAGACAGTTCTGTTGGCTTCTCTACCCGCTGTTATTCTGTCATGTCTCTCCTCCAAATCCTCAAACTCCCTAACTTTATTTATGTCTGCATATCTGGACTTACTCTGAATCTCAGCTGCAGGCGCTTTGGAGCGATGCCTCAACCCTGCTTCAGCTTCTGTTCACTAAAGCGTCTCGAGCAATCTTCCTATTAGGAACTTATTCCCTTTAACTGTACGAGTTATTGTTTACTGCAGTTCTCTCAGAGTCCATGCAGAGCTCGTTTCTCAGATTGTCCACCTGCTGTGAGAAATAGTTTGTAACTAAATGGTGACATCATCTTGGATGGACCTCGTGGTGCTCGTTGAGTGGGGGGAGGCCTGCGGTTGCTTCCACTTCTACATGATGTTCTGTGAGCGGGAAGACACACGGACGACGGCCGACCCGCATGCATCCAGGCCTCCGGCTCGGTGGGGGGCGGCTGATGTTTTTAATTTCTTTGACTAATATTAAAAACCCCATCTGGTTTCAATACATGTCGCGTGATCTACGTCGTTGCCCCGTACAAGTTCTCCACGTTTTTTTCTCTAAATGTGTAAATTCACAAAAACCCTATCAAGGCTAAAGGATTATTTTTTAAATTACACTTTTATTGGACAAATACTTTGCTGTGTCCAATAAGAACATGACTGCATGTGGGAATGCAACAAAAAGCTCAGTTTTTGTACATTTTTATTCACAATGTGCAAATATATTCTCTGCTCCAGAAACATTTAGAGCTTTAAACGACAGAAGGCTTTTTCTTTCTCAGCTAATGATACCACAGCCTTTATTTTGCCACCGTAACAGTTATTTTTGCAGGTGAGTCCATTAAATTGTTGTAGATCTTGGAGGTTTTATCGTGTTTATGGAGCCGGTGTTGCTTAAAGTTGTGTTTTTCTGCAGCTCCTGACCGGCGGAGGACAGAGATTTGTCAGAACTCAGAAAAGGTTCAAATGTTATGAACAAGTGGAATGAAAACTCTTTGCACTTTTAGGTCTTGCTCAAAGTAGTGAAGCCTCAAAATATTTATTTGTGTCTTCACTGAATTGCTCTTTCATAGGTGCTCACGCTGTCTTGACACAGTTAACCCCAGGTACTTGTGTTTGTTTGTGCTTTAAAGCCGCATGTAACCTTTAAAGTCTTTTCAAAAGCCTTTCAAAAAGTTCGAAAAGTTGGAATAACTTTTTAAAACATGCTGCTGACAACAGGGGAGAATGTGATAAAGTCCTGTCTTGTTTGTAGTGTCTCGGCCTCCCGTCCTGGCTGATGTTCGGTGCCGCATGGCGTCACAACGATGGCTCAAGTTCCCAAAGATGCGAACTACACAAAACCAGGAGCTGCATCCCACAAATATCGTGAGAAAAGAAACGGGAGTTTCCAAAACAGATTTCATTTTGCAGCTTCAATCAGACAGACTTTTTTCCTCCTTTTGTCACCAAATGCATCATTTCGGAGGGCCGGTGGCAGCTGGCCGCTCCAGCAGAGGTGTCCAGGGTCGTGCTCCTCCCAAATACATAACAATTTCATAAGACGTGACTGTCATCAGGGTCCGAGCAGGTTCTGGCCCGCTACAACCCACATTTCAATAGTTACTGCAAACTCTTCATACACGGATAACAAATTACAGATTTTTTTTCAACCCACTGGTCACATAATGACCAGTATGAATGACGATGCCCTCTGCAGACAAAATGTTATGAACTTTGTTGTTCTTCCAGAGTCGTGTGCTCAACTTTGACAACATTTCATCGTCAGTCTTATCTGGCGCCAAGTTTCATGCAACAGCCTCAGACTATCTTACTTTGTTGTACTTTCACTTCATTCTTGTATTTTCTTTTAAATGGCATTTTTAAAAGCGGAAAAGGTTTGAGTGTGTGGAACTGATTTGAACGGTTCTCAGAGCGTGAGGTAAAGAGCAGATCTTATCACAGCGGCCCCTCCTGGCGCTGACTTTAACGTCAGTGCTTCCTTCAGCATGTTGTGTAAAGTTCATTCAGATACTGGCCAAACGGTTACCTACGGCCAAGCCAACAAACCCTACCGTTATGTGACTTTATAAATGTATTGATAAAATTCTTCAAACGACTTTTCCTTAGCTGTCGATGACATGTACCAAGTTTCATGAAAATTGGATGAACGGTCTTGTTAGATTTATTTTCACTTTCAGTTTTTCCAACATGGCAGGAAAACCTGCCAAACAGAGATCAGCGCGATCTGCAACACTCCTGATGCTCCGATAAATGAGCCACAGAATTCGGTTCTAGCCCGGTTCGGTTTCTAAAATACCAGCCCAAAACACAAATGGTCGTGTTGTTGCACCCCATAGAGGTCTGCAGAGGTCAGAACCGCCGGCAGAGGTCAGTGCGTCGTTTTGAATTGATGAACCAAGTTCGATGTTGTCATAATTTGTCCTGTTCAACTGCTTTTATGGCAAAAACTGGAAAAATATTTCTTACAGAAACCGAAACAAGTGAAAAATGTAAAAAGCCAACATGTTAACTTCACTTATCTGATGGCTTTAGTTTCTTTTAGTTACTTTCCAAACTTTGACAAATGTATAGGTGTTAAAATAATAAAGATGAAAGCTATTTGTGAAGACTATCCTTTTATAAAGGTGTGGAGGTGTAATCCTAGAGCTTCTCTCAATCAGGAAGCTTCTTTCATAACGGAGCACGTCAGTTTTCATCTAAAAACACCAAAGTACCAGATCCATCTTTTGTTTGGGCTCTGATTATTTCAGATTCCAGAGATTCCAGATTAATGACAATAATCAGACGTAGCGGACGCAGTGAAGCTCCACCTCCATCAACTATGACACTAACATCACTCCTCTTTAGGTTGACTTGAGGAATGTCATTCAATACTTATGAACGAGCTTCAGTAAAATAACTGACTAATTAACACTTAAAATGACAAGACTCGGCTTATTTTGTTAAAGTGGAAGGACAAACTCCCCCCAACTTTAAAATTATGGGTTAAGGATCTTGCACGCCATTTGGCACTGGAGAGAATTCGTTAATCCACAAGAGGGTGTGCCCAGACATTCTATATCTGGCAACCTTTCTTAACCTATATAGGTAAAATGGACGTCACTGAGATTACAGGTGTGTGACACTGATTTTTTTACTTTATTGTCTTTATTTTTATTTTATCTCTGAATGGTACAATAATTTAGTTGTAGGGATGGGGCTCCATTGGAGCAAGACATGTGGGGGTTATAAGTATGTGTCATATTTACTATGTTAATTCTAATTGTCTTGTATGTAATTATTCTGTAAAACTTGAAAATACAATAAAAAAAAAGACCTTGAATAAAAAGAAAATGACAAGACTGGACGTGAGTGACGAGAGCTGCAGAGAGCAGATGAAGGTTCTCCACAAACATCCTAGAAATTATTTCAGAAACTTTTTTTTAAAGCTCCTTATAGCCCAGATAAGATGATGAAGCAAATCCTGAGATTCACATCGATGCTGTTGAGAAAGAGGACAGTGCTTAAATCTGACATCTGTTTGCTGTGGTTACAGCTCCGGCTGAAACACTGCTTATGTGCAGAGTGATGCCAAAGACCTCCAGACTAAAAGACCTCCAGACCTCCATGGAAACCTTCTCTTTCAGTAACCGGTCCACAGGAAAAGGAACCTTGATGCACTGAACGAGAGGACTTGAACCTGTCGTCTTTCCAAACCTCTCTGCTTCCATCTAGTGGCAAAACATCAAACTGACAATTTCACAGAAAAAGAGACACGTGAACTCTTTAAAAATAAAAACCAATTTATTAGCAATCACAGGGAGAGAATGCATGGCCTCTACAAGAACATTTGCTTGAATAAAAATGCTTATGTTTTATTTACAAAGTCTGCAATTTAATGTGAATAAGCTGAGCACATGCACATACGAATTGCAAATAGGTTATATTATTACACAATTAACAAAAGCTTTTTGCAAGATGAGCCCCACAGCCGCCCAGCTGAACAGCCTCTCTCTGCTGCTGTGGTCCCAACAATCAACAAACACGTTTAACACGACCGCCAACACGCACAGAGCAGCCCGAGAAAGCAGCCGGATGGAAGCGGAGGCGCGACCATGACGATGCAGGAGCCATGATTCGCTCCGCACACGGAGACACAAGCAACCGAAAGGAAAGACAAACAGGTGAGCGGGTGCAGTGGTTGAGCCCATCAGAAGCATCGTCTTGTTAAGGGAAAGAAAAGGCTGCGTCACTTTCAGAGACGGCGTTGTCGCTGGACTGATTGGGGGTTTTACAAAAGGCGCCGGGACTCAGGGAAGGGTGTGACGAAGGATGGATGACATCAAGGGCCCAACTTGGACTGCCCTCGGTCGTCTGTGAGCTACGTCATCGTGACTGAAACAAACTCTCCGACTCATAAAACCCATCTGGAGACAAGACTCCTGAGTGCACCCGTACTGTGTTCAGGCCTGCTTTTGTTTTTTTTAAATTCCTTTAACAACCTGAAAGCTGGGGGCGAATCTTCGCCCACGTATCAAAGCTACAGACACAAGTCGAAGGCTACAAGTGAAACAGCAATCAAATTACCCAGCAACCAAACATGGAACATTTTCTCAAAGCCTTATTGTTCATTACTTTAATCCTCATTCTTCATCGCCGGTGTATCGCCGCCATCTCTCTAGACATCATAATGTTGTGTGATTACAAAACAGAAATTGAGATTGTCGAAAGGTGGTGTTAAGAGCAATCAAGGGATCTAAGCAGTCTGTAAGCCGGTGTTTATGGGGAATAATGGGTTGGAAATTGCATTGGGTAATAACTGTCTGATTGGAGCTTTCTCATAGCCAAAGGCACTTAAATTTCTGCTTAGGATTTCGTCTCAGACACAACAGCCACTCCAAAACCTTAGCTTCTATCGACATTCTAAGCCAAGTGTAAACCAAGTTCAAGTCACCCCATAACACAGACACCTACGTATCCTGGCAAATCAAATTGCGGGCGACATTGCTGAGAAATGATCAGGATTTGAAGGCAGAAGCGACCATTTTCATTTGGCAAAGGGACTGTTCAAAATTACAATCGCACAATGCCATATGAACTCCTAATGTTGGCAGGAAACAGATGTTTGATTGTGGGATCTTGCTGTAGGTTTGGGAACAGTAAACTGTGATGCCATCACAGCAATAATAATAATAATAATAATAATAATAATAATAATAATAATAATAGTAATGATGACATCCCCATGATGTACACAGAGCATTTCCATAATTGCGCGTGATAAGGCATGATAAATATGGACTCCCCCCCCTCCTAGCACAACGGTGAGACTCCAGATGATACGGCGTGGCCATGTTTAGGGGGCTGAACGTCTACGGTAGTGTACGGGTGGTGCGGGTGGTGAGGGTAGTGAGCACAGAGAGCTGGATTACTTCTGAGGCAGTGGGAAGGATGGCTGGCGAGGACCCATGACCGTACGGGGGCTGAGGCCAGAGCTGCGACCGGGGAGGAGCGGGGCGGCCCCTCGCTCTCAGCTTCTCCGGGACTTTGAGTGCTGGATGAGCCACTGCAGGGTGATGTCTGTGGGCGGCAGAGGACACGGGCCACAGGTTAGTTTGCTGCAGAGCTCTGCAGGGATCTCGCCTCGGCTCCAGACCAGTGCGGGTCATGTCACCCTCATCGTTTACATCTATAACCTGGGAACTGACACAGCGTTCTCCTCTGATCGCTCCACCAACACAAAGGGTTTGAGACAATTAAACATATTCTACTTTAACTCAACAGCAGCATGAAGTGTCTCTTCGGTGTCTTGATTTTACCGAGACACAGACAACAGAGGTTGATGCTCATGAAGACATGCTCCGTGCAAGTCTCGTTAAAAGATCAATTGGAAGAAACTCCAGCAAAAACAAATGCAAATCAAAACGTTTGATTTAGGAGAGTTTTTACCTGCCATTGTTTATGTTATGTTTATGTAATAATTGCTCGAGGGTCATGTTCTGGGTCTCTGGAAAGATCCTAGAGACAACTTCGATTGTAATAGACGCTATTTAAATAAAATTGAATTCAATTGGTGACTATGAAATAACATGATTGATATATAAGTTTTAATTTTACTCTGCGCCCTCCTCATACTGGTTTAATCTGCCAAGAAACCTTGTTCCAGAGCCCGAAGGGAGGATTTTTTATTAGATATCTTTTATCAGACGTATCCTTCCTGTTGTTCAGAATTAAAAAGGATTTGCATCCTCTTAGAAGAAAGCTCTGGACCGCACTTACTTACAGACATTTCCAACAATGCATCCTCTTTCAGACTCCAGAATCCTCTCCGTCTACTCCACCCTGCCTGCACGCTCTTCTTCCCCTGTTACACTGCCCGCTGCTGTCACTTTGAGCCCAAATACTTAAATCCCTGTACCTCCTTCACCTGGATTCCTTGCATCCACAGTCTCACCTGCTTCCCTTTTATGAACATACATGTATTCTGTCTCACCGTCACAGACCTTCACTCTTTGTCAGTAGAAATGGAGCACACGGTTTCTCAGCTTAATGTGGACGTACCTCAGAGTCTGAACAATTACTGTTGAAACTGCAGGAAGGATGAGTTACAACGGTCTCTTAGCTCAGTTTCATTTAAAGCTTTTTACTTAGACTGAATTTTATGCTTGCTTAATGAACCTGGCCTTCCCGTTTTCTTATCCATGGAACATCCGCCCAAATATTTACCTATGTTGTCTTTCTCTTTGCACGAGACGGAGTAGCAGCAGATCTCTCGATCCTGAATGGCAGAAAGGTTCCTGCAAAAGGAGGGCGGGAAGAAAGACAGTGAGCAGGTTACATCAGTAAATCACAAGCAGATTTATATGGGCAGTAACCTGCTGAACCTGGTACCCCCTCTTTAATCACACGCTTTCTGTGTTTAGGCAACGCAAAGACCAGAGCCGATCTGATCCGAGTGGCTCTTAGCTTCAGGCAAACACACGTTCAAACAATGATTCTATCAACACACCATTATTCCCATTATCATTATTATAAGTTGTTTTTTTTTCCACTAAAGTATAGTTTAAGAGAAACAAATGAGGGCAATACTACGTACTTGCTATATGGGAGTTAAGAGAGTAGGCTGCAGCCAATCATCAGCACGAGTGCACACCTTCATAAAAGAAGATATTTTGGTAGTTTGGAGCATTCTGGTGTCCACGATGCCAGGTGGGAACGACATTAGCAATCAATGTGGAAAGGGTTATAATACTATTTTCAAACACTTTGGCGTTAAACATCATACAGTGAGTAAGATTATTTTCAAGGGGAAAACATTTAAAGGGGAGCTATTATGGCATCAAATACCTATTTTAAACAGGGTTGAATGTCTTAAAAACAAGCTTTTCATTGTTTTTGCTAAATAAATTAGAAATTCAGCCTCTGAGCCATGTCTTTATCTTCCCATTCTCTAACCTCATTATCTATGAGGGATTCTGAGTGGGCGGGGCGGCTATGATAATGAGGCTCTGTGCTGATTGGCTGCCTGAATGACGCGTAGAAAATGGTGGAAGCTCCGGCCGGCGGAGTTGTTGTTGTTGATCCAGCCAGAGTAAGTTGTGGGCGTGGTTTCACGAATCGCTCCCTTCACTGACGTGCACCTCCCGAAAATTGTAACTATGCGGCAACGCAGACCACACGCAGACCGAGAGGGCTGTGACTGGTTTGCTTGGTAGCAACACATTTCCGGTTTCCGGTTTGAAGCAGTCGTGAACTTTCCGCGCTCTTTTCTTCGTTTATGTGTGACTTTTTTTGTTTTGTTTTTTTTGCACAATAGTTGTCCTTATCTCTTTGATTCACTGTGACCGGAAAAAGTCAGATAAACCATTCAGGAAAAGATCGCTAACTAGCGGTCGCGGGGGGTACTGCACCGCGACGAAATGGAGAGACGAAGAAGTCCGAAGGGTTCACGACTGCGTCACGGTGACGGCGTGTGCTCTACATTGGTTTGACGCAGAACGGTAATTCAGGCTTAAGGGTCATGACATTACTGACTCGTACAGACTTATGACCCGGTGCTTCGGTTTGATCTATAATGAAAGTTTACATCTTCACAGAAGCACGCCCACTGCGAGGCATGGAGCTGGAGAGGTGATGGTTTGAGGTAGAGGGCTGCATTGGGATTGGGTCCCACTGGGTCCCGCGGGTCCCAACGCAAATCTCGCGGGATCGGGCGGTTTGAATTTTTCTGCGGGCGGGAGCGGGCGGACAAAAAAAAAAAAAACACTGCGGGATCGGGATGTAGTCTAGCGACAAGATGGAAATCAATGACGTGGAAAAGAACCTCAAACAAGGTCTTTACAAAACAAAGACAAAGCAAGGCCAGTTAGATATTTGGAGAAACTGCGTTTAGTGTCTGTGGGCGCATGTTGGAAGAGAGAAGGGATTGGGACCGCAGTCGGTCAGCAGCATTCTCTTCCTCCACAGCAATGTAATGGCCAAGCGATTCATTTGTTAAATTACAGTAATTCGTTTCATTCATTAACATTGTGTATTTTATGTTATTTATTAGTGTTATTTGAGCCACTCACAACCTACTCTCATTGCTGTAACCACAATCACATAAATGATGTGTGCGCAAAAGGCGAGTTTTGCGGGAGCGGGCGGGGGGGAGTGTAACACACACGTTGTGAGCGAGGGCGGTAATGATCAGAAATGCAGCGGGAGCGGGATGAAGAAAACAGTCCCGCGCAGGGCTCTAGTTTGAGGTTCATTAACAGCCAGAGGACCTGGACACATGGCAGTAATTGAGTCTTCCATGGATTCTACTGTGTATTATTATATATACACATACACACATCATTATTATTACTGTATTGTCGAGGTGAGGGTGAAGCCATGACAACGCGAGGTGTACCAGTGAATATAGGACTGAACGGCTGAAAAACAAAGGACTTGAGGTTCTGGAGTGGCTTCCTCGAAGCCCAAACCCAACTGAACCTTAAGAAAGCTGTGCGTGCCCAAGAATGTTACTGGACTGAAACAATGCTGTAAAGAAGAATGGGCTAACTCTCCTCTATAAGTAACTGCTGCTAAAGATGGAGCTACCATCTACTGGATCATGGGGGTACTTAGTATTGACCACATGTTTTTTAATCTACACCTTATTTTTGTTAAGAAAAATTGAATCGTTATGTGCTGTGAGGCTGATGGTGTATTTGTCTAATATCCAATAAGCTATGATGATTTTATTATGGTTTTTATGCAAAACACCCAACAACAACGACAACAAAAACATAGATATAGAGAGGGTACTGACGTGTGCACACGACTGTTGGTAACCCTGTCACCATACCTTTGGTCAGAAGTTCACCCAAGTACACGTGTAACTGCATTATCTGGCCCCTCCCAGGTTTAAAAAGCTGCTTCATTTCTAACAAACATCAGGTTCAATGAAACGGCGTTCACAATTAGTCCTCACATTTTTTCAATGAGCTGCTTCTCATCCAGCGCGTCAGGTAGATCTCGTTTGTTGCCGAGGACTAGGACCTAAAAAAGAGAGCGAGTGGGGAGAAAGAAAACATTTAAAAACCAGTGTTGATCAATATCTTGTGCAACAATGTATCATCATTACTGATCACATCATTTATAGATCATCTATCTCAGGATTTACAGTTCACTGCCTGTGTGGGATTATGAGCCGCAGGAGGAGAAGACTGGGAACAAAGGACGTCAGACACTGTCCATTATCTCCTGTCTACTCATTAAAAATCATTATCCATTAAAAAAATAATAATAATCGAGGGCACAGCTGGTAGTGCAGCCGTCTCACAGCTAGAAGGTTCTGGGTTCTATTCCTGCCGTCTGTGGGTGCTGAATGCGTGCCCAGGACTGACTTAGGTAGGAACACTGGGTGATGATTTAAAAAAAAAAATAAAAAAATAAAAAATCGGGGGAGAAAAAAAAAAAAAAAAGTCTGGATAAAAATATTTGGGAAAAAATAAAAATAAAAAAATGACTCAAGGCTAAGGACTGCTGAGCGTAACGCCATCAACCCAGAGTGAACTGCTGTGATTGGCAATTTTGAGTTTAATCACCGCTTTTCACTGGAGTAGCTGGATCCTCAAAAATGAACATTATGATTAAGTTAAAGCTGCGACACCAGAAGATTGTTTCAAATATGTCAGATAGCTTCTCACAGGAATTCCTTGTAGTTGCGGTTTCTCTAAAAGGTTGTGCAGTTCGTTTCTGGACGCTTCTACTTTATCCCGGTCTGCTGCGTCCACCATGTAACTGGGTAGAGGAGAGGAACCAAATGGTAACAATTATTATTAAAAATAGTTTTGAATAACAACACCCCCCCCCCAAAAAAATTGTAAAAGATAAACGATTATTTACTTACACAATAGCATTAACTCCTCTACAGTAGCGCTCCCACATGCTTCTGAAGCGGGGCTGTCCACCTATGTCCCATATCTGAGGAAACAACCAACAACCATCATCAACATCCTGTTCTGGGGTTCACACTCTTCAGCGCTAGTGGGATAAAACTGATTTCAGTGAAGGCACCTCAGCGTCCCCTCCAGTAACCGCTTACCTTTATTGTCACATTGCCTTTAGTCACCTTCCGCATGTTGAAGCCGACTGTGGGAATCATGTCTTCACTGAACTGCCCCGACTGCACAAAACACACAAAAGGACAATTTAAAACTATTTGTCACATGAGAAGAATTATGAATTGTATCTGTGCTAACTAAATTAAGGGATTATTTGATTACAATCATTTTTTTTCTGAGTAACATTTGCCCTTTTCCTTCATGACTCATGATAAGATGATGCCATCAGTACACAATTATGCAGCCCAGGTCCTAAGAGTCCTCCGCCGCTCCCTGAGATCTGGGCTTAAATAAATCCACTGCAGCCCTCTCTTTCTCTCGTCTTATCTTCAGCAAACCAAACGCAGCTCAGACGGGCCGAGATGAGGCGAGTGACTCAGCTGGTCCAACATATTTAATACTTTATCTCCAAAAGCTCCCCGGTAGTTTGGCAGTATGTTTGGGAATAATTTTCCCTTCAAAACAATGAAACGTAATTTGATCCGTTTTGAGCACAAAGAAGCCTTGTGATACCTTCAGAGTTCATTACTGCTTCCCTCTGTGGAGAAATCACCAGCAACTGCCAGTGTGACTGTCGTCAGTCAAACAACCAAACCACAACAGCAGTTTACACCGGTGCATCCTCAAAGTCAAGCTCCTCATGGAAGTCCTAAAACCCCAAATTGAGGACGTCTTCTGTTGATACACTGGACCAGGAGGGTGCAGGATTTGCTCTATGGACAATTTCCAAAGAACCATCCAACATATTAGTCGTAAAAGCAGATTATTTTCATTGACTAGCTTCATCATCCCCAGCACACCCACAAAACTAGACATAAACACCTTATTATAGGGAAAAAACGTAAACTTGTGGGAACAAGTTTGAGTGTTGTGTGTCGGGGACCACAGATCTGGAATGAGTTGAATGATTGCCTTAAAAAGTCACAGTCCATCTCCATATTCAAACGGCAGTTAAAGAATCAATTGTTAAGCTCATATATATATATATATATATATATATATATATATATATATATATATATATATATATATATATATATATATATATAAATGTACACTCCAGGATCACAAAATGTTTCATGTTAAGTGTTTGTAATGCGATATGTTGTATGTAAGTGGTAGTCTAGTATAAAGTGCATGTTGTTTTGTTTTGTGTGTATTAAGTGCAAGTGTATGTATGTATTCCTGCCTACTGTATTTATGTTCATTGGCTCCTACCATAAGCTTTTGATAGCTTCTCCAGGAGACCAATTCACATGTGTGAGTGTGAATAAATCAAATCAAATCATCATTTGAGGGGCAAGACAGGAAGTTATAAACACTTGGGGGGGGAAAATGTGCCTAATTTCAGGAAATTGTGATATGGGCATGCCCTACTGCCCGTCCGTCCCCCGTCGCTGCTTGCGTTCAGGTTAATCAGCATTAAAAGGTAATTGTGGTTCTGGTTGTGTTCGGGGTGGTACTGGTTCTGTCTGAGGTGGTTCTGGTTGTACTGAATTCATTCCTATGCTCCCCCATACGAGTGCATAGGTTTTTTCTTGCCATGGTAACAAGGATAGAATGGGGCCATTTGGCTTTAGATTTCTCAAAAACTGTAAAATACAGCCTAATGAGGCCTAAGTATGTTGTATTTCACAGTGTCCCAAGTCTTTTAACGTTGGATCGATGTCTCTACGATAACGTGTTGTTGAGCAACAAGCGTCCAAAATTTCATTGGCATCAACATTAGCATAGTTCAGCGTCCAAATTTTGGCCAAACCAAAACGGGTCCACAAATCCCTCTGGCAGGCCAGTGAGTAACAACAGGTGTTCATAAACACACGCCACCCAAGTCATGAGGACTTAATAAATACATGTTTTATGAAGTCCACAAAACATCCGGTATCCTTTAGTCGTGATTGCAGCAGATCTCCCCCTTTCCCACCCACAGACCAGCGACGAGTTAACAAGTCAAACTCCTTTCAAACCCACAAACAGAGTTGACGCGCTGCTCATGTTGCCACACTGGCAGCTGAGAAACACCACTGGCATCTATTAAACAACACTGGCAGCTATTAAACATCACTGGCATCTATTAAACAACACTGGCAGCTATTAAACATCACTGGCATCTATTAAACAACACTGGCAGCTATTAAACATCACTGGCATCTATTTAACAACACTGGCATCTATTTAACAACACTGGCAGCTATTTACCAACACTGGCAGCTATTTACCAACAGTGGCAACTATTAAACAACACTGGCAGCTGAGAAACAACACTGGCAGCTATTAAACAACACTGGCAGCTATTTACCAACAGTGGCAACTATTAAACACCACTGGCAGCTATTAAACAACACTGGCAGCTGAGAAACAACACTGGCAGCTATTAAACAACACTGGCAGCTGAGAAACAACACTGGCAGCTGAGAAACAACACTGGCATCTATTTAACAACACTGGCAGCTATTAAACAACACTGGCAGCTATTAAACAACACTGGCAGCTGTGAAACACCACTGGCAGCTATTAAACATCACTGGCAGCTATTAAACAACACTGGCAGCTATTTAACAACACTGGCAGCTATTAAACAACACTGGCAGCTATTAAACAACACTGGCAGCTATTAAACAACACTGGCAGCTATTAAACAACACTGGCAGCTATTAAACAACACTGGCAGCTATTAAACAACACTGGCAGCTGAGGAACAGATAAGAAACACCACTGGCAGCTATTAAACAACACTGGCAGCTATTAAACACCACTGGCAGCTATTAAACAACACTGGCAGCTATTAAACAACACTGGCAGTTATTAAACAACACTGGCAGCTATTAAACAACACTGGCAGAAACACTGACGAGTCATTCACATGACTGATTTCACAAGTCAGCGCAGTCACACCGCGTCATTCCAGCCAAAACCACGAGTTTCTACTGCAGGGACACGTATTCCTACCACTCCACCACTGCGCCTGTGTGTTGACATGCATCTTAAACCCTCCCCAGCACTTCAGCAGCTTTCCTTCACCATGCATGTGACCGTCGGTCCACAGCAGCTCCAGGTGATAGTCTGGGCCCGCTTACTCTGTCTCTGCTAATGCTCGGTACTTACAGCGATCACGTTCACAAACGTGGTCTTCCCGGAGTACTGCAGTCCCACTAGCGTGAGCTCCATCTCCTCCTTCCAGAAGAGGGACCTGAACCAGTCCAACAGCCTGTTAATGAGGGCCAGCATCTTGAGGACAGGAGCGGTCTGGTCTGGTCTGGACGCTAGCAGATACCGGAAGTAGCAGCTGCTGCGTCACGTCACGTGACCGCGGTGCGCCCTCACTATCACCTATTACTTTAATAAGTGCACTAATAAACACATAAGAAACTACTTCTACAGTAAAAGGAAAATAACCCCAAGAGAATTTGTTTGGAACTCCCATTTTTCGGACATTCAATGGAAAACAGCGTGGCTCCTTCCCTATAAATTTGCAATCTCAAACAAATTAAAAGAAGTCCATCATATTTACCCCACCAACCAGCTTATATCCAAATTTGTAGACATTGATAGCAGATGTGTATTTTATAAACATGACGAAGAGACCATCATACATTTGTTTTATGAATGTGTGAACATACTTTAAGTTTCTGGAAAAAATTTGAAGAATTTTTTGACATACAAACTAATAATGTAATTAAATTAGAAACTAAAGATATCTTACTATATAACGAAAACCAAAATTACAAAATTCAACAACTGGTCAACTTAATGATTCTTGTTGCTAAGTTTCACATTCATAAGGCAAAATTCTCCAAATCCTGTCCATCCTTAGTTCCCTTTAAAGTTGATTTCAAAATGTATTTTGAGACAATACAATTGGTTAATAACAATAAATGTAATAGCTACCACTGTCAACCCCATAAAAGAAATGTCTACAGATATCTGAATGTATTGCCTTCCTTTTATTATTTAGTGTAATTGTTAATGTCACGAACTACTTGCACTTTATTGTAGCTTTTTTGTGAAGAGAACAATTTTATATGTTTTGTACTATAATGATGCCTATGTATGTTTATTTTTTATATTACTGAATAATGCCTGCCATTTATTTCAATGTTATTGTATTTTCTGGAATTGAAATAAAGTTTCATACAAAAAAAAGACTACCACATCAAAAAAATTAAAAAAATCCACTATTACTTTATTCATTTATTTATTTATTTTGTATACATTCATTTATTTATTTATTTATTCATTTATTTATTTATTTATTTATCTTAGCCTTTATTGAACCCAGTCAATAACAGAATACAACAAAAGAGCACACTGCAAAAACTCAAAATCTTAACAAGAATATTTGTCTTATTTCTAGTTAAAATGTCTCATTTTTAGTCAAAAAATCTCATTACACAAGAGTCAAGAGTCATTACCAGAAAACAACAAGAGTCATTACCAGAAAAATAACTTCTTATTTGACAATTTTCACCTGTTTCAAGTAAATTTTCACTTAAAATAAGTAGAAAATCTGCCAGTGGAACAAGATTTTTTTGCTTGTAATGAGAAGATACGTCTTGTCCCACTGGCAGATTTTTTCAAATTATTTCAAGTGAAAATTCACTTGAAACAGGTGAAAATTGTCAAATAAGAAGTTATTTTACTGGTAATGACTTGTGTAATGAGATTTTTTGACTAAAAATGAGACATTTTAACTGGAAATAAGACAAATATTCTTGTTAAGATTTTGAGTTTTTGCAGTGCAGGTGCGACGGACAACATATTAACGCAGACATACAAAACAAAACTTACGATTAAGGATCAATGTTAGTGCAGAAAAATCAAACGCAACCGTTTAAGAGGGGCAATAGGGTGGGTGGGTGGGGGTGACACAGTCAATTAAAATTTAGATTATAAAAAAACGCAACAACAAAAAGATGATCGGTCTATATTGTCCTGTTTTGTTTGTTGCATTTCACTGTTTTTAATTTAATTTTTTTTATTGGAGATTGATTAATAATACAGTCCAAAGTCTATATGAGATAGTGCAAAGTTAGGTTAAATGTTGATTTAAAAAGGAAATTGTTGTAATTAAGCTTGTTCCTATAACAAATCAAATGATTATAAATCAGTGTTCAGTGAAAAACACTCCCAGACCTCCCCCCACAGGTTTTCTTATTACTTTTTTTTAATTTACTTTACAAATTTATTTTATTCCATTTTTATTCTATTTTTGTATTTTTTAGTTATTGCATTCTCTGTTTTACTCTCTTTTTTGCTATTGTATGGCAGCATCAGGGTGGACAGCAAGGAAAGAATTGCACAGCACAGAGAACAGAGAGCTTTTCTGTTGACAATAAACATCCTGAATCTTGAATCTTCTGCGGTGTCAGTTTGAAGCCTCTTTTCCCCAAGCACCAACCATCTTGCATGAGGAACTTACACAAGGAACTACGTTTTTTTGCAGTTCTTTGACTGGCCACAAGGTCTTCCTTAACTGTCATGTCAATCAGGAGTTTGTACTAACTGAACTTTGGCTATACGCAGCAGTAATTTTTGATGTCGCTGTAGAATCAACGTGTAAAATGGTATATTTGGCTGTTCTGGCAGCTCTGCAGCAATTCTAGCAGAGATCGACTGAAGAGCTGGTAGCCAAAGCTAACTTTATTGACATACATTGGGGATATTCCCGTAAGCTTCCTGAACAACACGGCCGCACACCATCCAACGAAAAATGGGCTTCAAAATGGCTCTTCAGAAACCAAGGGGTCACATGACCCAGTGCTTCGTCCATTGGTTTTTACCATTGTATGTATGAAACAATGGACAAAGCATTGGGTCACATGACCCATTTGGTTTCTGAAGAGCGGTTTTGAATCCCATTTTTCTTCGTAGGGGGCGCAGCCATGTTGCTCAGCAAGCCAACAGGAACACCCTCACCTCCCAACACCCCCACCTCTGTCAATCAAAGTTAGCTTTGCTCCCAGCTCCTTCAGCCAAACCCAACTGAATTATTGACTCGACGGAGAAATCAAAAATGGCCGTCGCTTCCTAGCTGATGATGGGTTAATACAAATGGGTGGTTATTTCGCTAGGCGTGGTAGCATGACGATTACGGATGAGGAAGTGATGACGGCTAGCCATTGGCTGAGCCGACTGTCAATCAATTACATTAGAAAGAAATGTATTGCTTTATATAAACTCTCCTGGCTGTCATGGATGTGAAATCAAACAACTGAGACCCAAACTGTTTTTTGAACCAGGATATAAATATTTCTGCTCTAAAGTTGGACATTTTAACATGGAAGTAAATGGAGACCAACTCACTTTTGGAGCCTCTAGTGGTCAGTCGAGGAACTGCAGCAAAACTCAGTTCCTCCACTGCAGAGGTCAAATGGTTGGCAAACGGTTTCCTCGTACTGCACGGCCTATGATGGACTGGAGACCTGTCCAGGGTGAACCCCTGCAGCCTGTAATGAGCTGGGATAGGCTCCAGCAGATCCTGAAAAGGATAAAGCGGGTATAGAAAATGGATGGACGGATACTGCATGGCGCCATGTTGAGAGTGGGTGGACAAAAAGCCTGGAAGTCGTCTGGAACACGCCCACCTTATGTCAATCAGAGTTTTCCATGACTATCAGCTCCTTGAGCTGATTTACAGGAGGGAGCTGCAGAGTCTCTCGCCAGTGAAGTATTGAATTGTTTTTAGTGGTTAAACTGGAAATTACCTCAGAGTCTAGCTGATGGCAGTTAGTAACATTTTTCAGTAGCATGACTGTGACTGAGGAGGAAGTTATGATAGTGTCTGTTACATTACTGGTATATCACCTGGCACTCATTAAAATGTAACATAACTTATTTCATCTACCATGAAATTATAAAATATATTGAATCTGATGAAAACTATATTAATGGGTATGTTGTTTTCCCTCTTTTCTTAAATGCACTTCATTATCATTTGTCAACTGTATAACTGTGATGGGCCTCAGTTGCTTTGACGTAAAAAGTAGTCTGAATACTTATTTAGAAGCTGATGAAAGCCAGTTAATGTTTATTGCGCTGTGAAATTATCTAATATGGTTTTGCATGTGCTTACCTGCAGAAAATCATATTATTAATCATATACTTAAGTTTTAATAACCCTTGTGGCTTGTTTATTATATCATCAGGCTAACAAACTCTCCACTTCAAATACGTCCCAACAGATAAAAATGCAATACATCATCATCGCATCAAAATGTTCAAACACAAAAAGGTAAACTAAATATAAAAGCCACTCTGCTATGACTGGACATTAAAATCTCATTATTCTCTGCCAGAAGAACAGCTTCAGTGACTGAGCTCTTTACAGATAATAACAAAACTATGAAAGAAATTGTCCGATATCTGAACCCAGATACCCGCTCTGGAGATCAAAAATGCTTTCAGATCTTTGGCAGAGGATCTAATACATATTGTGAACTGTTTAACTTCCCAGCACCACTAAAACCCACAGCTGTCAGAGCTCTGGTGGTAAAGAGTCATCTGGATGCTTCAACAGTAACTTCCGGTCCATCTCAAAGGACCATGTTCCGATCAGTGTGTTGTGTCAGCGCCTCCAGGAAACAACACTGGTTTTATTTCAGGCTCATCGGTTGACTGCCCTCTGCTGGAATCAACTCCTCATGGAGATGGCGTTTGCCCCAAACATAACAACCTTTAAAAGAGAATTTAAAAACAGGAAAATAAAAGCTTTTTCAAATGCTTCTGATTAAAACATCTTCATTTCTTCATTCGTTTCTACTCCTTTTTCTTGATTCCTCCGTGAAGCTCGCTGAGTTGTCCACGTGTATGAAATGTTCTGCGTGGATAAACCTGCCTGGTCCTCCCTAACCTCGGAGTCGGCTTCCTCGGGGCTCAAGATGCCACATCCCAGTGTCCCAAGTTCAGAGGACACATCAACATTTCTCTGCCCAAGTCCTCGCTGTACTTTTCTGTACCTATACACCTTAATCCTGCTACCATCACATCTTTTCCCAAAGACCTCTAACCTGATCGACTATGGACCGACAGCGTTGACCTCATGAACGCTTGTCGTTGGAGACATGAAGGACAGAATGACCGACAGACGATGCAGTAATGGAGCAGGGCAACTGCTGAGTTCCTTCTCGGTTACAGCATGAACATACAGACTCCTGAAGGTCGAATTTTCAGAAGTATGATCAGCACCAGGCACATCTGCCTCTTAAAGGTAGTGTAAGGGATTGGATGTGAGCACCAACATCTTTCAGCCCTGTTCCTTCATCACAAGTGGCCAGCGGGTCCATCGGATCTCATCTGCCCCCAAATACACTGGAACATCCTTTGTGCCTGCTCACCAGCAGACGCCAACATGACATAGGGAGAAGCTTGAAATAGCTGGAGCCCAAACTTTATTCCACAGAGGATATGTACAATTCAAGGGTAAGAGAACTGAAGAGCTTCATTGTGATTGTTCACGTGCAAAATTAAATGAGTTTTCACTTAAGCCAGTGGAGGAGACGGCCCCTGAGTCCTTCCCAGGATGCACCTGTGTTCAGGCTATGAAGGACTATGAGCGAATGGGGACAAGCGGTCAGGTCTGAATCTGTCCTGAAATGCTTTTCCTTCTTCTCCAGTCGACCGTCTGAACGGGGCCGTTGTCATATACAGTAAATTTACAACAATTAATTAATTAATTAATTAATTAAACAATTGTGTCCTTTACTTCCCTGTGTTTAATTGGATTATAACAGGACACTTTTTTTTTAATTTCTATTAATTAACTAAACAGTAAACAAGTTACAAAAAAAAGGCATCAGCTGAGATTTGGCAAAATTTAAAAGTATCCAACTTTTATTAAAACATTTCTACAAGTCACATAATAAACTGCAGTCAAACTGTAACAACCTTGTTAACACATACTTGACTGATGGTAAATAAGCTTTATTCTGTACTTGGACTGTTAGTCATTACACTTTATCTTGATTTATTTATTTTTATTAGGTTCCCCAACTTCTGGAACAAGAAGCACAACACAGTTTATTTCTTAAAGTGCTGAATCCCTCCTTTATCTTTGGAAAGAAAGACAGAAATCTCTGTTTCAACATTTCATTTGCTGTTATCTAAATGCAACTCTTCCATAATTACATATACGTGATAAAAAGCCCAAAAAGGTTATGAGAATAAATCGCATTTGAGCATTTGTTTTAGTCTTTTACAAGTTTCTGGGAACCTCAACAATAGAATATTACAACAAAAGTTACTTTATGAAAGGCGATGCATCATAAAAAAAGGTTTGATTCAGTAATTATTTTTTGTAAAACCTGCGGGAGGGAAGAGTTTAGTTGGCGGCTCCGTGACGTCAGTTCAGGTCGGTTTGTGACAGCCCTTGGAGAGATCAGAGGAGCTGAATGAGTGACGGACTCTTCTTACTACAATATTAGAACTTCTATTAAACGTTAATTACGTGTTGATTAGTTACCTCTGGCCACATAACTGTGGTGTAGTTCTCCGGCGCTGCTGCGCTCATCAATGTTGAGTAAATGGTAATTCTGGGAGGTTGTCGAGACAAAAGAAACTGTTATATATGACGAAACAGGAATATCTGATATGAAAAGACAAGTGTTACATGCCATTACTGCAACATTAAAGGAATATTCTCGGGGTAAATGAACCCTGGGTCTATTATCAGGTGGTAATGAGTGTGAACGTTCTTTAGGGACCTCAATTATGTGCACTGAAGCAGTTTTGAATTAGTAAAAGGGATGAATGTGTGATGGCTGTTAATGTTAGCTCAGGGGACGAGTAGAAACGTCACAATAATTTGTTATTCTGAGGCTCTGATGAGACTATAAATGTCCTTCCACTTCAGTGATAGTGTGGATATGATCCCTAAATTGTGTTTATGGATAAAAAAGTGAATAAAATATTCCAAAATATTCATAGACAATGTTGAATTAACTCAAGTTTCTTCTATAAAATTCTAAGGTGTCATAGTTGATGAAAAATTAACATGGAAGTGCCATACTGAAGTTGTCTGTAAAAAAACTATGAGGTCAATCGGTATTTTGAGTAGAATACGATCACTGGTGAATGAATCGTGTATTTTAACTTGTTATTATAGTTTCATTTATCTATATATTGTGTATTGTAATTCTGTATGGGCAGCTACATGTCCTACTTTTCTCAATAAGATCCTGCTAGCCCAAAATAATTTTTGAGAATGGTTACTTTTGCCAAAAAAACAGGATCTTCCATTTTTCTTTTTAGAAAATTTAATTTGTTATCTGTCTTCAATGTGAACACCTATCCAATATGTGTGTTTATGTATAAGTTTGAATATTCATCTCATGACCTGCCACTCAGCTTCCAGAATTGTTTTAAGTTTTCCTCAGACATCCATTCATATCAGACATGACACTCAAAGAACTTTCACCTTCCTTTATGCCGGACTTCACACAATCAACGCACTTTAAAATACAGAGGACCGTTGCTATGGAACAATTTACCTACATCACTAAAATCATTTTTTAGTTAAGATCAGAAACACATCTGGAGTTTTTAAATTGTACTTTTTTTCATGCAATTATACTACATTTCCTTCATTTTTTTCCCATCTTTCAATAATTCAGTAGTGTTTTTCTTTTTCATGTTAAATTGTCCTTTTCTGTTTTATATTATCTATTTCTATATTGTGTTTTTGCTTTTGCTGTTGTTATTGTTGTTTATGTTTGTTTTATAAAGGGGAGGCATTTTCATAAGCCTTTTTGGCTTCCACCTCTCCTGCACAATGCTTCATTTGACCTTTGTTTTTTACTGTTATGTTTTATGTGCAAAATAAACTAAACTAAACTAAACTAAACTAAAAGGATTGTTAGAACAGGAATGTCCTTCCCGTCCGCTGCTACTGGTCTGTACCAGAGTTCATAGCCTTCGTGTCCATTGAAACTATCACTATGTTTACATTTAGGATTAAATGGATGAGCGTCAGCAGCAGAGGCCATGACCTCTCCTCCTTTTGTGTCTACTGAGGGATGTTCATGTAACAACAGTAACAGCCTTGCACGCATTTGTGACACCAGCGAAATATGATTATTCCTGGACAAACAGTATTCTTTTACGTTTTGTACACGTAAAGTTAACGCGTAGAGTCTCTCTCCAGACAGTGGGATAACTCACCAGTGGTTATTATTGTTATTATGGGGTACAGTACATCTGGACTCACGTCAGCGGCTTTTACGGGGTAAACGTAAATCCGTTTCTGACTCAAAACTCCTTTGATTCACGTACACTAGTTGTCATCCAGTAATAGACCCAAGGTTGATTCAACTCTGGAATATCCTCCAGCAGCCTGTTGATGAACATTTTTATGAAGAAATAACTTCCTCCTTACCCATTACACACCGGGAACAGCGACAAAACCTGGGGGGCAAAGACTCAGCTTTAATCTATACACTTGCTGTGACTTTCGGACATGTGCAGTTGATTTTTCACATGAACTTGTTCTAACTTGCCTGATAAACAGAACTCATGTTCAGGTTAGCTTGACCGGTAGCGTTGAGTGCCTTGTTTGCTGCCTCCCTATGAAATGAGCACATAACATTCAACATCTGTAATAACAGTAACATAACAAAGATACGTGGGGTCCGTTTCACAAAGCAGGTTTAGTGAAAACTCTGAGTCTGTTAACCCTGAAATGAGGGAAACTCTGAGTTTTCCGTTTCACAAAGGGAGGTAACTCAAACCAGAGAAAGAGGAGTAACTCTAGCCTGTTTCACAAAGGGAGGTAACTTAAGCTCTCGGTCAGTTACCGTAGTAACAGACGCTCTGAACCTAACCTGGTCGGGACCAGGTTTATATCGTGAAACCTGGAGTTTCTCTGCGTCTCCGCCTCTTTCAGAGACACACGCACATTTGATTTCCTCATTCATTCAGTCAGCAGGCGAGTTTTGGTGAAGTTCTGCCGTCTGTCATTAAAAACAGAGTCAGTATATATATTAGAAGTCCATTGTCACGAACATGGCATGTCTTTTTGATGAAGACACAATTGATGAAGGTGCAGCATTAATGCGCAGAGAATTAAATATTCGTCGGGAGATGGTTATCAGACCACGTAATACATGAACATTATACATAGTCTCATTACAGGCAAAGCAATATATGTTAATCCTTTATTTGTTATAATTTTGATGATTGAATTGTTTAATGATTTCATAATTAATTCTAATTTTTTTGAGATTTTTTATTTGGGGTTTTCATAAACTGTGAGCCATAATCACCAAAATTATAACAAATAAAGGCTTGAAATATCTCACTTTACATGTAGTGGGAAATAATATTTAATTCACCTTAAGTTGAATTTACTACGAATGAAGTTTTGCAATATATTCAAATTTTCCGACCTCCACCTGTATATTATTACATAAATAAATAAGAGCATAATATGTATTGGTTCAATACCGAATGCAACTTTTAATTCCCAATTACGGAACAATTCCGTATTTCAAAGGACGGGTGGCAACCCTACATAAACCTGTCCAAGCCATCAAGGAGTTCCACAGGATTGCAGGTGAATGATGTGGAGATCTGTTAAATTAATTTTATATTATATTCTGTGCTGCGGTGTTACTCTTTTTTTGAAAAACATGTTCAAATTCGCCGTATGCGCGCATTAAAATCTCTAATTCCATTCGGGTGAAAAAGGACACGGCATGAAGTATGTGGATCTTCAGATGCAAACTAACGTTTCCTCAAAGGGATTTTGTAAATTGAAATGTTAAATAAAGTTTTTAAAAAAAAAGAAAAAGTATGTGGATCTTTTGTTGTCGCCGGTTGCCATGGTGAATCCTTGTATCAGGGCTCAATTAATGCTGGCTTTTTATAGTTGTGGTGCACGCGCTTAACTTCAGGTGAAACTCAGAGTTTCCGATCTCAGAGTAGATCAACTAAGAGTTCAGGATTAGACTCAGAGTTTGTTGAACCTGCTTTGTGAAACGGACCCGTGATCTTCATAGTTGGTTTACCTTCGATGATCGGTGGACGGGGGAGGAAGCCAGTGGTCAAAGTTCGTCTCCACTCTGTACCACCTAACGTCAGGAACACACTATTACATGTTTGTTCAGTTGTGCAAGCCAAAAAATGCACAGCAGCTTCTCCTTACGCTCCGTTTAGGGGATCCAGAGGCCAGATATCAGCGGGACCCTTCCGATCTCTGGTGATGACAACCCCTTCCCCTGCTCGGACCCCAGCCACGATGTAGTACACTCCCGTGATGATGGGAGTCTTAGCCAGACGCATGACTGCATCCTGAAAGTCCTCTGCTTCCTCCAGTGTCTGGAGAGGTGACACGTTATTGGTCTCATTTCTTTTAACGGTAAGTGTCTCCCGTGATGCTGCCTCGTATACTCGTTAACGCGCTCACCTCCCTCACCAGCCAGCTGACCGGGGACCCCTTCAGCAGGAGCGACACAACATTTTTCCAATAGTTCCACCAGCGGTCGGTTCCTGATGAATCATAAACAAACTTGTAGCCGGACACACAAAAAAAACAAAAGCAACATCTCTACAACCGTCAGTGGTCTTACCTCGCTGGTCACCTGAGACAGTGAACTTGTTAGGGCTCTGTCCGGTCCATAAGCCCACGTAGCCGGCAAATGTGGTGCCACGGTACGCTACCTGACGGGGCATCAACACAGGGCTCGTCAGACACATCATCACACCAGGACTTGCTTTGTGGACCTTTACTGCCTGATGGCTGATTCTGTACCAGAATCTGTTATTTTGGTTGAGGTGAAGACATTTTGATGGCTGTTCTCTGACCTTGAAGATTTATTCTGCTAATAAAGCTAATAAACCCAAATATTGGGTCAAGCAACCAAAGAAGATTACTGAAACTCCCAAATTGAAGTTAGTAATCCAAAGGTGTTTCTGCAGTTTTTTAACTCTGAGGAGTCTCTCCCTTGTCGTCTGGAGGTTAATTCGCTTTTTAAGATGCGGTCACCCTGAACCACACAAGCATTTGTAGACAAGTTGGATAGAGGAACACAACCAATGATCAGTCGGTTCTTGATCGGAGCTCAGATGTATCAGACTCGCTGACCTGAAACACGCCTGAAAGGTTCAGGTTCAGTCTCTTTGATAAACGGACCAAAGCTTTGTTGCTCAACGCTGCAGGAGAATGCTGGTTTCTTACAGATCGGCCTTTTGCTCGTGGACTTGTTAAACTTGATTGTAGCAGTTTAACAGCTGATTATCACTCCAGACTCACGTTAACTTTTAACTATTAGTTAAGTTAGGTGCTATTTTAGGTAGGGGTGGGTTAAAAATATCGATATATCGATATTTTATCGATATGCATGTGTAGGAACGATTATCGATACATAAATCCAAGTATCGATTTAAAAAAAAAATAATAATAATTTTTTTTTTTATCCCGATTTTTCCCCCCATTTTATCACCCAGTGCTCCTACCTAAGTTGGTCCTGGGCATTGCTCCCTCTACCAACCCCGGGAGGCCCTGCACTGAGCTCAAGTCTCCTCCTTACTTGAGGACTGAGCAGGCTGCTTCTTTTCACCAGGCAGGGTGGGGCTTCTTTGGCCGGACGTGGTGCGTGGAAGGATCATGTTATTCCCTTATTGTAACCAGAATATCGATATCGAATCGTATCGTATCGGAAATCGTATCGTCTTGGGACCTAGTGTATCGGAATCGTATCGTATCGGGAGGTCAGTGATGATACCCAGCTCTAATTTTAGGTTTCCCTGGGTTGGGACTGTTGGGACATCTGGGATCTGTCCCTTGAGGGGGGGGGGGTACTGTCAGGGTTTGACACTTCCCCCCAGTTTTTGAGTTTCAGTTCTGTCCCTCCTGTTTCCCATCTGCCCTGATTGTGTGCACCTGTGTCTCGTTATCCCCTGTGTATATCTGGTCTTGTCGTTCCCTGCTCCCTGTTGGTCCGTACTGTTTGTTCCCTCCATGTCTCCTCTGGTTTTTGGTTTTTGCTCTCGTGTTTTGGTTTATCCTGCTCTGCAGCGTTTTTGGTTCTTGTTTTTGGTTAATAAACCCAGTTTTTTGCAACTCCTGGCTCCTGCTCTCCTGCGTTTGGGTCCTCAACAAACCACATCCGTGCCAAATTCAAGCTGACGTGTTTGGGAAGCTGAGAATCAGGACCTCTGCAGGTTTGTAGTTCAAGTTCATTTGTGTAAAAAAAGGCCATAAGTCCTCATTAAACAGTTGTTTGCTCGAATGGTTTGAATGAATACTGCACCTTCCCTTTCTTGAGGAAGACGACGTCAACTGTTACGTTCCTCAGAACAGCATGCGGATAATCAAGGTTCCTGCCGTGGTACACGTTCCCGTATTTGTCCTGAGCGAGGATGCTTGTGCAGAACCTGTGGATGAAGAAGGTTGGCTGGTTGGCGTGACAGAGGTTTCCGATTTTTCTCTGCATATCTGCATCCTGTGTATATCACAGTCGTTAAGAAACATTTGAAGCACACATACGCAGAGGCTTCGTAGGCAAAGTTGAGCAGGATGACATCAGACACGTTGCCTCCGAACAGCGAGGTCAGGCTACGGATCTCCCCGGCGTACGGCGGAGGAATGTGGTTTTCCAGGGATTTTACAACGGGAGCGATGGCATGGTGTACCCACTTTGGAACCGTAGCACTGAAGAAGGGAAACAGGGGAGAAAATAAGTCGGCCACCGTCAACATCATCCCCTGAGAAGACGCTGGTGAAGATGTCGGGCAGTAAGGACCTACATGCCAGAGCTGAACATCTGTCATTATATTACTATGTTGAGGAAACAGTTAAGCTACAGTTACCAAAGTTGAGCAGAGGAGGTTATTTTAGAATGACATGTGAGCGTGACGCACACTTGTGGGGCAGCTGTTTTTAACTTTTTGACTTTTTTCCCTTTTCTTTACTTCCTCCTCGTCGCTGTTGATTAACATCTCTGCATGCTCAAGCGGGATTACTGCCCACGCGCTGCAGTGACAACAGTTCCTCATGCTTCACTCAGTGCTGCATTTCACACAGTTCATCATAACATGCTTCTCAGCAGATTGGAAAAGTGGGTGGGACTTACCGGCACTGTGCTTCAATGGTTCAAATCTTACTTGCAAGATAAGGCTTTTTTTGTGTCAATTGGAAACCATGAGTCTAAGAGAACCAAGATCACATGTGGGGTTCCTCAAGGGTCCATTCTCGGACCGCTTCTATTCAACATCTATATGCTACCCCTAGCTCAGATTATGGAACATCACAACATTTCCTACCATATTTATGCCGATGACACACAGCTCTATATTTCAGTGTCACCACATGACTACAGTCCCCTACTCTCATTGAGTAACTGTATTCACCAAATCAATGAGTGGATGTGCCAGAATTTTCTCCAGCTAAATGCAGAAAAGACGGAGGTGATAATTTTTGGCCCTAAAAATGAAAGGGAAAAGATCAGCGCTCACCTTGGCTCCATGTCATTGACAGCTACAAATCAAGCCAGAAATCTTGGTGTAATTATTGACTCAGACTTGAACTTCAACAGCCATCTAAAGTTTATCACTAAATCTGCCTATTACCACCTAAAAAACATTGCTAGAATTAAGGGGATTCTGTCTAAACAAGAGATGGAAAAACTTATTCATGCATTCATTTTCAGTAGGTTGGATTATTGCAATGGCATCTTTACAGGCCTTAACAAGAAATCCATCAGGCAGCTGCAGCTGATCCAGAACGCTGCCGACAGAGTCCTTACAAACACCAGGAAACTGGACCATAGGACTGGGTGATATGGACCAAAAGTCATATCTCGATATTTTCTAGCTAAATGGCGATACTCGATATATATCTCGATATTTTTTCTGTGCCTTAATTGGGGTTTCCCCCAAAGCATTATAGCATAGCATCTCTGTTAGCTTAATTTTTTTCTGAGGCAAACCCTTAAAAAAACAGTCAGTTTTAATACAAAGCCTCGTGCCAAATGTCACACAGGTACATTTATTAACAGAGGTCTGCACAATATCAAAATGTATAAAACAAATGAAACAAAAATAAACTGCCTGCATATATAGAATAAAAATGCTTCTTGAATAAAATAAAACAAATATCCCTTTCCTGCATAACAATTAAATTAAAATACACTGTGCAATTAATACAATGTAGACAGTAACAGGCAGACTTATCCACTGAGGTTGACAGTTGCAAATAACAAAACATTTGCGCATATCTCAAATAAAACATTCAAGTCAGTTTGTCACAATATAAGCTATATCAAAATCCTTAAAAAAAAAAAAAATGTAAAAAAAAAAAAAAAAAAAAATTCTTTTTTTAAATCGATATAAACGATATTGTCTCGTACCATATCTTGTTTGAAAATATATCGATATATATTACACTGGTCATGAAATCACTACACTGGCTTCCAGTGAGTCAAAGGATAGAGTTTAAAACCTTACTGCTGGGGTCCGTTTCACAAAGCAGGTTCAACAAACTCTGAGTCTAATCCTGAACTCCTAGTTGATCTACTCTGAGATCGGAAACTCTGAGTTTTCGGTTCCAGAACAGCGGATTTGAGTTAATTTACTCAACTCTAAGTAGTTTCACCCGGAGTTAAGTGCGTGCACCACAACTATAAAAAGCCAGCATCAATGGAGAACTTCGCCAAAACTTGCCTGCTGATTGAATGAATGAGGAAATGAAATGTGCGTGTACTGTAACTCTGAAAGAGGGCGGAGACGCAGAGAAACTCGAAGTTCTTTGAAATAAACCTGGTCCCGACCAGGTTAGTTTCAGAGCGTCTGTTACTACGGTAACTGACCGAGAGCTTAAGTTACCTCTCTTTGTGAAACGGAAAACTCAGAGTTTCCCTCATTTCAGGGTTAACAGACTCAGAATTTTCACTAGTCTAAACCTGCTTTGTGAAACGGACCGCTGGACTGGGACCTGGACCTGGACCTGGACCGGGGCTGACAGATCAGGAGAACACTTATCTCACATTAGTCAATGTAAAAGCTGTTCATCAAAGTGAATGTGATACTAAAGCTCACATCCATTAGATCCAGTTTCCCAGCATGCCTCCTCCCTCTGCCTGTGTGTACACACCTTAAATAGCAACCCACACCCACACCCTCCCACCCACCTTGGCAGGAAACTATTTTTGCAGCTTCTACCACCACTAAACTCAAGTCACTCTCATTTCTGCATTAACGTTTAGATTCTTATCCTGTCTGTGATACAGTTGAATCCTGGGGGCTGATGGGAAATCATAATGGGCGGCAACCACATTTATATGTTTTTAAAATGTCAATCAGATATATGAGCGTTTCCTGTTGATGGGTTCTTTCTTTCTATTATATCAATATCATACTTGTAGGATCTTTGATACTTTAGTTACCATTAACTTTAGAAAAAAACAACAATGAAAATTATACAAACTCTCTCACTTAAAAACCCTTTTTGACTTCTGTAGGAAGCTTTGTGTGGTCAAGGTAACATTTCAGAAATCTGTGAGTGATATTTGGTTTAAACTGGATTTTCTTCTGCCTGTGGTCCATTCCAGTCACGGGTTCATGAGTAGATTCTCTCTAAGTAGTTCAAGGTTCACCTCCTGCAACTCCAGCAGCAACAAGCTGCTGCACGCGGCGGCCTCCAGTTCATGGCCTACCGTTGTGTATCATAACTTCACCCAGACCTTGCTGTAACACACCATCATATTTTCACTACACTACATTTGTTTGTCCCACTACACACATAGACACAGGGACCCTCGCATGTCCCACTCTGCCGTGATGGGGGGCATCAGTGCCCACTTTCAGCGTGTTAGCAGCCCTGGCCAGTTCCAGTTTGCACCACACACCAAACCAATCTTTGGTTTTGCTTGTGGCATCAAATTAGAACAATGGCTAAGAGTGAAATGATGAACTAATATGCTTTAGTTTTTATCTTCTCTGTATGGCTGCATATCAGCCAGTACTTCTGGGTCAAAGGGCCAGTTCCAGTCCTGTTGAATGTTTACATGGAGGGATCAACCAAAGGGCAACATCTGGTTTAGTTCAATCTGGGAGTAAAATAATAAAGAAAAGTGTGAGTTGGACTGGAACTATTCAAATGGGTCCTTAGCTACCTTCATCCATGGATGAATAATAATAATAATAATAATAATAATAATAATAATAATAATAATAATAATAATAATAATAATAATAATAATAATAATAATAATACATTTTATTTATAATGCACTTCATTACTGAAAATCTCAAAGTGCTACAGTTTGATAATTAAAAGGAAACAGAAATAATAAAATCAAGATAAAAAGATAAAGGGATAAAAAGTCAAGACATGGCAGAAAAGAGAAGAAAACAATTAAAACAGCAACCAGGAAAAAAACAACAACAGCATTGTTTAGTGATAAAATGCTTTGCTAAAAAGTCCTTTTATTTTAGTCCTCTTTTAAAATTTGATGAAGGTAGTTAAGGACCTCTGCTTCAGCTACATTTGTTTCACACGTCGTTTTGGTAGCAACGACAGAAATAAGGAGTGTATGCTAGGGTTGGTGAAGGTCGGACTCCTTCCTGCCCCGACCCACGGCCACGAGCTGTGGGCAGAGACTGAAAGAACGAGGCCGTGGATACAAGCGGCAGAAATGGGTCTGCTCTGCAGAGAGTCTGTGCTCTTCTTTAGAGTGTTGGATAAAATAATTCAAAACCACACTGAATATGTAAACTGCATGTGCTGATTGGCTAAATGTGTCTGTGTGTTGAAACTGATGTGAGTGCGGTCTGACTTTTCACTGAAAGGACCATTCTGTACCAGGCACGAGATAAGGGGGGCCACCCAGCCAGGACAGGGCAGGCTGCGGAGCCTGTTTCAGCTGGATCTCACTCTGCAGAGGACCTCTTTAATTATATCCCAGTCTTGTGTCTTTCTTTAACTTTTCCAGCTCAATCAACAATCAGTTCGATCACAACAAGAGAGAGAGCTAGAAGCTCGGCCCTCCGGGGGGTGCTGAGTGGAGCCGCTGCTCCTCCAGCTGAGAGGAGCCAGATGTGGGGGCCCGGGCATCTAGTGAGGCTGCTTCCTGCAGCCTCACTGCAGGTTTTCTGGGTTAGTCCTGATAGGAGGAGACCCTGTGAAAGGCCCGGGACACACTGGAAGGACTATGTAAATATGAGCACATTTCCCCCATTTTAGCCTCCCTCCACTGGCTGCCCATACAGTCTAGGATTCATTTTAAAAATTATTTTATTTGCCTCTAAATCCTTGAATGGTCTTGCCCCTCCGTACCTCTCTGAGCTTTTTCACCCTTATTCACCTAGTCGCTCTCTCAGATCAGCTGATCGGCTGCTCTTGAGAGCCCAAAACTAAGAGGAAGCTCAGAGGGGACCGCGCCTTTGCTGTTGCAGCTCCAAAACTGGAACAACCTGCCTCAGCAAATCAGACAGGCTTCCTCTCTGTCTGTTTTTAAATCTCTTCTCAAAACCCACCTTTTCTCCTTGGCTTTTAACACCTAGCAAGACAGTTGAGTTTATTTTATCATTTTATTCTTTATTTTACTCTTTTATCTTCTATTCTATCCTATTTTATTCACTTAACTTAATAAACTGATTGTTTTATTTATGTGTCTTGTGTTTTACGGTGTTTTGTCTTTGTTTTCCATTCGCCTGTCCAGCACTTTGGACCATGTTGGTGTTTTTAAAGTGCTTTATAAATAAAGTTGACTTGACTTGACTATGTCTCTCGGCTGGCCCGGTAACGCCTCGGGATCCCCCCTAGATGAGCTGGACGAAGTGGCCGGGGAGGGAGAAGTGTGGGCTTCTCCACTTAAACCACCAGTTCTGGTCGTGTTCTTTTTATACAATTTACACTTCAACCACATCGTCTAGGTGTCACGTCCTGACTTCGAAAAGTTCAGTCTAGTTGGAGTTTAGTTGGGCTAAGATGTCAATATTTGCTATTCAAGTTCGTTGCTTCTGCATTTTGGATTTCATTTTTTTGTTTAATCAAAACTGCAACAGTTCAGAATAATGTTCACTTCAATTTTCAATTCAATTTTGTTTAAATATAGCGTCTATTACAACAGAAGTTGTCTCTAGGCACTTAGTTTGCAGAGACCCAAAACATGACCCCCGAGTAACTTTGTTACTAATAATAATAATAATACCAGTAAATAAATGATCATATTTATTATTATTTAATAATAATATTAATCCTTATTATTATTTCTTATTATGATTAATTGTAATAATAATGTATATAATTCATAATTAATATATTATATATAATATAATATGTTAATTCAATATTAATTTAATCCAATATAATATAATAATAATAATTATATAATTACCATTTATAAATTATAATATAAATTATATTATTGTAATTTATGTTATAATTTATAATAACAATAATAACTTTGCTCATCTGAAGTTGCATGAACTTCATTTTAAGACCTGGAAAAGACCAAATATTTTATGATACACGTAAAATCTAATAATTTCAAGTAGCCTACTTTCTATTCTTTTTCAAACACGGTTATGTAGCTTTTTTTTGTTGAAATAGTATTTTAATATTAATATTTCGACGACGATGCAGTACATTAGTAATTTTATTTGAGTAAAGTTTTGGACTGATGCATAACTGAAGTCATCGTCTAAATTGGGCAAAAGCAGGAGGAGGAAAAAAACACGTGGTTTTTGCACGAAATTATATAATTGATGGCGCAATCTAGAAATCATTACCATGTAATAACCAAACTATTGCTTATTGTAAAGGATTCACATTTCACCTGCAGGGTGGCCGGTTTCGTCCAGCACAGATGCTCAACAGAAGTCTGTTCTCAGCTGAAGTGATAAAAACTCTGGACGTGTCTTTTTAGTATAACTTACTTTTTGGTGATGCTTATAATGCACTTGTGAAAGAAACAGTTCAAACGTACTCAATGATGGTGGCGGCAGCTTTCTGCAGGTATTCCGCGTCAAAGACCTCGAGCAGCGGCTTCCAGCGCACATCTGGGTCCTGGTCCAGGCTGATGTGGACGGTGGGAGGAGCGGGCTGAGGAGCGGGCTGAGGAGCGGACTGAGGAGCGGGCTGAGCCCCGCACGGCCCGGCCAGGACCAGCCCGAGCAGCAGCAGCGCCGTCCGCTTCATCCCGACCTCAGGGGTCCGGTGTTATGCCGATCCTCGCTCCCTGCCGTGAAATGCTCCTTTGTGGTTCTGCGCATGCGCACAGTCGATTTTCAAAGTTTGGTTGCCACGCCCACCATTTCTTGCACGATGTAAAATAGATTTTTTTTATTTGATTTATTTTATTTTTGTGCATGTAAAAAAAAAAAAAACACTTCAAGAGAAGTTTAAGAAAACAAAACAACAAAATCATCCTTTAGCAGATTTACATGTGCAAAAAAGCAGTAGGAAGAAGTGTAAATTTATTTAATCCTACCCCCATTCACTAATCATTTAACCCGTATTTATAAATACTCACACACTGTACTAAATAACAGTATTATTATTATTATTATTATTATTATTATTATTATTATTATTATTATTATTATTATTATTATTATTATTATTATTATTATTATTATATACTATACTCACACACATACCTATACATACATACACATAGTTGAATATTTCTCTATATTTGTACACACATGCCCATATAAATATTTATATAAATATACTTATTTACACTATACTGTCTCTATTAACTGCATCTGCTCTATATCTATGTATATATCCACTATATATATATATATATATATATATATATATATATATATATATATATATATATATATATATATATATATATATATACATGCATACATACACATATAATTAGCTGCCCATTTCTGATAATATGATATGTTGAGTATTTGATCCTTCAAAATACACGACCCATGACATGAATTGCATTACACTTTGTGAACAATTTACGATAAAGAGGAAAAAAACAACAACAATGATATCGCTTTATTTGATATTCATGATGTTCATGATATTGATTGATATTCATATTCATTCATTCGCCTTTATTTAAGCAGGCAGGTCATTAAGAACATTCTTATTTACAATGACGGCCTGGCAAGCGACAAGGACCATTTGGGGGAAAAGGAAGTGGGCTAGGGAATAAAACCGTAATATTATAGATCCATGAATAAAACACAGTAAAATTGTAGCTCTAGTCTGCAGAGGTAGAAAACCATTAGGTAGCATTTTTCGGAAGAACACCGGAACCGAACCGCTGTCTGACTCCGTGGAAACTCAACCCACACTTCCGCTAGGGGGGGTTTCACAATAAAACACGTAGCTCTTTCTTTCTCTCGTTTAAGGTTCGCTGTACGCTACAGTTTGTATTGTCTATTGTGAGGCTCGGCAATGGAAGTGCATCCGTAAAATGCAGTGAATTTTAGACGCAAAGTTTGACAAGCTCAAAGGGAGATCTACTTTTGAATTAATGATTTTTTGAAAGACACGCTTTTATTTTGGTAAATGTGTGAACCAGCAGCAGAGCGAAGCCCGGAAGAATCCAGGTAACAACAACAACAACAAAAACCGTAAAAGATCAAAACAAAAAGTAGAAACACAGGTAAAAATATCCACGTGTGCACACAAATAGGCCAATCTGAAACACGTATTATACTCAAAATCACGATATAATAAACATGCACTTCTGATCTGAGCAGAAAACTGTGAGATCATAACAATTTTGAAGAAACAAACTTTCATAATGACTATAGTACATTAGTGGAACCCAACAAGCCGGTTCCTGCCTGTATTTCTGTGGGTTACGGTTACAATCAGAGTTATCAACAGAGCTGATTATCGGGAACCAACAAATACATTATTTATTAATTGTAAGATGCTCAAATTCAATGAACTTGTTGATTTAAAAATATCACTGTTGATGTAAACGCCTTCTAATAATCTGTTGCCACACTGTATCTAGAAGCTGTTTCAGCAAAGACAAAGTGGATGTGAACTGAGAGGAAGCTTCACAAAATCAAAGAACAGAACGGAGGTCAAACTTAGATGTGTTTCAGTTTATGGGGTAATCTGTGGAATGTTTTGGAAATGGAAATTAAAGAGTGCAGTACATACCAAATATTAAAAAAAAATATTGAACAAGATGCTCATTAAGTATGAGTATGAGTGTTTATGTAAGTGTCCGAACTTAAATAGATAATAGGTCAATGCAGTATATGTAAGGTTTTCAATATATAATTGATTTACTGCTCTGTACCAGTATATGCAGGAGCTGACAGAAATTGATTATAAAAGGGTAGGCGTCATAAGCTAAGCTTCAGCCTACACCTTGTCTTGTTTTGTTTATATATTTTGGTCCAATGCAATATTAGCATTAACTATTTTGGAAATGACCAAAATAAATAAACAAACCACAAACAAATCCCAATGGACTTCCTATGACAAAATTCACTGTAAACCAGAGGTGTCTTCAGTATTCACATTCATGACTCAGGTAGAAGTATAGATACTAGAGTTTAAAAATACTCCTGTAGAAGTTGAAGTATCAACTCAAGTTTTTTACTCAAGTAAAAGTATAAAAGTACTGGTTTCAAAACTACTTAAAGTATAAAAGTAAAAGTAATGAAGGGGGAAAAAAGCCATTAAGGACAAAAGCCATTGAAAATGAATGCATCTTAGTATAATGCAAATATATTAAAGAACCATATATGTGTACTATTGAGCATTAACATGTGTTTCAGAGAGCAGCAGATATGATGACTAGTTGCCTATAAGTATTGTAATGGTGCAAAAAGTCAAACTTCAGAGGCATGTTATCATTTATCCTAACCTTTATTGGAATGTACATCCAAGTTTAGTTGCAGGAATCTGAGGGAACGGATGTAAGAACAAAACTGGACAAGAACATCTGAAACAACCACAACCAAATTCACTCTATCCGGATGGAGCAATTTAACTGGATAGTTTTTTTTTAAAGGCCGAAATGAAATAGAGTAATGAGGCTGTTTTTAAAATGTAAAGAGTAAAAAGTACAGATAATTGCGTGAAAATGTAAGGAGTAAAAGTAAAAAGTCGTCTGAAAAATAATTACTCCAGTGAAGTATAGATAACCAAAATTCCTACTTAAGTAAGGTAACGAAGTATTTGTACTTTGTTACTTGACACCTCTGCTGTGAACCACTTTATTTGGTCTCTTCTATTCCCTGTCGGTACTGGTCCCTGCCCCTCAGTCCCGAGGCCACCACAGTCATAGGAGGTTCTCCACACACCGAAGGTCCCCTGGCTCCAGGTCACCGTGCCCTCAGTAAAACCAGATTGCACTGGCAGGCATTTTTCAGCTTCTCTGTAACAAGGTCCTTCTTTTAAATCTAACACATTTCTGTGGTTTAGGTTTTGTTGGAGCCCTCTTCACATCTCGTGACGGTTGCCTCGTCTTGCTCTTCTACAATAGCGCCACTGTTTTCTGTAAGAGCTATTACTGTTGTCACTTCAGGCAACAGAGCAACTGCATCCTGCTCCGCTCAATAACGACCTCCCTTTCACATCCAAGGGAAAACAAATGTTCAGATAAGTCTGAGACAACATGGAGCGAACAATTTAAACAAACAGATTCATTCATGACTCCTTCGCTCTTCTCATTTCAACACAAGATAAGGACAAACTGGAGACATTCGCTTTGACCATTTACTTCCACCATCAAGGTTCTTCTCATCACTTATCTGTGGGCTCAGTGGCCCTTAAAAACACATCAGATGAGATACATGTGGCCCCTTTTTCACCAGCTGACCTTTCCTGAGCCCTTAAAGACCTTTCTGTGATATTGGGCTGAAGATACCACAGAGATACAAGACAACAGCTCTATTGTCAACCACGCCTCTCACACCCCTGCTGGTTTTAGGCGGTGGAGTGTCCCCCCCCCCCCAGTACCTCCCTAGAATGAGGCTCCTTTTAAGAAATGAGACTCTCTAGCGCCACCCTTCACCACGATGGCCGTCGGGGGTACTGCAGCCAACAGTGAAGCCGGCACGGGAGAACGGGGAGAACGCGCATGCAGCGTCATGTGACGTCACATCCGCAGGGCAGCGTGGGAAATTCGGCCTCCGAATTGCAGCACATTTTGCAGCACACAGTCTGTTCAAGGCAACGGAGAGATACACTAGAGGGCTCATTCGTTTTGGTTTGGAACGCTTCATCTGACATTATTACTAGAAAACTTGAAACATATACAATTTTTTTTCATAAATCCTGCCTCTATCCTGCCTCATGGTCCTTTAAGTGGGGCCCTTGTGGCGAGTCGTGAACTAAACATGAGCACATATGTTGAATTTCCTTCATCACATAAACAAACACAGGGATTAAACAGGTCCTTCCTGCTGGTTTCAGTTATCATATGTCGCCACGCTGCCCACATGTGTCTCAGAGTTTGTTCTTGTAATATTTATTGTAATTTGAGCAGCTCAGCGATGGTCGATGGTGGTTTGGATCTCTGCTCCCCCCATCATGTCCTGTTCTCTGTGTTTCACTGTTTTGGGGTATTTTTGGCAGCTTGGAGGCGGAATAATCATGACCAGGCCGTGAATAAAATAGTCCTGATAATGTTTGAAAGTCGCTTTCCAAACTTCACCAGGTAATCCAGCTCACCGGAAACATTTCATTTATTCACATACAGGACTGTATCAGAAAATTAGAATATTGTGATAAAGTTCTTCATTTTCTCTAATGCCATTAAAAAAACAAAAATGTCATACATTCTGGATTCATTACAAATCAACTGAAATATTGCAAGCCTTTTATTATTTTACTATTGCTGATTATGGCTTACAGTTTAAGATTAAGATTCCCAGAATATTCTAATTTTTTGAGATAGGATATTTGAGTTTTCTTAAGCTGTAAGCCATGATCAGCAATATTAAAATAATAAAAGGCTTGCAATATTTCAGTTGATTTGTAATAAATCCAAATCATTTTTGTTTTTGTAATTGCATAACAGAAAATCACAATATTCTAATTTTCTGAGACAGTACTGTATGTTTCCTATGTAAACACGGTTGCCCATGAAGTTGGATGAGCGCTCTGACGTTCAAGGGTGAGAGGCAGCATCTCCACAAGGTGGCGCTGGAGCCACACGTCCTCGTTGGTGAGCAGCACCAGAGCTGAGCCTTCAGAGATTATGTCACCGATCTGCAGGCCAGACCACAAAACACCGTTTTTGATCATATCAAATTCAAAAGAAAAAGCAGTCTTGAACCCCCGCCAGCAGGTCTCGTGGGAGGGTAAACATGTTGTTTTCATGATGACCTCAACCTCAGCAGCGTTTCCACCCAGGAAACAGAACCTCAGATCGGCCCGAGGTTGATAAAGACTTGTCTTCCATACCATGAAATATGAAAGAACATCAAACACCAGCCCCCACCTAACCTCAAACTTCCTTTCCAGCGAGGTGTCCTCAGATTCCCTGCTACATCAACAGACCACAAAAATAAACGCCTGATGATTTACTCACTTTATTAACCCGTGCCTTTGTTTTAACTAAAGTGCCAAGCGTGTGCACGCAGCCTCAGTGGAATCAAGGGAAATGTTCTGATCTGCTTTGGGCCCAACTTTCATGGTCCTCTTCGCAGTTCCCCTCCAGTCTTTCAGAAATTGTTTACAGCCTGTAATCTAAGACATGCTATTGATTTACAGAGACCGTGCAGCTTTATGGGTTATGTAAGTGTTATGTAAGTGTGTGTTATGGGATGTCAGGATGGCTGGCTGCGACACGTTTAGGCCCACAAGCACAAGTCACACACACATTCCACAGGGGAAAAGGATCTTTATTAATACTTTAATATATATATCAATAATACTTTATATACAAAACTATGTACAACCATGTGTTACACTCCAAAATAAAAAAAATCAATTTTATCTCTTTCGATGCAAACTTTTAACTTTACATTCACACTATTTGCTAGAGACATAACAGTTAAAGCAGGTTTGTTTAAACTCCTGGCATCATCTGGACAGAGCGAGCCCGGGTGCCGGCGTGAGGGGCGACCCGGCTTCACCGTGACCCGGAGTTCGTGGGCAAAGATGCACATCTGCACGCTGTTCTGTCTGCACACAGCGACATGCTACGTCAGCCTTCCTCCAGTAGCTGCACGCATACACTCAGTGGGTCATGTATCAAAAATAGAAATGTACAAGTATTATAAGCAAAAAAAAAAAAAAAAAAAGGAATTACAAGACAGTACTTCACAGGAACGGCAGCTAAAAAAAAAAAAGCACATCAATTAAATTGTAAAAGCATGTATGGCCACGCGACCTGAATTCTCCGAACACCGCCAAGTTCCTGTGTTCATTTAGCTACGACAGACGTGAAGGGAGTCGGCACGTCTCCGGTCACCAGACATTCTAGTATAAGCATTACAGACTGAGGGTGGACCCCTCCATCCAGAGATCTACCGCGGATAAAAGTCCAAGCAGCATTTACAGGGGGGTTGAAATCACTCTTTACATTCATTAGACGGGTGTGTAGGTGTGCAGCGGGACAGGAAGCCGTGCGTTCCGGGCTCTAGTGTGCTGGTTGAGCCGACCGTCTTCACAGTGTTTTCAGAGCCGTGAAACGGGTGTAACATGAGGCTTGATGTGGGCAGTCCACGTGGCTCTATCATTAGCTCCTACTTGACTTCAGGGGCTAATGATAGACGGCAGCGGCCGCTCACGCTGCCCCCGGGGGGTCAGTGTGCCGATGTGCTACAGCTGTGGTTTGAAGGGTAACCAGGAAGTCCGTCAACCCTCTTTTCAACATTCAAAAGGGAAAGATTCAGACAGAATCTCTGCTCAGTCTTTGGTTTCCAAGTTCAAAGGGGATACCTGCTTTAAAGTGTTGTGGAGGCCGGGGGAGTCCGCCGGGGACCCGGCCCTCGGGGACATCACCAGGGTGTCCGGGGCGAGGCCCACGCCGGGCCCGCTGGCCATGCCTGGGTACATGACCGGCATGTTCCCAGAGTACCAGCACTTCTCCAGCATGGGCAGGTACGCCGCGGCGGCGGCTGCGGGGGGGATGAGGTAGAACGGGAGGCAAAAGGGCGGCTGGTTCGGGGAGAAGCTGACGTAGCTGCCGGGAGCTCCTGCCGCCGCGTGAGCGGGGAGAACCTCGTCCTCCGAGGAGTCTGATCTCGACCTCTTGGCCTGAGGCTCGTCCCCCTCCTGCTTGATGGCGCTGGCCATCCGCTCCGACGCCAGACTCTTCAGCTCCCCCTCCTTCCTGTGGGTTTCCATCCACTGGGCTTTGGGCTTGTCGTGCTCTCCCCCATAGCCGCTGTCCGTGTCCGTGTCGCTGCCGCTCTGCTCCCCCGTCCCGTGCTGGTAAGTCCTCTGAATGACCGGAACGCAGTTCTTAGCCGGAGTCTCGGGGAAACCCGCCGCCTGCCCGCTGGGCTTCCTGGCCTTCTCCGAAGCCTGGGCGGCGGACTCTTCCGGCTCCAGGTCGGTTCGATGCTGCAGGACTTCTGCCGCCACTTTGTGGATGTGACTGATGACGCGGGACGGGGTCAGGTCCGAGCCGCCTTCCTGGCTGGCCAGGTAGTGGAGGACCTCTTTGGCGCACAGGTGGAAGCCGGAGCGAAACATCTCCTCGCTGCTCTCTGCTCCGTCGCCTCCATGATCGCCTGAGTGGGTGGAAGCACAAAACCAATATTTAATTATTTTTTCCAAGAGCTTTCCTTGAATCAATTCAATTTTATTTATATAGAGTCTATTACAACAGAAGTTGTCTCTAGGCGCTTTCCAGAGACCCAGAACATGATCAGATGCACCACACTGCACAAGACTCCTTCCAGGCATGCTTCAGTTTTTTTCTAAAAACAATAAAAAAGCCTGCTTGTGCATGACTTCTACAGTGAATAGTTGGGGTAAAGCTGACACGTACTTATGTGTAGGTCCTTCTGCAGAGCCAGGATCTTCTGCTGCTGCTGCTCCAGCACGGCGCTCAGGGTCTTCACGTGCTTGAGCGTGAGCTCCAGCACCACCGCCTTCTCCAAGTGACCCAGCGTCTAAAACAGGAAGACCGCAGATAAGCATGTTGATCTTACTTATGCAACACATTCTGCAGCCCGACTGCGGGCAGCTGGCCAACACGCGGGAAGACGTGGAGTCCAGGCGCAAACTGCGCTCCACCAGCGCGCATGCACGAACCATCCTAACCACACATTCAATTACATTACATATTTTACATTATTTCATATTATTATTACAAGAAAAACATGTGGCTTCATTTGGACTGAATCAGATCTCTCAGAGTCTGAAGATAAATAAAATTTAACCAATTCTCGGTTATGGGGAAAGTCCCAAAACGGACCGCTTTTAGATCCAACTTAATTACGCACAGCCCTCTGATTGTGCAGATGATTGATCATATTATTATTTATTTGGAATCGGCAGACACACTTTTAATCCCAACTTTAGTCCACTAAATAAACCCAGCAGAAGCGTGCAAGAGAAAGCCATTTCTCAGGCTCACCGTGAGTTTCAGATGTTCGGGCAACAAGTCCTTGAGCTGCGCGATGCACTCGTTGATTCTGTCGCGGCGCTTCTTCTCGATCAGCCGGTGCGGTAGTTTATACGTCTCCTGTGGGGGGGACACACACGCTGCAGTCAGCCAGCCCGCCACATTTATATAATAATAATAATAATAATAATATATTCATATAGCCTGATTTATGGTTCCGCGTTAAATCGACACAGAGCCTACGGCGTAAGGTACGCTGTATGCTCTGCGTCGGTGTAACGCAGGACCATAAATCAGCCTTTACACGGGTCCATCCTGCACGTCGGTGGACCGGGGCTTACCTTGCACTCGTCGCCGCGCTTCACGCCCCTCCGCGGCTTATACACGTAGATGGGGAAGTCCATTCTTTGGAGAGGAGACAGGAATAGTTTGTTTAGTGAAAATCAGAGGAAATCACGCTCAAATGAAAGAAATAGGACAGAAACAAACAAACAAAACAGTGAAAACTAGTTACCCGTGCATGTCTGCAATATCCATCGGTGCGTGTTTGGGCACATAAGGAGGCGGCTGCGCGCTGGTAATCCTCTCCATGTCGCTTTGACCGAAACCCCCCCTAAAAATGTCTCAAAAAAAGAGTCCAAACGAGTCTCTGTAGTCTCTCCTCAGAACAAGCCAGGAACCAGGAGGAACCAGGGAACCGGTGCGGTCCCGGTGCGTTGGAGTGGAGCGCTGCTGCTGGAGTGTTGTTGTCACCCGGAGGTCCGGACTGCGTGTCTGTCTGTGTGAGGATCCACGCCCGACTCAATGTGCGGATCTGCTGGGTGGGTCCTGAGTGTGACTACGTGTTGCTCCAGCCCTGTGACTGCAGGCGCGTCCCCGCCTCGCGGAGAGACGGTAGAGCCGCTGCGCGTCACATGAGCCTCACGTGTCGGCGGTGCTGTCAGCTCCCCCCCCGGAGTCCAGCCCTCCCCCCCGGAGTCCAGCCCTCTGTAGTAGGGAGGGAGGGGGGGAGCAGTCCCGTGTACCACCACGCTCCTGCACGCGGGACGCACCCGTGCACACACACGCGTGTTTACACGGACTGCAAATAAAGCAACAGCTCTCCCCAAAGACCTGGAGTCAATTATAACCTCTCCAAACTTTTATTGAACAACAAGCAGGCTCCTCTCAGTAATTCAACGAATAATATAATCCAATAAGGAGAATTAGGTTTACGAGGAGTGTGATAAACAAATAAAATAGGGAAAAATGGTATATTATACTTGCTTAAGATATGTTTAGATATTTATGTGGATATTTATATATTATATGTTGAGAGGGATAGTTATAATGATTTATTATGTATGTAGCATATATATATATATATATATATATATATATATATATATATATATATATAGGGATATTTATGTAGTTTATATAGACTAGTATATATTTATATAGATTTACATAATATTAGTATTTACTATTTTCTATATAGCCTATTGATATAATATTTATGTAATAGTTATATTTTCTATATACTTATATGGATAATTATGTAGTAATAGGCATGTTTACGTAGTATTTATCTAGACTATATTTATATGGATATTGTGTAGATATAATAGCAATAATGTAAATTCATAGTTATAAAGGGCTAGGAACTAGGAAAAAGTGTATACTTCTTCCCACTCCTTTTTCGAACCTATGTGCATATGAAGTTGTTACTGTTTAGGCTATTTTTATTTTTTATATACATGTTCGAAATAAATTCATTCATTAATTCAGAATTAATTAAGATGATGAGCGCGCTCATAATTCAGTTATTAAAGTTATTGTCCTGCTTCATGCGAGCCATGGACATGTAGAGGAGCCTGCCAGGCGTCACATGAGGAAATTGGACATGGATCATTTCAGAAACGGTTCCGGTGAGCCGCCTGCACGTGCACGTGCGGCGGGATGACGCGGCCGCCGCCGAGCGGTTTGTTTGGTAGTTTTGGTGTCGGGGCCGTGCGGATTACAGCCCGTGCTGTACCAGCGCTGCTGAACCAGCGCTGCTGTCACGTTGAGCTCCTCATGGACGGCCGGGAGACGGATCCCTGCCGGTGACGTCAGGCCAGCGCTCCTGAGCGCAGCGACCGTCCGCTCGGTCCCAGCCGCCGACGGCCCGAAGCAGACGCACTATTAATAGAAAACGGACCTGCAGATAGGGGGGACAGGGACGCGCTGCTGCTGAGCCCCCCTTGAACCCCCCGGGGGGGCTCGGGAGGAGCGCGTCTTCACCCCAGAAAACATTTGGTTTGTTGGCTGCACCATATTCTGAAAAAGTTAATGTCAGTAGTGTCATAGTTCGGTGTGATTAAACCCGAGTGTGTATGTTCACGACTGCTACGGAAGAGTATTAGGGCCAGGCAAGAGAAAAATAAAAATAATATTTTAGAGGAGGAAGATTTTTTTTCATTATGCTCTTTGAGAAAAAAGTCGAAATGTCGAGAAAAAAAGTCGAAATGTCGAGAAAAAAAGTCAAAATGTCGAGAAAAAAGTCAAAATGTCGAGAAAAAAGTCAAAATGTCGAGAAAAAAAGTCAAAATGTCGAGAAAAAAGTCAAAATGTCGAGAAAAAAGTCAAAATGTCGAGAAAAAAAAGTCGAAATGTTGAGAAAAAAGTCGAAATGTCGAGAAAAAAGTCGAAATGGGGAGAAAAAAAGTCGAAATGTCGAGATTAACGTTGAAATGTTGAGAAAAAAGTCAAAATGTCGAGATTAATGTTGAAGTATAATTTCAAGAAAAAAGTTGTAATGTCGAGAAAAAAGTCGAAATGTCGAGAAAAAAGTCGAAATGTCGAGATTAACGTTGAAATGTTGAGAAAAAAGTCGAAATGTCGAGGTCAATGTTGAAATACTACGAAATATCGACTTAATACATGAAATTTCGACTTTATTCTTGAAATTGTATTTCAACATTAATCTCAACATTTCAACTTTTTTCTCAAAGTGCACAATAAAAAAAAAATCTTCCCCTCATGAATATTTTTTTCCTGCATGGCGCTAATACTCTTCCGTACGACTGCTGCACCAGCGGGACGTGGAACCGTTTCTCGTCAGGAACCGTCCCGTGTTGCTCCGGTTGACGTCCACACCCTACATTTAACCCTTATGCTGCTTGACAGCAATTAAAAACAAAAACAAATACTCCAAATGTCGTTTTTTAACTCTGAAATTTGATTTACATGGAAATTAAGACATTAAAAATTCTTACAGTATATTCATGTATATTTAGCCCAACATAAATGTTTGTAACCCAATTTGGATTTTAACCTGCTGAAATGTCTCAGAGCCAGGGAGGAGGAGGGGAAAAACAGTTCAGTGAGTAAATTATGTTTTGTGCTCTAAATAGTAGTCTTCAACTAATATTGGTAGTAACTGTATTCATGTTTTTTTCTTCTTAGATACAAGACCAGTTAAATGGTTACGATGCATAAACATGGTTACATGATACATTTCAGTAGTTCTAGAATGTGATTGACAGTTTTACTTTTAAAATTGTTTGGAGTTACATTTGAAAGAAAAGAAGAAAAACTTAGGGAAATATAATTAAAAAAAAGGCTCAGTGGTACGAATATGTCTTTTAAAAGGACGGCCACATTAACCTGCCTTTAAGGTTAGAAATCTGAGAAATCTTGTGGCTTCATTTGGACTGAACTGGATCTCTCAGTCTGAAGATAAATACAATTTAATCAATTCTTGGTTCTGAGGAAAGTCCCAAACGGACCACTTTTAGATCCAACTTAATTACACACATTCCTCTGATTGTGCCGGTGGTTGCTGGTGTCAGAAAACTGAGGCCAGTTTCCAGTCCAGAGGCGGTGTCTGCGAAAGCCAGGGGATGGATCCAGCTTCCAGTTTAATATTTTTTTTTGTGATCAATTTTTTATTAAGAAACTCGTGGTAACAAGATGATCATAGTACTGTCATAAATGGCATAGAGAATGGAAGCAGTACGGTCAGAGATTCTCTCCTCTTCCTATGGTGAAAAAATAAAATAAAAATAAGAAATAAAACAATACAAAGATAAAACAAAAAAATTACAGCAACAATAATAAAACAGTTCCAGCTTCTATTTTAATATTTAAACCGGAAAATGGACTGAAACGGTGGCATTAACCCCGCGAGACAAACTAAACACCGCCAGCATCACGGAGGGGCCCGGCTTACTCGCAACCAGAAAGGTCACGGTTCCTGTGATCAAATATTTGATAAATTCATCTTCTGCTTATGGGATGCTGATAAACATGACTGATTTATGTCGCTAGTCAACTTACACTGGGACATTAGATAAATCATTACAAATGATTCATCTGTCATGAAAAGCTGGCCACGTGTGATGAAGCACTAGAGCACAGCGATATATATCAAAAAGCCAATTAATAATCTCTCGTAGAAAGTTTGAGCCAACATCAATAACTGTGCAAGAAACATGTTAATTACATCAATTTTAATAAATAACTACTTTAATATACAAATCGTCATTACTTTGTTTAATCCTAACATTTTTGAGTTACAGTTTTTTGTAATCTTAATTTTCTATACAAAAGCAAAAGAAAGCAAACTTTATTTACATATAGTAGTCCAAAAAGAAAAAAAAGAAAAGTACTTGCTATTTGTAGCCTGAAAACCAACAAAGACGCTCATCAGCGTGAACGCTGACGTTAGTGACTCAGCAGAAGCAGTAAATCGTGTTCGACTTCACTGGAGGAAGGAAAAAAAAAAAAAGAAAAAAGGAACAAAACAGGCACAAATGGAAGAGGTTTGCAGCAAAAGTGGAGAAATTATACTAAATGGTGTTTACTAGCATATAAATTACACCGTAACAGCGTGGATGACAGTGGGGATACTTTAAACGTCCTTTACAAAGCAGTTCAATAAGGAAGCTAATTTCTTTAGCACTGAGATAAGACCATTAGATTAAACAGCTGGAAGAAATCTATCCGTTTATATTGCTCTCACACCATATACTACCTCTAATGGATACAGTTGTCACTCAAAGTATGCACACTTGAAGAAATAAAGAGAAGGACAGCTTATTATTTTAACTCTATTCTTGTGTAACTGCAGACACGTTTGTCTGGTGACCGGGACCAGACCGACGTACTGGCCAGCGCTTTTAAATGAGACGCAACTGAGGGAACTTAAATCTACACACCAACAAGGTTGCATATTTAAGTTAAAAATATTGCACAACATACAAAAATAAATAAATAAATACTGCTCATTATGCATGACGTACAAATAAAGAAACCCCTTCGAAAACAAACAAAACCACCCCCCAAACAGTTCATTATTTCCAGTTAGCGTCCCCATGTTTCAAGGTCATCTCTTAAAGGCCATGTGTTGAGAAATCCAGTTTATTTCTAAGAAAACCATTTGGCACAGACGGAACAGAACAGAGTGTGGGTGTCTGTGACACGAGGATGGGTAGAGCTACACATCGCCTTATAACTACCTATGTTAAAGTGTCTCCCTACCGTTTTACGCTACTGTCACACTCAGCAGAGCAAACACTAACGTGCTCCTGGCGAGAGAGCTGCACACGTCGGCCGGTGGAGCAGCGTCGCCGCCGGTAGACCTCACGCAGGCTGCTGCGGGTTGATGTTCATGTGTTGAGGGTTTCCCAGCAGGCCGATCCGCTGCTTTTGCTTCCTCTGCTCCGTCATCTAAAAGACCAAACACAAAGTCCGAGTTTGAAGTCGGTCTGCAAGCGTGCACGTCCTCTTCTGCCAACTACACCGGCGGTCGCCGTTTTCCAAACCGCAGAAAAAACAACAATACTTTGCATACTGCTCAACCGAAACAGATTCTTCTGAAATCCTTCCAGCCTCAGCATCTTCTTTATTCGCTCTTCTGACGAAAGCAGCATGATACAAAATACTAATTGTGAAACTCCGTCAATAGAAATTTCAGAGATCAAGCAAAGGCCGAGTCATAGCACGTGTTAACCTTCACACCAGCAGGAACAAGAAGGTCCTTTTATTTAGTTAATTATTACCGTAACTTAAACACGAGCCGGTGATCTGAAGCTCGGCAACAGTCGGAGGACAGAATGGGCCTGCAATAAGAGGAAAACCTGTGTGGAAGGATGTGCTGGAGGAAATATAGTTGAAGCACATCAAGTGGACAAACCCAGTTAGCAGAAGAATGCGCTCCTCTCCGGCACTAGAAGCCTCTGATTAAGCTCTTTTTCTTGGGTATTAACCAATAACAGAGCGCGCTGCCTTGCAGCACTACATTCCCCTCTGAGCTCTTTTACCAATCATAAACATTTTTTTTAAATACGGATCATAAAAGCACATTTTGAAGCCGGATTGAATGTGCCTGTTGTAACCGTGACTTTTAAAGCTTACAGAAAAAAAAACAATCATTTCCTCCTGTCTGGGTCAAAATGTCTTGGAAACATCCACTTCCTCATACATAGTTCTCATTTCAACAGCAAAAGACATTTTTACAATTCTGTTTACTAGAAGTACCAGCTTGCAACACTTGTGCAATAGTACCCATATTTTCATGCACTCTCAGCAGAATATTTGTCTACTCTCAAAGAATAACTTTCATTTATTAGTCTTGTCAAAACCAATTTCTTTTCATCACTACAGTTTATAATTCTCTGCCATTACAAACAGCGAGGAATGTTTAAAATTGCAAATAAGTTCAATGGATGGAAGGCAAACGCGACCCCAGATCTGAGCCGTTAGGGCAGTGATGAAGTTTATTTGAGGGACAGATAAGTTGTTGGTCATGATGAAGACTGAATGCCATGGAGAGTCTCACAGACGGTGCTGTGAACGATGACACATCCCCTTTAGCATTTAACAAGCTCTGCCTCGAAAGGGCGAGCAGCGGCAAACCAGCAGAACCGTGTCAGTCATATACGCATCTCTCACAAAAAATGTCAGGGGGACTTGTGTTTCCCGGCCGCAAAGTGACACATTCTCACTCTTGCCTCACCGTCGAGTTTCAACTAGGCCTGTGTTGAAAAAATTGATTTTCCAATTCTAAATCGATTCTCATATTGATTCCTAAAAATCGATTCGTATGTCTAAAGATCGATTTTTTTAAATTTTTTTCATCATTACATTCCAACTTTTGGTATTTTTTTGTTTATTCCCAAAAAAGGAGCATTTTGTTGGACACGAGAATAACTAATTGCCATGTCTTTGCTTTTCAATATCTTTAAAGGTATGAAAACATGAAAGTCTTCAGTTATAATTGCATAAATTGTGTATATTACATGGAAAAAATTTAAATGGAATGTGTGAAAAAATAAAACCGATTTCATACGTTTGCTGCCCTGGATCTGTTTGATAATTCTGACCCACAATGTTTCTGAAAGCAGTTCTATCAGCATTCTGGGAGGTGATTGGTCCTTACAGCATCATTAGCTGCCAATACTTGCTGTTGAATCTCAATATAATACTAGTATTAATATGTTGCAGAACTACAGTCATATCATTCAAGCAACAGCTCAAAAACAGTTTTAATAACAGTAACCCAAATCAATATCGGTATCAAATCGGATCAAATCTTGATAATCGATTCTGAATCTTAAGAATCGGAATCGAATCGATTCTTGATATTTGAATCAATCCCCAGCCCTGGTTTCAACCCACCTGCTCTTTCAGCTCCGTCAGCTGCCCCGAGAGGTTGGTCACCAGCTTCATGGTGGACTCCAGCTTCTCCTGCAAGCTCCTGATCTCGTTCTGCTCGCCGTCGGCGTCGCTGCTGACCAGCGACATGGCCCGCATCCGTGGAAACCAGTCCAGGTTGTGTTCCTGTGGAAACAGAAGCCGGCATCTCAACCCGTCACCAGCCTGCTGAAGGTTTTCAAGGAGCCATTTTTCAGGCCAAATTTGATTCACCAAATAAATTAAATTCTAACAGTTAAGTGAAAGTGACATCAGGGTCTATTTGATTAGGATTTGTCAGTTTGATGTCTGTTGGCTGTGTGCAGTGATTTTAATCAAACTGAGCGTTACGGGACTTTCCGTGTCAGACTCACACGGGATACGGAGCTATTCATGAGCTCAACGTAAACAAGCATTTCACTGACTGCTGCAAACGTGCAACACGACTCACAAGCACACGAGGCTCGGCAGAACTTCCACAGCGTGGAGTCAGCACCAGACATTTATCATGTTGTTTTCTTTAGAGACTTAGATCTCCTCCGAGCACGTCAGTGGAGAGCTGAGTTTTGGACCGGAGCCCGACTCAACTCTCGGTCAGCGCTGGGATGATTTGGCTGCTGGGTAACAACTTTAATAAGGTTTTGCAAAGTGGGCGGAGAGAGTTTACACAGATAGGTCTGGTTACTGCTGAGATTTACATGTATGAACAAATATAAATCAAAGTGAAAACAGTAAATATTTAAAGTAAATACAGTTTAAGCATAACCAGAGAAACAAAAGTATTTATTTCTAGAATCTAATTAAATTAAATGCAACTTCACTGCACTTTATTACAGATGAAAAAAGAAAAAAAACAACAAACGATGCCTGGCATCCACCCCTGCCCGGCTTGGCGTTGGCCTTCATTCATCAGAGTTCATTCTTGCATCCATCTCCGTTGTCTCTTCAGTACCAAATGTCAGTTTTCTTGCTCTTTCAAAAACGCGCCAAAGTCATATGGCACTTTTCTACTAGTACCTACTCAGCCCGGCTCGGCTCGCCTCCACTCAGTTTGGTGCTTTCCCACTAGGGGTCGAGGCGTTCTGAGTAGATACTTTTTCTGTAACTATTCTGCCGAGGTTCTAAGCAGCTGAGTCGGCTGTATCTGACATCATCACACTACAGGCCACTGATTGGTCGAGGGGTTGGAGTCAGACGTCTGAGTCAGGATGTGACATCAGCGAAAGAGCGATTCTGACGGCGGCTTCTTGTTCATTCTATTCGACAGGCAATGGCAATGCAGAACTCTGCTCCGTGATCCAACTCTGAGGTGCAGATGTTCATAAACCTGGTGTCTGAGGAGAGAATTAAAAAGGGATCTAGAAGGACGATAAGGAACGACAAGATCTACCAGAAGCTCTGTCACTTCAAAGCTGCTCGCGGCTCCCAACGGACTTTTCAGCAGCGCCAAGACAAACAATTGACAAAAAAGACAAAAAATTTTAAAACGTTGCCGCTTGAAGCTTCTCTCACTCTCATTTTTTAACTTGATATCAAACACAAGCCACAGACCCAGCAGCACATCTATCATCTCCATGTTCTACATCTTTAGTGTTGTTGTCTTCTTCGTCTAGAGCACTGGTTCTCAAATGGGGGTACGCGTACCCCATGGGCTACGTGAAGGCACTACAGGGGGTACGTGAGATTTTAAAATATACATATATTTAAAAAGTAAAATCCATGCAAAAATCCTTTAAAAATAAATATTTCATAAATTTATCTTCAGGAGTAGGCTATTTAACTTATTATCCTAAAACCGCAGAGTCTCCCCCACACCAGGATAGTTCCACCTAACCTGTCAATCACCTGGCTTCACCTGTCAATCACTTGGACCAACGATGGAGTCATGGTTGAAGCATAGCAGCAATATTTTTATGTTTAATAAATCAGTTACTGATGGCACAGTGCTCTGTTTTAGGTTTTTTTTTTACAACCAAAAGTGCTTTGCGCTAGTTAGGGGCAGTGGTGGACAGTAACGGAGTAAATTTACTTGAGTACTGTACTTAAGTACATATCCAGAGGATTTGTACTTTACTTGAGTATTAGATTAATTTGGTACTTATTACTCTTACTTGAATACATTTCCAAGACAAATATTTTTACTTTTACTCGAGTAAATTTCTAGGAAGGCTGAAAAGTACTCGTTACTTTCAGGTCTGCTCTTTTTTCTTCTTCCCTAAAATCCTATTGGACACAAGCTGTTTTTGTCAAAGGAGGAGACCTATCACAGTGCACGCTCTCCACTGGGATGTACGTAAAGCGGAAATATGTCAAGCCTCCTCAAAACGATACCGCCAAAGTAGCCTGCGTTTGTCGAGACAGAGCCGCAACAAGTCAAGACAGAGCCGCAACAAGTCAAGACAGAGCTGTAACAAGTCAAGACAGAGCCGCAACAAGTCAAGACAGAGCTGTAACAAGTCAAGACAGAGTCGCAACAAGTCAAGACAGAGCTGCAACAAGTCAAGACAGAGCCGCAACAAGTCAAGACAGAGCTGTAACAAGTCAAGACAGAGCTGTAACAAGTCAAGACAGAGCCGCAACAAGTCAAGACAGAGCCGCAACAAGTCAAGACAGAGCCGCAACAAGTCAAGACAGAGCCGCAACAAGTCAAGACAGAGCTGTAACAAGTCAAGACAGAGTCGCAACAATGGCTACGCCTGCGTCAGGAGAAGAAAGACAATCCGCTGAGTCGTCTGAGTCTGATAATGAGCCGGACTCGGAGCAGGGACTTTCACAAAATCCTTGGCCGTATCTTAACTCAATGTTTGAGTTCGACCGAGTAAAAAACGAGGGCACAGACAAACCACAGACAACATAAAAAAATGAAATTAAAATTAAAAAATATAGTAATTTACTGATGTGGAAAATAAGAAGTTTACTCTTACTCTTACTTTTACTTAAAGTAAATTTAAAAGCATTTACTTTTGGATACTTAAGTACCTTTAAAAGCAAGTACTCTTCTACTCTTACTCGAGTAATATTTTGACTACTGAGCTACTTTTACTTGTAACGGAGTAAATTTTGACCAGTAGTATTTGTACTCTTACTCAAGTACTGGGGTCGAGTACTCTGTCCACCTCTGGTTAGGGGGTACTTGGCTGAAAAAATATTTCACAGGGGGTACATCACTGAAAAAAGGTTGAGGACCACTGGTTTAGGTTACACAATCAAATACGTCACAGCAGCTTCCCTCCAACCTCCTACTTCTGCTCCAGGTGCTGAATTGTTATGGAAAAGAAACCAGGCCGAGTTGAGTCGAGCCGAGCTGAGTAGAGCCGAGTAGGTGCTAGTGGAAAAGTGCCATTAGAAACACATTGACGTTTAAATCTTCATAAACTCACATTTGTGTCACCGTCTGCACCTCGGTCACCAAATAACCTGCCCAAACATGTCCCAGGCTAGAAACCAAGCCCAGCCCAGCGGGTTAAAAAGTCCCCGGGTTTCAGCGGTTGATTTGGTGAGTGAGGTGGACATGCACACGCCACAAGCAGGTCTCAGGTCCGATAGCACCCAAAGGGGAATCACGCAACACTAAACTAATAACTAACGACAGTCATTGTGAAAGGAGGCGACGGCGGCTGAGAGCATGTTCCACTTCCTGAATGCAAAGAGATGGAGGCTGTGTTGGTACACAACTTTGCACACTCCACACCCGGGTACCGAGTTCTGGTGACGTGCACCCTGGTATTGCATTTCTTCTTTTTAAAAGTGAACCCTAACGGTTGATCTGGACGCTTGCAGAGTTCCCGTGCACACACCGAACACAAATTAAACACTATTAATCAATTTCTGACCTTTTGATTCTCTTAATTTCACACAGAAACGACTTGGAAACGGGAAACTTGCAGTCGTGTAAATCATTTCTGATGAAAATGAAGGTAAATCTTGGCTGGACGTGCGAAACAGGAAATTAAATCTCTCTTTAGGTACTTAAGTTGCAGTTCAACACCTTCTCTGTAACAACAGGTCTGCTGTGTTCAGCTGTAAAACTAAATAACTGAAACTGTGCCACTGTTCAAATCCCGGACCTGAAGGTATCTGAAGGAGACGGAGTCAACTACACATAATAAAGTCTTTATCAGCCATGTTTCCCATGCTGAGCTCCGCTCCAAAAAGCATCTGAGCTCGTGCGATAAAGGGCATTTCATCATTTTGGTTTCTGCCCCAGTTGGCCAAGAAGTGTACGTGCTTGTTTGACGACGCCGTCACCGGCAGTTCGGCCTTCTTTCCATCTCTTCCGTTTATAAACGACAGCTCTTCCAGTAAACTGATAAACCCAGGTCCAAATTAAGACTCTACGGGGCTTCAATGGAAATGACGGAAGTACATTTTTCATTATTAAAACCGCACGGGCAATGACAGAGAAACAGGATGCTCTGTGGTTAAAACAGCAACAGAAAACGTCACAGTCGTGCCACAAGCCACCTGACGTGCCGACGGCCCACTCACTCCACACACATGTAAATACATGCGAGTTTACGAGGACCTTTTTATTGCTGTGGGATTACTGTTTCTGAATGTTTCAGTGTCAGACATCATAAGAATTGTGCAATGAGTGTAAACCCTGCATCATCATTTTATCTAACACCTCTGATGTGACATTTCACCTAAATCCCTCCACCATTGACGTCAGTCCCAGTCATTGTCGGAGTAGTCTGACTTCTTACACCCCCTTCTGTCCTGCAGCTTCTTCCAACGTACAGTAGCATCAAATAAAGTGAAACACAGTGGGAGAAAGTGTGTAGAGGCCGAAAAAAAAAGCCTCACATTACATTTATGGTTAAAAGTAAATGCTAAACGCTGTCATACATGTGCTCAGAGTTGAAAACAAATCTCAATGATGCATTATGATTAGGGCTGGGCGATATATCAAGATTTTAATATATATCGATATATTTTCAAACGCGATATGGTACGAGACAATATCGTTTATATCGATATAGCTTTTTTTTATGATTTTGATATAGCTTATTTTGTGACAAATTGACTTGAATGTTTTATTTGAGATTTGCACAAATGTTTTGCTATTTGCACAACTGTCAACCTCAGTGGAAAAGTCTGCCTGTTACTGTCTACATTGTATTAATTGCACAGTGTATTTTAATTTAATTGTTATGCAGGAAAGGGATATTTTTTTATTTTATTCAAGAAGCATTTTTATTCTATATATGCAGACAGTTTATTTTTATTTCATTTGTTTTATACATTTTGATATTGTGCAGACCTCTGTTAATAAATGTACCTGTGTGACATTTGGCACGAGGCTTTGTATTAAAACTGACTGTTTTTTTAAGGGTTTGCCTCAGAAAAAAATGAAGCTAACAGAGATGCTATGCTATAATGCTTTGGGGGAAACCCCAATTATGGCACAGAAAAAATATGGATATATATAGAGTATCGCCATTCAGCTAGAAAATATCGAGATATGACTTTTGGTCCATATCGCCCAGCCCTAATTATGATACAAGTTTTTTACTTTGTTTTTATGAACGCAAGTAAAAAGTGCTTATATTTTCACAAGTGGAAATTCAAGCAGGTATATAACATCCACACAGACATGACTAAGAACACTTGTGCGAGTGTAAATGACACAAAACAACTTAGAAGGAGGAAGAGGAACTAACAAAAATATAACAAATATGACAAAAAGGATGAAGAAACAGCTAAAAATAACTGAAACGGTTGACGTGAACAGGAGGGACGGAACATCTTTGCAGATTCAGCAGCATAGCTGACCGCAGGGTGAATGATCCAGACATGCCGCTGAAGTCCGACGAGACCAACGTGCACAACCACTGCATCCCCAAACCATTACAGGCTTTTGAACCGAGTGATGGCAGCATGCGGGATGATTCTTCTCATCTTTATTCTGAAGATGCAGCGTCCTCCTTCTACCGGTACTTTCCCTCCGTCCACTCTCACTGAACTTTGTTCCCAGAGAAGATGGTGACATGTCCTGCTCATGTCTACAGGGTTTCTTATTTGCATGGTAGAGATTTAAATCACGTTTGTGGACGGCACAGCCAGCCCCGGGATCTCTGGGGTAATTTCCATGTTTGTTTTATCAGGCCGTGCCACCTGAGATATCATCGCATTTTATGAGATACTCGAGTTTCCAAATCATTGCAGTTTGTTGCATTTAGATTTAATTCACAGTTTTCTTAGTGTCCAAATATTTTTGAATTGGGGTTGCAAATATTTTTGCAGAAATTGTATCATCAGTGAGCAAGATATCAAACAACTGGTGTCTTTCTTAAACTGAGGTCAACTGAGGTCAAAACCTGCGACTCCACAAAATATGTAAGAAAAGTGTCAATAATTTCAGAAGGCCAGACAACAATCGCAGGAGGCCCTGCGTTAAACAGATTCATGCGGGGATAACTGGATCACCTGATGGTTCATCGGGGTCATTCACATAATGCGAGCCTTCTCTGCTAAGCCTGAAAGCTTCTGGCCAGAATAAACCCTTGACAAACTCAGTTTGGCCTGACAGGGTGTAAGGTTAATGGGAGAGACACGATGGGGGTTAATCCTAAATCAGGTGGTTCCTCACAAGACGGCGGTTGCTGCCGAGGCCCAAAGGCAGGAAACTGGGCCTAATATCATAAGAAACTAACTAAAAGCAACAGCAGCACAAGTGCGTCAGGGGAGCAACCACTTCACAAAAGGGGGTTTCCTTTGGCAGTTAAATGCTTTTGTAATCGTCATGCAATCGATGTAAACCATCCTCAAGCATCTATTGAAACTCTTAATTTACTTTTTTTATTTCAAATTGCAAATTTCCAGAGAGGAAGTATGGTTGCACAACATCATCTACAAAAACTGGATTGATGTATCGTTTACTTTTACACTGCAAAAACTCAAAATCTTACCAGGAATATTTGTCTTATTTCTAGTTAAAATGTCTCATTTTTAGTCAAAAAAATCTCATTACACTTAAAACAAGAGTCATCACCAGAAAAATAACTTATTTGACAATTGTCCCCTGTTTCAAGTAAATTTTCACTTGAAATAAGTAGAACAATCTGCCAGTGGGACAAGATTTATCTTCTTATTACAAGCAAAAAAATCTTGTTCCACTGGCAGATTTTTCTACTTATTTTAAGGGAAAATCTACTTTAAACAGGTGAAAATTGTTGTTTTTTCCAGTGATGAGTCTTGTTTTAAGTGTAATGAGATTTTTTTTTTTTTTTTTACTAAACATGAGAAATTTTAACTAGAAATAAGACAAATATTCTTGTTAAGATTTTGAGTTTTTGCAGTGTAATGCTGAACATGCTAACGTTGTGGAGCTGAGACAAGGACAAAGAGAGTCTGCCACGTGCTGATCTGAAACCTGTGTGTGTGCAATGGTTGAAGAAAAAAAGGGTAGCTGCTGTGAGGGTAATCATCTGTGCAGCCTCCGTTTACAAAGCTGACTGATGCATCAGGGGACATAATTATCTGGTCTGAGCTTTCACTGCTCTCCCTTCACACTCCAAGTCCCTCCTTGCATGGAAGTATGAGGCTTCACCTCAACCCGGCTTCTCTGGTCACAGATTCACAGGTTCATAGAAACGTCTGCTCTCAGATTTTCACGTTTAGCTCTCAGATTTCTGTGACACAACCACAAATCAAAGTAATGATGCAATGATGGCCAACGAACAGTCAAACCTTCTTACATAGCTGCCCGAAGCACAACCAGAATAAGAATATTGTTTGCATCAGCCGCGCCGACATTTCTTATAAACCTGAATGAGTCAGACAGCGTAGACGGGGATATCACCAGGAGGAAGCAACAATTATTATTATTTCTCAAGGTTTGCTGCAACATCAGGTCCCAACAGGACAAAAACCTCAACAAGGTGATTAAAGAAACTAAACAAAAAAAGAAAGAAAAAAATATACAAGAACTTAATCAAGCTGACGTTTGTCACTGCTTCCAAACCAATTTTACAAAATGTTTAGTTTACCGTATTTTCCACACTATAAAGGGCACCTAAGATCCTTCATTTTTCTCTAAAACCGGCAGTGCGTCCTATGATCCGGGGCGCCTCATGTTTGAATGTTGTTGTTCTTACTGACCTCGAACCATTTCATGTGGTACACTGCGCTCAAAACTGTGTCAAAATGTTTTAGTGACTTTAGTAAGCGACGAAGCCGCTCTGCTTTATTGATTGTCGGACCGTTCAGCTGACACATTAAAGTGTTCTTGGTTGGATACGGGTTGCAATGTCAGACAACATTAGATAACTAATTATGTAGTACTGGCAAACAACCATTATGCAACATCTAGTCCATGTTACCTTACTATAATTAGAAGTCGAGCCAACGTTAAAACTGTAAAGCCAATTTTCAAATCTATATCATAACCCAGTTATAATCAAATGTTGGAATACAACATTGTTCCAACCTCAGTCTAACTTCAGGTGTAGCTATCGCTGGCAACAATGAACCAATCAGAGAACAGGACGTAGTATGTACTTTTTATTTGTGGATTCGTGGAAGATGAATGTGAGTGTTTTTTCTGCTGTCAAGCGATTAAATAAAATTGAGAATAATTAATTAAGATCTGTAATTAATTAATCTAATTAATCTCTTTTTTAATCTCACCTAAAAATTGCTGAGAAAAGCCCACAACTTGAGGTGTTTTCCTTTAAATTCATTACATTATTGTGGCAAATCAAAAGATTGATATATAACAACAAAAAAGTGGCTTCATAAAGTCATTTATTTATTCTTTTAACAGACTTGAACAGATACAGTCCTAGCCATTAAAATCCACTTGGCAAGAACATTCACCATCCTCTCTGTCGCAGACGTACGCATGCGCGCAGTGCCAAAGATCCTCTATACAGAAGATAGCCCATTACCGTTACTGCCAATGGTATGAAATGGTATACACTTCCTGTCTCCTAAGTGGTCCCTCTCCCCACATCGTTTTGGAACATACAACACTAGATACAGTACAACTTTCTTCCAAAAAGACTTAAATAATAAAAATAACAGTATTATTAAGCAAAGAAGCAAGTTTTATTTTAGTTTTAAACTTCATTTTATCAGATGGGAAAACGATGAGAGCCAAATCTCGTGAGAGTGTGTTGCTCGGACAGAGACAGATCTCAAACAAAGTTCATTTTCTCCTAATCTGTCGGCCTGAAAATTGCCATTTTGGTGTCAGAATGTTCAGAACGTTTGTGGCTTTTGAAAAATGGGTCCCATATTTACTTAGGTTACTATGGGGCGAAGGAATTGGTAATAATCTGTCTCGTTTATTGAACGTCTCTGGCGGTGCTCTCCTCGAGTCTAGTCTGGGGAAAAGCGTTGCCATGGCAACATCGTTGCTGCTGACGTTAGCTGTGGCTGCGCTCACGACCGGGTGCTCTGCATTTTTGTGGCTAAACTTGAGCTGCTTCCTTTCTACAAAGACATATCTCTCTACCTTTATCAATGGTGCCGTTGGGGCGTTTTAGAAATCACTGGGCCGACAACTTTCACATGCTCCTCCATTTTCCCCTCTCTTCTCCGATTAAACATAATGCGCTAAATATGCCTGTAATTAATTAATCACAATTAACGCACTAATTTGACACCCCTAGTATTTTTGTGTATTAGTTACAACTCAACGATATTCTGACTTATTGTGAAAAGTCGAATAAAGTTCAACTTACCCGACTGTTTTGTTTTGCTTTCTATGTTTTATCATGCGTTTTTATCATGCGCCTTATCTTCCGTGACATACGGTAGTTTATGATAAGTTATAATAAAATAAAGTAAAATCCATTTTTGAAGAATCTCTTCATGACACCTGACCAGACATGGATGTTTTAGGACTGTCAGAGGGACATGCAACACAGACGGACGAAGATTTGAACCAGCAACCCTCTCGCTGTGTTCACTGCCATTGATAACCGATCATTAAAAGACAGGTGTGCATGTAGAAGTGGAGGTCTGAATGCATGTGCGTGACGGTGTCCTTACCCTCATCATTTCAGCCACGTAACTCTCCGGGCCAGTGTACTCGGTGGAGTCCTTGACCTTCACCAGGACGATGAAGAACAGGTAGTGCCACATGTTGTGCTCAACTTTGATGTGCTCTTCAAACGTAACCGTCTTATTGTCAAACTTGTCTCTTTCCAAACCTAAGCGTGAGAGGATGAGACGCACAAAATAAACATTACCCTCCTTTGTCAGGAAGAATGAAGTTGTGGGTTCCAAGATGACGTAGTGTTTGTGACCTAAATAAGGGGGACTGACAGAAATAAGAGCAAACAGAGTCATGCTGGAATAAAGAGATAAAATGAGGCGTGGCTTGCTCAGAATGTTTTTATTCTCTTAATACCAAATTCCAATAACTGACACAGTTATAGAGCATAACCAGAGCAGACGAGCGGTTGAGTTTAGACGTGCGTACAGTCTAACGTGGTCAAGCTCCATACGGCAACAGGAAGAAACACTCCTCCACAGCAGCACCTACTGTGACTAAACACTCATTCTGGGAAGAGGAGGCGTACGTTGTTGTTGTTGTTTAAACCCAGGAAAGGAAAAAAAAAAAAAAGGCAGCCCCCATCAGCCCTGATGTGAACCACAGCAGTTGCACACTCATCTGAGAGTCAGATCAGACCACTCGTCTGATTTCTTTTAATTTCATCATCGTCTGCAAGCTCCGCTCCGCCGAGGCGTGTGCAACGAATCGAAGGTAGAATGAAGCATGAACATAAAGGAAACCGAAAGGTTTGTTTTATTTCTAGATGGGGGCATGACATCTGTATAGGAGTAAGAACAAAAGGACACGTATTCACACGATTAATTTGTTGACGTCCTTCCATTAATAAAAGAGAAAAAAAGACACTGAAATAACTTAAAACCCACAAAAGTGATGAAGTGAAGTCAAAGTGAAAAGTTTAGTAAAAGTGAAAACAAAAACGTTCTTTTCAGTTCGGGTTCTAGAATCATTAAAAACAAAAAATTAATCAATGAGTTGGTAGAAAAGAGAGAAAATACTGTTTCGATAGAGACACGTACATTACAGGACTCATTCTAGTTTAACATCCCAGGCGTCTTCCATTAGTGTGACTGTTTAAAGAGTGAAAAGTGTCTTTCTGCTGGTTGGTATCATGGTGTCCACCACACTGGACATGGACCAGAGACAGTAAAGGAGAAAGTTGTCTGAGGAGATCAGGAAGAACCTTCCAGACCAGCATGTTGAAGACTAGAAGACCGTCTCCAAGCAGCTGGATGTTGCCGTGACAACAGTTGGACATTTCATTCAGAAGTTTAGGCTCCACAGGACTGTAGACGACCTCCCTGGACGTGGAGACAAGAGGACAACTAAGGACAAACTGAAGAGACGGATGCCACGAATGGAAACCACAGAGTCCATGATATGTTGCTGGGGGCATTTGCCACTGATGATCTCTGGAGCTTTGTTATTGGGGGGAGTTGCCCCTGATGATCTCTGGAGCTTTGTTATTGGGGGGAGTTGCCCCTGATGATCTCTGGAGCTTTGTTATTGGGGGGAGTTGCCCCTGATAGGGTTTCCCAAGGAAAAATGGTAGCAAATGTAGGTTAGCCCTCCTGTGAGCTCACCACTGTGGCAGGGTGGAGGTGCAGCCACTCAGTAGATTGGGAACAGGTGTGCCCAATCAACCTCTCCACCCTGCCTGCCTTCATAAGGAGCAGCTGCACTCCAGAGAGGGGCTGCTGCTGGGAGGAAGCTGCTGAAGCTGAGAGCACGTGTGTCTTGGGTGAAGGATTGAATAAAGGTGTTCCTGCACTAAACCCTGTGTCCTCTGTTCTGTCGGTCGGCCCCCGTAGCACTAGCCCTGCTACAACCACCTTCAGGAGAGGGCATTTAGGTCAGGTGCATTGTGTTGTGGGCAGTAGCCAAAGGCCTAGGCATGCTGATCCTCAGCTCCCCAACTGGCTCTTGGGACATGGGATGTCACCAGTCTGGTGGACAAGGAGCCTGAACTTACAGATTCATTACAAATACAGCCGGGCTCAACTCAACAAACGGGACAAGTTCCAGAAATCGATCTCCTTGAAAGGTGCTGTCCCAGGTGACACACACAGTGGGCTTATTTACTGTCCCCCGGCTCAGAGAAGGTAGCTCCCCTGCACCTTTGGGGCGGAGAGTGGGTTCTAACTGTTTGCACCAACTAGCAGTTTGGAATACCCAACCTTCTCAGGGTCCCTGGCAGATGTGCTTGTAAGTACTCCTAAAATGACTCCTCTGTCCTTCTGGGGGACTTTAACAACCACAGCAGGGACGACTGTGTCGCCTGGAAGCATGTGACTGGTAGGAACAACCTCTCTGGTCCTTACCTGAACGGTTCTGTTGTTGGACACGATTCATCCTTAAGTCCCATCTCCGGCAGGGATTCAACCACAAACTTAAGGGAGGTGGGGGACATTGAGTCCAAGGCAGCAAGGTGGACTCTAGAGGCAACTGACAGGCACTAGCAGGTCAGGCTGACTGAAGCCTCAGTGGGTGGCAAAACAAAAATCCAGGTGTTGGAGGAGTTGGAAGAGGCCATGGAGAGTGACTTTTGAATGGAGCCAATAGGATTCTGGTAAACTGCCATGTAGTTCAGGCAGGGAAAGCAGCACCTCACCAAAACTGTGTATAGTGGGGGTGGTTTTGTCCAATCAGTGGAGTTTCATCCAACTGGCCCACAGCCCTTTGCAGACTCGAACAGGGCATGTGACTGTGTTCCTTGGGTATCTAGTTTGGTCCACACAGCTGGTAGTGAGTTGGATTCTCTCAGGGCTTCACATTGTACCAATTCTGTTCAGAACTTTTGTGGACATAATTTCTCAGAACAGTCAAAGGATGAAGAGGTTCGGGTGTGGTGGCCAAAGGCTTCAATATCTGCTCCTTGCAGATGATGAGGTCCTGTTGGCATCATCAAGCTGTGATCTTCAGCTTTCTTTGTCGCCGTCCACAGCCGAGTGTGAAGCCGAGGGGAATGAAAATCAGCACATCCAAATTTGAGACCGCGACTCTCAGACGGAACACAGTGGAACGTCCTCTCCGGGCTGGGAATAAGGTGTTGCCTCAAGGGGAAGAGTTCAAGTATCTTGGGGGCATACTTACAAGTGAAGGCAGAATGGAACATTGGTGTAGCATCTGTAGATATGCAGACCGCCCTCAGGTCTGTTGTGGTGAAGTGAAGGGTGTTGAGCCAAAAGGCAAGGCTTTCCGTTTACCGGTTGATCTTTTTTCCTACCTCAGCTTTGCTCATTAACTGTGTATAGTGACTGGATGGCTGGACTCTCCCTTACAGATAGGAGAAGTTCAGTCATCCTGGACAGATTGCGATTAGAGTTGCTGCTCCTCAACATTGAGGTGAGCCAGCTGAGGTGGTTTTAAAAAAAATTCTGTTGAATAAAGTACTTTTGAACCGAACTGAATCAGGAATCTGGGGAACAAATGTCTTGGATGCCCTCGGGAGGTGTTTCGGGCATGTCCAACCAGGAGGAGAGCCCAAGGTAGACCTATCACCACAGGAGAGATGACACCTCTTGGGTGGAAGAGGAAGAACTGGAAGAGGTGGCTGAGGAGAGGGAGGTCTGGGCTTCTCTGCTTAGATTGCTCCCCCCACAACCCGATTCAGATGAAGCTGGTTGGATGGACAGCTATGTTCTGGGGGATACTTGTATGTTTGGCAAGGGGGGTCTTGAATCTGTGCATGGAGAACAAAGTCAAGACCATCAAGATGTTCTGCAGACAAATGTGCTGCCAAGTGTCAGAAAGCTCGGTATCAGTCGCAGGTCCTGGTCCTCCAACAGGACAATGACCCAAAACACACAACTAGAACCAGCCAAGAACCACTCAGAACCAAACACTGGACTGTTCTGAAGTGTCCCTCTATGAGTCCTGATCTACATCCTATTGAACATCTGTGGAAACATCTGGAAATTGCAGTCTGGAGAAGAAATCCTTCAGACCTGATACATGTGGAGACGTTTGTCCATGAGGACCAGAACACCTGTCTACAGGTGGACATGTCTCTCTGACAGTTACAATCATCCCTGGACTGAAGTGATCAATGAAAAAGGTTGAAAAACTAAATATTTAGATGAGAGTCCATCATCTTCGTCCAGAACAGAATCTGTTTTAAATGATTCTGTTGAACTTAAAAGCAACCTCTAATGTTTATTAGACAATGTTCAGTAAATTATTATTTATCATTACTTTTGTTACATCCACTTTATTTCAGCGCCCATTGTGGAATTGTCTTATATTGGAGCGTTACCAACAATTTAGCCCACACGTGTAGCGCAGCAAAGATCACGATTCATAAAAGCAGCGTCAGCCGAGCAAGTGAAGTGCAAAAGTAAAAAAAAAAAAAAAAGTGATGAAAACTGTTGTTCCACATTGTCTTCAAAATCAAAAGTGAAATGACATTTCAATGTTTCTCCTTACCACAAATAAAACATGTTGTCTTCAGGATTTCCTCTTTCTTCTGCTTTTCACTTCTCAAGTCAGCAAACGTGTCGATGATGACACCAAAGATGAGGTTGAGGACGATGATGATGACCATGAAGAAGAACAGCATGTCATAGATGACTCTGGCCGCAAACAATGGTTCCTGCAGAAAACGGTGGGGATTGAAAACAAGCACATGTGAGTGAGCTGACGACGTGACGTCACCAGAGATGTTCAGCAAGATTACTTCTTCTCTTTTTTTTTTAATGAGGAGCAACAGAGTAAACATTCAGCTTCACACAATAGTGCCTTCAGAAAAGTAGTGATGGCGGGGAAATGTAATTAAATTAACCTTTTATTAAATTGAAAATGAAACAAATACTGTCCAACATTTTAATACTTTAACGTAAACAGGAAAATAAATGGACTCCTGACCCCTTTAGCATTAAAGTCTTCCTCGAGGCATCCCAAGCTTCTTCAGTGGGTTTAAAAGTGTGGATTCTGGTTAACCACTGGTTCATAGCGTCATTTTGATCAATATTGTATTGTATTGATCACTTATTTTGTTGTTATATTGATCCACTGCTGTCCCTAGGTGGAGATATTGTTAATGTGTATTGTTGATTGTCTTATGTTGTATTGTTGTGGCCATGGTGGCAATGAAGTTTCCCCTTTGGGGATTATTAAAGTTGAATCCTATCCTAATATCGGCCACGTCATCCTGGAAGACACCTATGCTATCGGAGGAGTAGAAACCTCGCACAGCCTGGAGTTGGCCGATAAATAACCAATCCCAGGTCATAAAACTGAGCTTGTGTGCCTTCAGGAGGCCCCAAGACCGGCAGGGGCAGCGCCTCATCCACGACTAAACATTCTAACGACTTCTTCTGGTGTGATTGTCCTGGTTCACACCTCTATCCTTTTGTTGTTGTTTAGAGTACACTGATCCTTTTTACTTTTCAAAGAAAGAACAACCTGACGTTGGTCTCTGTGGAGGACTCTGACTGCACTTTTAGTTCGTACCGGGTTTTAAACTGAGATTTAAGGGAAGTGCACCAGCCCTTCCTGTTTGGCAGCTAAACCAAAAAAAACATAATTCCTTCTGGATGGAGAAGTTCAAAATCCAGGTGACGCAAGCATGAGCAAAACACACTTTGGAGTGGAAGGATAATTTAAACACCTGATGTTTTATCTGAAGTTTATCTCCAATTAAACTTACCACCTAAAAACCATACTTTCAAACATAGCAAATCCACTCACATCACATCTAATTTGCTGCTATTCTATTTTCACAAACACATATGGATGTTCATCATCTCTCTGTGCATAGAAGGTGATGTCTTTTTAAATGCTATATAAGGGAAAAAATGCAACAGCTCATAAATTTACATGGACTTTTATTTTTGTCTGCAGGCAGTATGAACTCCACACTTTGTGTCATCAGCAGTTTATTGGTTATTTACGTACATTTTTGGGCTTCAGGGCTGGAACACATTTTTAAAAAGGTTGGGATGGAGGAAAGTTAGCATCTTTCGTTTTCAGACCGGTGACTGTAATGGTGTTTACACACAAGCATACTGCACAAAAAAACTGAATATCTGAGGGGGTCACAAGATGTAGACTTTGTTGACAATCGCAAATATAGGAATTCATTTGCCTAATTGTCCTTCTACCACTGTAAGGAATCTGGAAGGATGTCGGACAGTAAAGGGCCAGGATGCCTGACACCTATCTCTCAAAGTTTGTTGCATCAACGACGATCATTCAGCATATTTTGATATCACCACATGTGCAAGGATTACTTTAAAACAGGTGCTTCTCACTTCAAACTTAAGTGTGCAAAAAAGATGCCTCACGTCAGCCAACATTGTAAAATGGTAAAAACTTTACTGTTCTGACCTTTTCTGGCTACAGGCATGAAATGACAAACCAGATGGATATCAACTAATGAAATGAATCTCACCAGGAAAAAAAAGAAAGTCAATTTAAATACGTTTGTTGACTAACACAAAACCCAAAGTCAGTCTGCTGAAGACTGTAATCCTCTTAGGTCTGTGGTCTGGCTCTGTGGCTGCAGGGGCGAGTGCATGGAGCTGCTGCTGCAGCGTCCAGGCTCGTCTGCATCCTGCACACTTTAGTTATTCCTGGAATGCTTGGAGAGCTCGAAGTCCACAATTCAGCCACTTTGACCTTTAAGGAGCGCACGTCTCAGTCAAACAGAGCCTCTTTTGACTAACTGCAGCCTTTTATCACCCTCCTCAGAAAGCACGTCCACCGAAGGATTAAAACTGGTCAACGGCTTTATTCTTCGTTATTGGGGAGGTTTTCTTAATCTACTTTTTGAAGCAGGAGAAAACCAAATACTTAATTTTCTCGTGGCCTCAGACCAAAAATTAAGTATTTGAGATGTATAACTTTTCCTCATTCACTTTAATTTAATTTCGGTTAATTTAATCATTGCATCTGCGCTCGGAGGATGTGTAAGTGCATGTCATGTGTGCTGCGTTCTGAGCTCTGAATCAAACGGGAAAATGACTGTTCAGGATTTAATCAAACATTTCCTGCATACGTCAGTGATTTCTTTCCTGGTGTTGAGTCTCTGGAGATTGTACCTCCTTTGACGGCTTCCGCAGGACGTCTCCAACACCTCCTCCACTCCTGAGGCCGTGACTCAACACCGTAACGATGCACATGAGCAGGGAGTCACACGATCGCTCTTTGTCCTCAATCACAACCGATGGCTGAACGGCAACGGACGCTGTAGAAAAACAGTTTAAAATCCATTATTCTGGAAATATTTATTGGGTGTGGATTCCCATTCGATAATCTATTATGGATTTCTTAAACAAAGATGTCAAACACTCTGTGAGAGCAAAACAAAACAGGAATCTCTCTTTATTTATTTTCTATCTGCAATGAGAAGTCACCGGACCAGGATCAGGCCGCCCTGTGACGGTGGATCTGGACGCCTGGACAAGGTCAGGGTGCAGGTATTTTAACGACTGCACTTGCTCGATAGATCTTAAGGTGCTTCACGTGTTTGGCTTTTCCCATCAAGTCTGAAGGCTTTCCGTGCCATCGCTGTGTGAACCCCCTGAACTGCTTATACTTGATGCTCCACGATGGCTGACCTTTCCATCCGGGGCCCCTACATCAGGTTCAAGGCTCAGTGACCCCAGACAACAAGGAGTCTAAATCTGTGGGGTGTCGCCCAACACGGCCCTGATCTGCAGCTCGATGGGAGAGATCGGGCAACTGCAAAGCCTCGAACTCATTCACTTGAACTCTTTGAAGAGCCCCCAACCCAGACGACCCCTGCACACACTCATGCGGTAACTAGGGCTGGGCGATATATCAAGATTTTAATATATATCGATATATTTTCAAACGCGATATGGTACGAGATAATATCGTTTATATCGATTAAAAAAAAAAAGAATTATGATTTTGATATAGCTTATTTTGTGACAAATTGACTTGAAAGTTTTATTTGAGATTTGCACAAATGTTTTGTTATTTGCACAACTGTCAACCTCAGTGGAAAAGTCTGCCTGTTACTGTCTACATTGTATTAATTGCACAGTGTATTTTAATTTAATTGTTATGCAGGAAAGGGATATTTGTTTTATTTTATTCAAGAAGCATTTTTATTCTATATATGCAGGCAGTTTATTTTTATTTCATTTGTTTTATACATTTTGATATTGTGCAGACCTCTGTTAATAAAGGAACCTGTGTGACATTTGGCACGAGGCTTTGTATTAAAACTGACTGTTTTTTTAAGGGTTTGCCTCAGAAAAAAATGAAGCTAACAGAGATGCTAACAGAGATGCTAACAGAGATGCTATGCTATAATGCTATGGGGGAAACCCCAATTATGTCACAGAAAAAATATCGATATATATCGAGTATCGCCATTCAGCTGGAAAATATCGAGATATGACTTTTGGTCCATATCGCCCAGCCCTAGCGGTAACCTTTCACCGTCGTCATCCTACCATCCACGAGGGCCTCCGTGGAGCAGTTCCCTCCGTTGTCCTTCTGACACGCTCCCCCGGAGAACAGCTCTCCCACCATGCTGGCTCCGTGTTCTGTTCCGTGGAAAACACGGGGTCACGTAGCGGCACAATCAAAACATTTACACAGTATGTTGATGTCACAGTGATGCCATCACGAGAATGTAGGCATGAGAGTGTTTCTGTTGACACGCCACGCCTGCAGCATTTGGGTCAGTGACCGCAGGAAGGACGCACGTCTTGTCACTGAAAAGGAATGAGAAGAAACCTGTTTTCCAACGTACCGAGTGTGGTGTTTGGTATTCTGTCGACAGCCAGCAGGAAGTCATCTTTGAAGAAGATGTAGCCCACGATAGAGAAGAGGTAGACGAGAATAAGAGCCAGAACCGCCGTCAGAACGATGGAGCGACCGTTGCGGGTCACACTCTTTATGACGTTCAGCAAGGTCTCTTCCCGGTAAACCAGATCAAAGAGCTGGAAAGAGGAAGCATTCATACGTGTGTGAACAGCATCTCTGTGAACAGGAATCATTTGATGTGGACATTAAGTTTACAGTAATCCCTCGCTGTAACGCGCTTCACCTTTCATGGTCTCGCTGCATCATGTATTTGCATTGTGCATCTTGTTTTGCATTCTGATTGGCTAAATATTTTCCCCGCTTCTTCACTTCCTGTGTCAATAACGTTGGTCGCTTAGCAACAATGCTGAGAACGGCCAATGAACTTCAGCAGCAGCTCAAGAACGGGAGCCTTTGATGAATCATTACAGTTCTCAGATATAATTGAGGTGTAAGAATCTTTATAAGAATATTTTTGCCCAGAAGACAAAAAGAGCGACAACAACTACAAATAACTATGTTCTTCTCTCGAAAAAACACACCTCAACCGCGGGCTTTAGAAGAAAAATACGCTACAGAGCAAGTCAGGATGCAGCAGCAGTCAGAAGAGCAGTGAAATATGCACGAGTCACAATTTGTCCTACTGTACTTATTGTATCTTTTTTCAGAATCATTTCATTTTCTCCAGTTCAAATCCAATTACTCGGGTCGCAGTGCGGTGGGCTGATCTCCGCAATTTGAAACCTTGTATAATAATTGTAAAAAAAATTTCACTTATCACTGGTTCTTTTTGGAACATAACCCCCGCGAAAAACCAGGGATTACTGTATATGCTTTGTGTGTGCGCTCACATACTAGTAGGCTGTAAAAGAAGACGTGGACAAAGACCCCCAGGCTGCAGATGATCAGGTACAACAGGTGGTACAGGAACTCCACGTCCATGATCATGGCCTTGTATCCGCGCGTGAAGGTTCCCCGATTCCCCACGAAGCTCATCAGGAAGATCATCTTGTTAAGTAACTAACAACAACAGGGTGGCACAAAGGAAACGTTCTGTAACAAGTCTGAATCCGCCACATGCGCATCTGTCATACAGAAATCATGCTGGCTCACGTTAAAGCCCCCCAGCGCGAGCAGCGTGGGCTCCAGGCCTACGGAGAAGATGAGGCGCAGGATGGTGGAGGCGATGAGCGCCCTGATGCCGTGAGGCTGAGGCAGGACGATGACGATAGCCAGAGACACTAACATGGCCATCCACAGCAGGGCCGACAGATGAGGCTCCAGGGTGCCTGAGGAGAGTTGCGTCAAACAGAAGGACGACGCCATCAACATCCATTCCTGTCATCACATCCGCGTGATGCAAACCACACTGAATGACTTCAGCGAGAGAGAGGACTAAGAGAATCCAGTCTTTTACCCCAAGAACTGGTTTATTTAGAAATATCATTTATGATCTAAAGCAGGGTTCGGCAACCCGCGGCTCTAGAGCCACATGCGGCTCTTTAGCGCCGCCCTAGTGGCTCCATGGAGCTTTTTCAAAAATGTTTGACCTTTTCTTTCCTTTTTTTTTTTTTGTTTTTTTTCCCTCTTTATTTTCTCTTTTTTTCTTCTTTTTTCCTTTCCTTTTTAATCTGGACATTTCGACTTTTTTCTCTACATTTCGACTTTTTTCTTGACATTTCCACTTTTTTCTCGACATTTCCACTTTTTTCTCAACATTTCCACTTTTTTCTCGACATTTCCACTTTTTTCTCAACATTTCCACTTTTTTCTCAACATTTCCACTTTTTCCTCGACATTTCCACTTTTTTCTCAACATGTAGACTTTTTTCTCTAAATTTTGACTTTTTTCTCAACATGTAAACTTTTTTCTCTAAATTTTGACTTTTTTCTCAGCATTTTGACTTTTTTCTCGACATTTCGACTTTTTTCTTGACATTTTGACTTTTTTCTCAACATTTCGACTTTTTTCTCAACATTTCGACTTTTTTCTCGACATTTTCACTTTTTTCTCAACATTTCCACTTTTTTCTTGACATTTCCACTTTTTTCTCGACATTTCCACTTTTTTCTTGACATTTCCACTTTTTTCTCGACATTTCCACTTTTTTCTTGACATTTCGACTTTTTTCTCAACATTTCGACTTTTTTCTCGACATTTCTGCATTTGTCTTCATTCTAAGATTTATAAGACTTTTCATTTTTTGCGTCTCCAGACATATTTGTTTTTTGTGTTTTTGGTCCAATATGGCTCTTTCAACATTTTGTGTTGCCGACCCCTGATCTAAAGAGTTAAATTAATCAAACATTTTTTGAAAGAAGGAAAAAGATTATGTTTATTTTTCTGCTCTCCCACAAATGTCATCTCTTGACCCTGTACTTCTGTTTCTTTTAAATACCTCTTAAATAAGAGCTCAATAGTTTTCATCCGTCACGCTAGGTCAGCAGAGCTCGTAAAATACCAGCTCGGTGCAAAAGCAGCATGTAGTGGAAAGGCTGCATGGATGTCCAATTTAAGAAGCCGCGAGGGAGATGGACCACCTTTCTCTCTGCCAGATTCATCCAACTCTTCCTCGCCGTCTCCTTGTGTATAAGACGGGTCCTTGTTACGCAACCTTCAGCTGGCTAAAAATACACTCGGCTGCAGCCAGATTCATCAGGGACGGTACCGAGTACTGGCTCGTAACAGGCTGCACGGGCGCTCCAACTTGGCAGTCGACCCAAACGCTGCACCTACTCCATCATCTCTCTCCAGCACTTCTCAGACGTGGGATACATAAAGTCAGCGGCCTCATTTTGGCTCGCAGACGCAGGTCATGTCTCTTTCTCCTCCTCACAGATCCATTCAGACTTACCAGAAGGCCTGCATGATATTTGAGAGTAAAACAGGACAGAACGCCATGAGAGCCGACATACATGAGGCCAGTTTTCCTACGACGCGTTCATGTCACGCAGGCAGCAAATGGCTCAATTTCACTGAGGTATCCTAATTTAATGAATTAGTTAATTAATAGTCATGCTTTGAAACCTCTGAATCCTTATAAATCAATAGAATAAGGGAAATGAAGACCATACGTTGGTCTTCATGTGATGAACGGATCACGAAGGTGCCGGCGCGTCCTGCTTTGACCTTGTAAACTCTCGGATGACCTGTGGCTCCGAACAATCACGAGGTCTCTGAAGCGAAGCCAACAAGCTCTCCGCTGCTCGTCAGCGCTGCCAGACAGAAAGGGGACCTCACCATTTGACCCGCACAGAACAATTGAAAGTTTATGCGAACAATGTGCGTCTTCTCTTTGGTCTGGAACAATGGCGGCTTTAACGGCGGTGGCTTTTCAAACCCCCCTGATGCTGCTCTCAAGAAGAGGCAAGAAACAAAAACAACAACTCACCAAATAGATAAGAAAGAGCGAAACTTAGAACTGAAACTACATGTGAGAACAAGGTGAGATCCGTCATTTATTCCTTTTGTTTGCAAAGATTCTCCTCCCAAGTTAAAATCTACATGTTAAAGCAGGGAGGCTGGATTTCGCTGCCCGAACTCAGACATGTCGCTCCCACCAGGGCAACGGATTACACCGAGTGTTGGTTATTTCCTTCTTCCAGTCACGCTCTTCATAGACACAAGCTGTGGCAGGATGCTGACGGAGATACTGCATGTAACGAGCTCCATCTGGCATCGGACGCCCGTCCTAAACGCCTGCTAACAACCAAACCAAAGACACGGTTGTTTGAAGAAAACTGAGCAAAAGCCGGACAACGGGCGGAGACACAGGTGGGTCTAATTTAATACAACCGACGCTCTCAGTGACTTGGTGTTTAAATCTGTGAGGGCTGCAGTCGCTAACCTCATGCACCAACACCTTTCATCTCACACAGTTTTCTCTGCATTTATTTAGTATTTGTTCAATTAAACTGGTTCCGTTAATCTTGTCTTGTTAATTTGAAGTAACTTAGCTAGTTGTGTGCTAGCTTCCGTCCCCGCCGCGGGTCGACTGGTCCGATCAGCATTTGAGTTCCTTTTGTCAGATTATTGTTGAATTGGGAGTTGCTTTAAGACCCAGTAATGATCTGAGTTTAGCTTTGTTTCTTGACCTCTTTTTGGTTGAATAAAAACCTTTTTTTTTTGCAGTTTCCGTGTCCTAGTGCTTGACCATCTGGGTCTCCCAGAAAGTCAGAGATAGCAGCAGGAAAACAACTCACACAGTTTCATTTAACCTCAGACGTCGACAGAAACTGGAAACATTTTTACAAGATACAGACTTTTTTATCGGAAAGCAAAGCTGAAGAAACTAGTGAAGGGAGATGGCAAAACTTTAATGAAGCTCTTTTGTGTTTTTGTTGTTTTTTTTAACATTTCTTTTTTAACTGCATCCTCAGAGCGCCGTTTATTACAAGGTGATCTCATTTGTCAGCTTTATTAAATGTGTTAAGTGACATTAGGCATTGCAGCTATTAATTCAAACAATAACATTTACTTATGTGAACCAGTTTAAGGCGGCTTTGACACAGATTGTTGCGGACTACGACCGACGCACACGCCTGCACATGAATCCTTGCTAACCCCACTGTAGGTGTCACTTTCAGATAGTCAATACTGTAGCATGCTATGGTATCGCACTTCCTGTTTAGACAGTCAGGCCTGGTGCTGTTTGCATGCAAGAGCAATTACCAGAAGAAATACCAAAGAAGAGGAAGACGGCACGACATTAACAGTATGAGGCGGCGACGAGTGATCCAAAAACATGACGGGCCTTATTGGCGCCAGCAGACGCGTCTCATCGATAAAAACGTCAGGGCTGGATCAAAACAAAGCCACACTGGGGTTTTGTGATGACTTGGCATTCAGGTAGTCTCGGAGAGCACTGACCCAATAACTCATCTCCCTGGACCTGGTATGAAAACCTAAAACGGCTGTAAATGACCGGTTTTCAGGTTTTACGCAGACGTGAGGTCACTGAGCAGGAGAGGCATGAAAAGGTGCTTCCATATCCATACGTTGCTCTTCAATGCAGCTTTCCTGTCGAGGCCTGGTGTCTACATGGCCGTAAGCGACTTGACTGGAGACCGCTGAGCAGGGATTGTGCCTTATGTTGGTCACGGGAGGCGAGGAACGAGCTTTAAGGGTGTGCTGCGGCAAAACCTCTTCCCATTTCACACCTACTAATCCTTGTTGAAACTGACTGCAGCTCGCAGGTTATTGGATCTAGAAACTTAAAAACTGAACAATAACCCTTCCAAGCACCGTCTTCTATTTTAGGAAATATAGTACTTTATTTCACAAATGCATTTAGATTGACGATTATTTGTGTGGCAGAAGGAATCTATAAATCAGGTGAAAATGTAGTAGTGTGACAACATTCCTCGTGAGCTAGAAGTGAAACACATCTTCACCAGCTTGGGTTAATGCACCAAAACAGCAGCGACTGAGGTCAGGGGTGTGGCAGGAGGCCTGCTGTTCACGCACCACACTCCCTTTTCCTGTGCTGTACAAGTGCCACTTGTGTTAACCACATTTAACTAAAAACATGCTTTCCGATCGCAGTCAGGTGTCATCAGATCAGATACTCCTGTAACTATTCAAGTTTAGTTTATGTCATTTTAAATTGTGGACTGTTTATTTTTATTCTTCTATGCCAAAAACACAAAAAACAAATATGTCTGGAGCCGCAAAAAATGAAAATTCTTGTCTAAGCCTTAGAATGAAGACAACACATGTTGCATGTTTCTATATTAGTTAGAACTGGGGGGTGATTTTTTTTTTCATTATGCACTTCGAGAAAATAGTCGAAATGTTGAGAAAAAATTTAAATGTCGAGAAAAAAGTTGAAATGTCGAGAAAAAAGTTGAAATTTCGAGAAAAAAGTTGAAATGTCGAGATTAATGTCGAAGTACAATCTTGAGAAAGAAGTCGAAATGTCGAGAAAAAAGTCAAAATGTCGAGAAAAAAGTCGAAATGTCGAGAAAAAGTCAAAATTTAGAGAAAAAACTCAAAATATAGAGAAAAAAGTCAAAATTTCGAGAAAAAAAAAGTCGAAATGTCGAGATTAATGTTGAAGTACAATCTTGGGAAAAAAGTCGAAATGTCGAGAAAAAAGTCGAAATGTTGAGATTAAAAAGGAAAGGAAAAAGGAAGAAAAAAAGAGAAAAAAAGAAGAAGGAAAACAGAAAAAAAAGGAAAAAAAAAAAAAAAAAGGTCAAACATTTTTGAAAAAGCTCCAGGAGCCACTAGGGCGGCGCTAAAGAGCTGCATGCGGCTCTAGACCCACAGGTTGCCGACCCCTGTTCTATGCCATTACTTGTATTTTGCACCATGCATCAGAGAGGACTGTCATTTAATTTGTGCTGGATGTCGAACATATTGCATATCTGACAATAAAGCTTGAAACTTCAAATGTAGGTATGAGCAGACGCTAAAAGAGTGAAGGCGACTGACCGTCGCGGACTCCTTCCAGCGGGTAGAAGAAGGCCACGAGGAGGTTCATGAGCACAGCCAGGTTGAAGGAGATGCTGCTCCAGAAGGACATGTTCCTGGAGCACCAGTAGAGGATGGGCTGGGCTGGAGGACGGGGCATTGAAGCAGAGTTAAGAAACAGAAGAGCAGGACAGAACAAAGGAAGGCCGCTGCAGAAGGAGCGAGCAGCACCACATCCAGAAACCTCCAGTCCATCACCGCCGTGCGTGGGCTGGGAGAGCAGTCTGGTTACACAGTAAAAGCAATCATACAATGACGTCAAATGTTAGTCCACACAGATATTGTGCAATTTCTTTCCCTCAAGCTTCAATGACTATTAGTCAAACCTGAAGAAGATAAAACAACCAAACACTGCAACTTATGATTTGGGGCCATGAGGTTTCTTTCATGTTTACTTGCTCAGTTGAATTATGCAACGAGCAGAGACGGTAACAAGACGGTAACATCAAACACCCAGGACGTGGTCGGAAAGCTAATCCAGCATTTTAGAATAATTGGGGTGGAACAGATTAACCAAACAAATGGAGTTGTGTGGTTGATACCACAGCTGTAATAAAAACACATCATCATGAGGGATAAAAAACAAACTTAAATCCCAAAAGAAAGGCTCAACATGAAGAGCACCATGCAGTTTGAGTTCATGCACTAGCTCTGAACTCAAACATCGCAAGTGAATGTTTGTCCTCGAGCTCGACCCCAGCACTTCTAGACCTGAGGTCAAAAACTGGTCCAGCCGGGACCCGGTTTTAGTCCTCGCAGGTCGGTATGCAGGCGCAGTTTAAAGCCTGCACTGGGGACTGACAAACGCATGCAGATGCACATGCACGCAGCCCACGTACACACGGTCAGGAGGCTCGCTGGAGTCGCCGGCGCTATTTTGAGCCCAGCTATTCATTAGAGGAGCAGAACTGCGGGTGGGGACTTTCTTTCGCTGAGGAAATAACTGCATTCATGTCAAGCAGCTTGTGGACGAGTGGAACAGAAAGGTCTCCCGCCGCGTTGATTCATTCATTTAGGAAACTGGAGGTTTATCTCACAAGTTTTCACACTGCAGATAACATCTGTGACGGCCACGCTGGGGGACACACCTCGCCACGCCGGGCCACGCCGCTCCACAACCAAGCCAGGCAGAAACAAAGCGGCGCTGGCCGCAGAACCGGTCAGGGGGTCAACAGGGCCAAAACGAAGCCTAGGTTCATCTTCAGAACCAATGCTTTTCCATACTTTCCCTGATATCCCACATGATGACGCGTCCGTGACCCGCTTTGATACTTAGGCAGTGAAGTCGAGGAGGTTAACCCTTTAATCGCATTAAAACGGAGCAGACTCAGAATCCCGTTAAGGCGGGTGACCGAGTTAAACCCCCAGAAATGTTCAACCCGCATTCTTTTCTTAGTTTCTCTTTTTCCTTGCATGACTAACGATAGCGTACCAGCGTGCAAACGCCAAGGGAGCGCACATTTCCTGTTCGTTCACGTGTCCGCGTGTGTGTCCCAACCACACAACACAGCTCTTGCTTTGTTCTCCAATTTCAGCCGTTAACAAATTCACCTCAACAGTGACAATACATTACAACCTAAAATCAAGAACATTGTTACTTAGATAGAATAAACTTATCAAGATCTACACCACCGTTCCTCTTTCATCCCTCCAGGGTTCGTTCTTCTGCCCTCAAGACAGATTATTGGAGGAAATGTCCACGTTGACCTGATATGGCCCATGTGGCATGTTAAGATTTAAGGACCAGAACCCAAAACCCATCTGACGATGCAAACATCTGGGTTTGACTTTGTGTTGCATGCAGGTATTTTTAAATTCCTCGGCTTTTTGGCGAAGCCACCGAATGTTTGGTTGTGGTTATTTACTGCCTGTCTGTGTTATTAAATTGGATTTTATTTCCATTGCTGAATATTTTACTGCATTTCATCAAGTCCATAAAGATTAACTTCTCCTATCTTGATAGAGGAGTGGGCTCTAATCATATGAAAGATAGTGTTTGGGAAATCCTGCAGGGTCACATGGTGCAAAAAAACAACCCAAATGACACACAGAGAAACTTTGTCTCCAGTTCCTGATACATGATGGAAACAAATTAGCTCGATGCCTGGAGGGATGCACGAGGAAGCAGCGCAAAGCACTGGAATAGAAGAAGTTGAGGAGAGATTACGCACAGGGAACCGTGTTTGGGTCTCCGGGAGCCTCCTGAGTCCCTCGCAGCTTCTTCTGCCAATTCATCTCATTGAAGAGGTCCTCTGCGCTCAGGAAGAAGTCATTGATCTTGCTGCCCTGCTCGTCCCGCTCCGTGGTGTAGTACACTCGCAGCTTGGACTCTTGCGTGAGGAACTCGCAGATGTTGGGAACGGGAAAGACGATCTGCTCCATGGTGCGATCCAGCCGTACAATCTGAACACAACCGTCAGTACAGGCTGGGATTGGCAGGAGAAATATGCAGTTGTTTTCTTTTCAAGGAGAACCGAAGTGGCAGTGCATGCTGGGAAAACTTAAACATCGTTTTTCATACATGGGTCAATGACGTGACGCCTTTATTTTCTTTCTTTCAAAAAAGGTTTAATTGAATAAAATACCATATATATGACCTACCTGTCCCACATATGGACATATTTCCCACATATTTTACAAAAAATACTAGTTATTTGGGATTTTGTTGTTGTTTTAAGCGTCAAAATGTCATGTGGTGCGACCGTCCGACCATGACTCTTGTTTTGAAAACTTTTTTGAAATCACTCTAAATGTATTTAAATCAATCTTCTGCCCTATCTGGCATGATTTCCAAAATGTCTTGTAGTGTATAAGATTTATACACATTTATATTTATATTTCCATCATAATATACAAACAAAGTTTGTCTGATGTCCATTTTATGAAATATCATGTGATGCGACCATTAAAATAACCACTTTTGTATAAAACTGAAAACTTGTAGATGTTAAGGAAATTAATTTATTTTAATATGAATCATGTTTGCACCACATGACCTTTTTTTTAAGGGTAGTGCCAATTCATCTTCAAAAATCACTTAATTTAAAAGTTTTATATGAATTTATGTGTACACAACATTCTTAATGTTTGAACTACTGCAATAGATATTCTTTTTTTTATTATTTTAAAATTGACCTGTTGAAAAACCTTATTCGTCATTGACCCACATTCAGATGTGCAAATGTGATGCAAGTCATTCTGCCACAATGAAACTTAAAAACAAAACAAAAAACGGAGCCCCGTTGATCTGCACATGTCCCCAGAAGTTATTTTACACACTTTCTTAAAGGAGATTTAGGAAAAGCCAACTCTGTTCCGAGTGCATTCATAATTTACAATTAGACGCGATCAGTTTGACGCTTCCAGGCCGACATCAAAGAGGACGTCACTGGAGAGCAAACTTCAGACACACCGTCGGGTTCAAAGAAGGCTTTGTGGTGTGTTGCAGGTCAGTTTAATGTTTTAATTGTAAATTTGACCCTGTAGCAAAATCTGCAACTCTTCAGAGAAAGAGGTAGTCGGAGTCACTGACATGAAGCAGCTCTGTGAATTCATTTTTTCTCTGTTCTGACTGTGAAGACAGAAAACGAGGCCGATGGGAAGCTCTCCGTCTTTCAGAACGATGGAGGACGACGGGATCCTGCTGGTTGTTAATCAAATCACTCTGAAACTTATCCCAACCATGTCATTTGCCACTTCCTGTCACATTTGTCGTGGACTCTAAATGAATTAGACCCACATATATAAGCACTCCATTCACCGTCGTCTTTGGTTGGCTATTGCTGCTGGTGTTGAAGGCCCTGAAGGCTTGAGAGAAAGGTCACACGCGAACACACAGCAGACAGTTTCCAACTAATTTAAAATGAACCAACAGCAGGAAATACAAATCTACAAGGAAGTCGCTGACCTCGATCTGAGCCGTGTGTTTGGCGTAGAACTCCAGCGCCTCGTCACCTTCTCCATACGTGCCCCCCGGCTTCAGCAGCTCCTGCAGCTCCTTGTTGTGACGGGCCAACTGAAACACAGCAGTGACACATATGTCTCCAAAAGAAAAAGTAGAGCCGCCATACTTCACCTGAGCTGTTGCTATTACTAAATCAACAAAAACTGTTCAGGCCGCCCATGAAAACCACGAGACTGCGCAGGGGAGACTGATGGATTCCTCCTCATGACCTCCACCTTTTCTTTCAGAGCTTTAACACCAGTGGGAAATTCATACAGAATGTGATGTCATTGTAGCGTTCTAAGAGTGCTTTTGATGACCTTGTCCTCAATGCCACCTTACAAAACAGGTCTGAGAAACTGACTGGAAGACGCCCACGTTACATCACTGAGATGGATTATAGTCAGTACTGGAGTTGAGGAGGGATGAGGGGAGATGAGGGGGTATGGCATCCCCCCCTGAAATAAAAACGGTCCAAATCATCCCCCCTGTAAAACTGCCATCCCCCTTTCCATCCCTTATGTCATTTCATCAATGAATGTGGTTTTACTGCAACATCAACATTTAGAGTCATCACCAGAAAAATAACTTATTTGACAATTTTCATCTGTTTCAAGTAAATTTTCACTTAAAATAAGTAGAAAAATCTGCCAGTGGGACAAGATTTATCTTCTCATTACAAGCAAAAAAATCTTGTTCCACTGGCAGATTTTTCCACTTATTTCAAGTGAAAATCTACTTGAAACAGGTGATGAGTCTTGTTTTAAGTGTAATAAGATTTTTTTTACTAAAATGAGACATTTTAACTAGAAATAGGACAAATTCTTATTTTGAGTTTTCGCAGTGATCCATTTGACTTATCCTGTGAAGGACAGAGTCATATTGATAAGTTCAGAAAAGTGTTTTTTATTGTTGTGTTTTGATGTATTCGATGTAAGCCCAGTGGATATTTAAAGCTTACAGAAGGCTGCATTTAACTGCTGCTATGTCATTCCTGCAGTATTTCTGCAGGTGTTTTGGTCACTGCTATTATTTGTAATATATTATATTATTTGTAATCAGCACAAATTATCTGTCCCCATATGATAAAATCCACCATCCCCCCTGATTTCTTTTTACAACTTGATTACTGATTATAGTTATGTTTAATCTATAATTGATTTAACAGCTAATTAATATAATTCAAGTCTGACAATCCTTGTTCATAGACTCCATCGTGTGTCAACGCATAAACATCCTTTCCATGAGAGCTTGGTTGACAGCTAGAGGCTTACCTGATGTGCCAAGATGTAGATATTATGACCAACGTTGCGGGGAGAAGCAGAATGCTCCTCCTCTTCCTCCTCCCCCTCCCCCTGTGGCTCCTCCACCTCTATCTCTCCTTGCATGTAGGCCTTTTTGATCACCTCCACCTGCAGGAACACGCCGTCATCAGATCCTCCATCCCACAACATAGCACCACTTGCAGGACCTCATACAGACCAGCTCCTTCGGCCTCATGTTGTACAGTATCCTCTCTGCATTTTCGCTGTCATGCCGGCTCTCCATGATGGCGAGAAGCAGCTTGGATGCGTTATTCTGCAATGAGACGACGGAGCGCCGAGAGTAAATGATGGTAAATTAACATGGGAAAGGAGTGAGGTTGTGGAACAAAACGTTAAGGTGGTTCCACCATTCATGTCCACAAGTGTCATCAGTTTGGCTTCTTAAGTGATTGCAGTGTCTGACTTTAGTCAGTCAATGCTCAGTAAGTAATTACTCCCTCTCTCAGTGTCAGTTATTTCAGTGAGCGTTGCGGGTTTCTCCTTTCTTTAATGGAGGGGTTGCAACAAACTCACCCGGGTGTACATGTAAATATTCTTGTGTCGGGCTAGGGCTAGGGCTGGGCGATATATCGAGATTTTAATATATATCGATATATTGTCAAACGCGATATGGTACGAGACAATATCATTTATATCAATATAGCTTATTTTGTGACAAATTGACTTGAATGTTTTATTTGAGATTATCACAAATGTTTTGTTATTTGCACAACTGTCAACCTCAGAAAAGTCTTTTAAAAGTATGAAAAGTATTTTAATTTAATTGTTATGCAGGAAAGGGATATTTGTTTTATTTTATTCAAGAAGCATTTTTATTCTATATATTCAGGCAGTTTATTTTTATTTCATTTGTTTTATACATTTTGATATTGTGCAGACCTCTGTTAATAAAGGTACCTGTGTGACATTTGGCACGAGGCTTTGTATTAAAACTGACTGTTTTTTTAAGGGTTTGCCTCAGAAAAAATGAAGCTAACAGAGATGCTATGCTATAATGCTTTGGGGGAAACCCCAATTATGGCACAGAAAAAATATCGATATATATCGAGTATCGCCATTCAGCTAGAAAATATCAAGATATGACTTTTGGTCCATATTGCCCAGCCCTATGTTGGGCCAAGAGTCATTAAATGCGTGAGGCAGCATTAGCTCTTATCCTGCCACACCAGGTCAACCCCCCTGTCATGACCTCCAGTAATTTGATCATCTTTTGCAAATGAGTTGCTTCAACTTTAGCGCTTGTGGCAGCATGTTGTTAAAGATTTTTTTATAGCAACAGTCAATAACAAGTTTAGTCACGGTAATTCTGCGTCTGAGTGAGCGACTATTCCCCAACCGATCCCCCAACGTCCAACCTAAAGCTTACAGGACTAACTAATTAACCTCCATCAGCCCAGTATTGGTGATCAAGTCGTCTTGTGATGCTCTCGTGTGGACATGTGACTTCTGTACGAAAACCACTCAATCAACCAGCAGCACTAATACTAGCCTGGTATCAGAAAACACCAAATTAATCAGTGAACACTCACTTTGAGCTCCAGCACGAGGTCCATTCTCTTCTTGCCAAGGGGGTTGATGTCATTGAGGATGAGTGCAATGATGATGTCAATGCCGTTACACTCATGGGTGGCAATGCAGTTCTGAGGAACAACAACAAGGAATCACTGTAGACTAGGAATGGGCGATATTTTACCGTTCACGATAAACCGTCAAAAAAATTACCCACGGTAAGAATTTGTCATCTCACGGTAAAAACAATAAATTCCCGTTGGTGACGTTTTGTGTAAAGCTGATTTATGGTTCTGTGTTAAATCCACGCACAACATACAGGAAGGAAGGAAGGAAGGAAGGAAGGAAGGAAGGAAGGAAGGAAGGAAGGAAGGAAGGAAGGAAGGAAGGAAGGAAGGAAGGAAGGTGAAAGAAAGAAATGAGCCAAAAAGAAAGAAAGAAAGAAAGAAAGAAAGAAAGAAAGAAAGAAAGAAAGAAAGAAAGAAAGAAAGAAAGAAAGAAAGAAAGAAAGAAAGAAAGAAAGAAAGAAAGAAAGAAAGAAAGAAAGAAAGAAAGAAAGAAAGAAAGAAAGAAAGAAAGAAAGAAAGAAAGAAAGAAAGAAAGAAAGAAAGAAAGAAAGAAAGAAAGAAAGAAAGAAAGAAAGAAAGAAAGAAAAGAAGCCAGAAGGAAAGAAAGAAATTAGCCGGAAAGAAAGAAAGAAAGAAAGAAAGAAAGAAAGAAAGAAAGAAAGAAAGAAAGAAAGAAAGAAAGAAAGAAAGAAAGAAAGAAAGAAAGAAAGAAAGAAAGAAAGAAAGAAAGAAAGAAAAGAAGCCAGAAGGAAAGAAAGAAATTAGCCGGAAAGAAAGAAAGAAAGAAAGAAAGAAAGAAAGAAAGAAAGAAAGAAAGAAAGAAAGAAAGAAAGAAAGAAAGAAAGAAAGAAAGAAAGAAAGAAAGAAAGAAAGAAAGAAAGAAAGAAAGAAAGAAAGAAAAGAAGCCAGAAGGAAAGAAAGAAATTAGCCGGAAAGAAAGAAAGAAAGAAAGAAAGAAAGAAAGAAAGAAAGAAAGAAAGAAAGAAAGAAAGAAAGAAAGAAATGAGCCGGAAAGAAAGAAAGAAAGAAAGAAAGAAAGAAAGAAAGAAAGAAAGAAATGAGCCGGAAAGAAAGAAAGAAAGAAAGAAAGAAAGAAAGAAAGAAAGAAAGAAAGAAAGAAAGAAAGAAAGAAAGAAAGAAAGAAAGAAAGAAAGAAAGAAAGAAAGGATGATGAGATAGATTTATAGTTAAAAAGGTGGAGTTGAATTGGTAATCTTTTTATCGTAATTTTTATCGTTATCGGGATAAATGCCAGAAATGATCGTGATAAATTTTTTAGTCCATACCGCCCATCTCTAGTGTAGACTACAGCGGGTAGGAACCAAACACAGGCTCCTGACACCTGAGATACGCAAAACACACTTACGGATTCATATTTTCATGAAACTGAGTGACAGTACAGATGCCAGCACCACCAGAGTTATCCGGTCTAAAACGCAACATGTAGTCAGTCTGACACTTGTCAGAAACATTTAGTTTTACTTGATTTTTCGTGGAGAAGTGGAAGTGGGAAAAGAAAGTGCATCCTCTTTCACTCTTGGTTTTAGCCACCAAATCATCTGATCCTGACCGTGTCTTAAAATGAGGTGGATACAACGTTTAACACTTGGTCTCAGCAAAGACTCAGGTCTCTTGGTCTGAGACATCAGTCCTTTAATCCTCTATGTTCTTTAGGTGATAACAGGCTTCACAACTGTCTTAATGTGGCGATTAAAGTTCAGGTCTGAGTCCAGAACCAGTCCCAGATTTCTGGCTTTGTTCTTGGTTTTTATCCTAACTGCTTGAAGCAGAGGGCTGACTTTTAATCTTTCTTCTTAGGGTCCAAACACTTTTATTTCTGTTTTGTCTTCATTTAACTAAAGAAAATTCTGGCACATCCATTTTTTAACCTGATCAATGAATTTGATCAATGATTGAATTGGATTATAGTCTCCTGGCAAGATGGCTGTATAGATGTGTGTCATCTGTGTCATTCCACATTTAGTTCTTTTTCATAATTTGAGCAACTGGGAGCATTTCTATGTAAAACAACAGAGGCCTCAGGATTGAACCTCGAGGAACTCCACGTTATTTTTGTTAGCTCTGATTTTTAGTGACAAAATAGTCCCTGTCTTTTAGATCGGATTCAGGGCCCAGGCAAGTGCTGAGCCAGAAAGTCCCACCCAGTTCCTAAACCGGTCTATCAAGATTTCTGGCTGACCAGAGATCCAGTGAGACCAGACTGACATGTTGCCACTATCAGTATTTGAGCGGATGTCATTTAGGACCTTTACTACGGCTGTCTCAGTGCTGTGATGTGGCCGGAAACATGACTGGAAGACATTAAAACAGTCATTTGTTGTAATAGGAGGAGAAGGAGGTCTATTATTTATTGTAAGGAGGTCTGAGGACATACATGTACAATGTGCAACACTTTTACGAAACCTTTTTAGCAGAGCATCAAAGGCAGCCGGCGGTGGAAGTGTGTGTGCTCAACAAGGTGCTAAAAAGGTTCTGATGTCACAGAACATCAATTACCAGAAAGCAAATACAGACACATCATCCATTGCTAAAGGAAGTTACACTAACAGGAAAATATTACCTACCAAAACATAAAAAAACCACAAATGCCACGTAGGTCTAACAGCTATTTTGTTTGGGCATCCCCCCATTTCTATCCGTCCAAACCAGCAAACAACAGTGTAAGTTTCAGTATGAAACTGTGCAAACAGCTTTTTGAAAAGTCTCTATCTTTCTTTTTTTCTTTTTTTTTTTTAAACAGTGTGCTTTCCACGTGCAAGTTAGTAGTTATTTTAACACAGTATTATTATTATGCATCTATTCTAAAGCTTAATTCTCACCCTCTTGCCATATTTGTTGTTTTTTATGTTTTTCCTCTATTTTATCTTCAAATCAGAAAACATCATTCACACACAACGACAGTCTTCAGAATCCTTCAACTGCAATCATTCACACCCTAAACCATGTGATCCTAACGGTTCACATGATGAGGAACGGGTCACCGATTAACTTGACCCCAGCGACTCCTAAGGGTCCAACCATCCCATGAGACTTTAAATGGATTTGACTTCCAGTCACTGGCTTAGAATTAACACACCATTTTAGAGGAGGAATTAGGCATCTGTGAGACCCTTAAGCACGCTGATTTCCTTCAATAAGCACTTAAATATAACCATAAACCGGACTGCAGAGTCTTCAGACACAAAAGAATTCCAGTTCTCCTCCTCGTTGTCTTCTCCTCTCCGTGAATTTGAACAAAGAGATGTGTTTAGTCTAGAAAGAAAGACCCCTTCTGGCATTTCTGGCAAAACTAAAATCGGTTCACACAATGGTTGTTTTTACAAGGTAGCTACTCGTTTTAGTCATGTTTGTGTCATGTGTGGCATAAACGGATGGGACGGCAGCAATAGTATAAAACACCGGTCATGTGGGAAGAGCCAGCTGTGTTTAACCACGTTAAAGAGCGGAGGTGTGGAAGCAGGGATGCTGAGGACGCTGCAGCTCCCCGGACTGGCAGGATCCGGGTGATGCGACCGAAGAAAACACAAACCCTCCCAAAAAAAAGACAACAGGGTTTCAGCAATGAACTGGGTTGATTATTAAACAATCCACCCAGGTGGCAGGTAGCTTGGCTCAGATGACAGATATTATTGATATTATTGACCTACAAAAAAGGGTGGGGTTTACTCACTTCCCAAGTCACCACCAAGACCACTACATGGATTCTATCGACCGTTTATGAATAGGAAATTGATTTTCATTAGCTTGTTTCCTGACAGTTTTGGTCTGGGTTTCGATTGTAATAGTGAGGGCCCAACATTATGGCAGGGAAGTAACCTCATCCTTATCCAAGCTCTGTGTTCAAGCTTTAGGTGCCAGTATAAAAATATCAATACTGATAAAATTCTTATTCCTCTCGAGAAGTTTTGGAGGATCTGGGAACCATTGCACTCCTTCTTACAGAAGCCTTAACTCAGCTTCTGCCCCTGAAGGATGAGGACTGCCTATTCTTTCTTTCACTTATCCCATGTATGTGCTCTTCGTTTACCTGTCTCTTAATTTTACCTATTTTACTTATTAATTGTATGCATACGTACTGCGCAGCGATTTCCGTTGGTTTAGGTGGGTTTTTTTTTTCTTTTCTTATAATTTTATTTTTATGTTTTGTTGTGTGTCATTTTGTTCTGTTCTAATGTTTGTACACATAAAATTGAAAAACCAATAAAAAGAGTTAAAAAAAAAAAAATACTGATAAAATGATTTGCCAAACTTTTCCGCAGACCCGCTGATGGCACCGTCAGTGGCTGAAGTAGTTATGCGTTTCCATTACTCCAGATATGCACAAAACAGAAATCCTGTTTATCACAAAAGCTTTTTGCATATTTCCACATCTCTGCTTTGGTTCCGGTCGCCAGTTGAATGCTACTTACACAAAACCACCACAATATTAACAGAAATGACCTCCGATTTGCATGTGATTCATGATCAGCCGGTTCTGGAGTGGATGAAGCTGATCAAACGCGGTGCACAGCCTTCACCTGGTTCTCGTGACAGGGACCTTGACAGTACTCGGTGAGGCTCTCCACGGTCTGGTTGATGAGGCCCACGTTTTTCTCGTTGATGTAGAGTCCAAGCAGCCCCAGCCCTCCCGTCGTGCTGCCACAGATGCAGTCCAGGAACTGAAGCGTCTCACACACCAGGTTGTAATTGTTCTTGTTGTTCTGGTAGCGCAAAAAGTTCTGGAGAACAAAAGCAAGAACATAAGAGACTCAGAGGGGATGTTTTGCTTCAAAGTTAAAAAGTCAGAGTGTGAGATGTGAGTGAGCAGCAGTCCAACAGGTAAGGGTTTGCTGAGGCAGCTGGTAGCAGACTTGTTTTCCTGTCTTTATCCTTATTCAGAGGTTAAAAAGCTGTGGTAGCTCATTGTACTTTTAAACTAAACTATCACTCATGTATCATCTTCAAGAATCATAGAAATATACAAGAATGATGTGACCACTACTGCAACACAGCTGGCAGCAAATCACGTCCAGCTGGCAGAGCAAACCGGATCAATGCATGAAGGAAACGTTCTGTCTGAGCTGCTGGAGCAAGCACACACACACACACACACGCACACGCACGCATACACACACACACACATACATACACACACGCACACGCACACGCACACGCACACACACACGCACACGCGCACGCACACGCGCACACACACACGCACACGCACACGCACACGCACACACACGCACACGCACACACGCGCACACACACACACACACGCGCACACACACGCGCACACACACACACACACGCGCACGCACACGCGCACACACACACGCACACGCACACGCACACGCACACACACGCACACGCACACACGCGCACACACACACACACACGCGCACACACACGCGCACACGCGCACACACCCTCATAGCGAAACCAGACCAAGACATAAAAGATATGGAAACAGCTGCATCAGGAAGTTCTGCAACTGGTGTCTGTTTTCAGCGTAGTTTCATTTCTGTATAAGAGTGTGATGATTGAACTTCAGAACACGGGCCAGGAAGTGTCAGCGTGTCACCTCCGCAAGGAGGGCCAGTCACAACAAGGCGGTGTGGCGTCTGACCTGCAGGTCTCTGTTGTGGTTCTCGCAGAGCAGCTGCATGAGACGCAGGATGGGCTGCATGATGGTGATGATGACGCTCATCTCGCCTTCGTCCTGGCTCTTATCGGCCGCCGGCACCGGGGTGCCGTCGGCGGCCGCCTGGTGCTCTTCGGCCTCGGCCTCGCGCTTGTAGGTTGTGAAGGCCTTTTTGGTGACCGTGGAGGCCTCCACCAGCTGCTCCTTGGCCTCTTCGGTCACCGTGGCGACCACCGGCACATCTTTCACTGACCGCAGGTAAGGAGAGGAGTCAAAAACCAGCAGCAAACAGAATAAACAAGCTGGACAAGCTGCATATCATTCATGTCATGATTCTGGCTTCATTGTGTTACTGCAGAATGTTTTTCCACAGAATTTTTATTAAAGGGGACCTATTATGAAAAACTCTTCTCTTGCTTTAACATGTATAAAGTGGTCTCTCCTCTCAGCCTGCCAACTCAGGCCCCGTTTACACATAGCCGGGTATTTACAAAAATTGATATTTCCCCCTCTACGTTTTGAAAAATTCCATCGTTTACACGAGATCGTTTTTCAAAATCTCTTCGTTTACACGGATCCGCATAATTACGCTATTAACGTCATGCCAGCCAATCAGAATCCTGGAAAAAACATCAACAAATGACACATGTAACTTCCAGTTAAGGCTGATTTGTGGTTCTGCGTTACACCAACGCAGAGCCTACGGCGTAGGGTACGCGGCGACGCACACCGTACGGCGCGCATCGCCGCGTACCCTACGCCGTAGGCTCTGCGTCGATTTAACGCGGGACCATAATTCAGGCTTTACTTCCAAGACGGAACGTCTTTCGTTTGGAGTGACAGAGAAGTGGAGTTACTTTTAAGTGTGACTTTAGAATATAAAACAGGTAAAATACAAGAAAATATTGACGGTGGCCAAACTAATTGTAAACACAGGTCGCACAAATGACGCTGGTGACGTTTCTGTTGCATAATGTGACGATCTGAAGCCTAAATGTCCGTTTTCCTCCTTTTAGACGCAAACGTGAAAACTGAGTTTTTGAAAATCTCCACTTTGGCTGGAGTTTTCAGAAATGATCGTTTTTGGTGACTTTGAGCTCCGTTTTCGTGTAAACGAACGGCCAAAACGCATGAAAGCGCCTCCGTTTTTGCTCCGTGTAAACGGGGCCTCAGAGAAGGAGGAAAGCAACCAAATTCTGCAGTGTCTGTACAGCCGCCCGGATGAGCCACCCAGTGTGATGTGGCTTCTACGAGCCGTTCAGATTCTGCTCCTGTCGTTACGTAACGACGGGAGCGATGCATGAAACCACGCCCACAACTAACTCCGCCGGCCGGAGCTTCCGCCATTTTTTTGTAGCGGTGTATCGCGTTATTCGCGTCATCGCGTCAGGCAGCCAATCAGCACAGTGCCCCATTATCATAGCCCCGCCCACTCAGAATCCCTCATAGATAATGAGGTTAGAGACTGGGAAGATAAAGACATGGCTCAGAGGCTGAATTTGTAATTTATTTAGCAAAAACAATCAAAACCTTGTTTTTAAGACATTCAAGGCCCGTTTAAAATAGGTATTAGATCCATAATAGGTCCCCTTTAAGAATGCAACTCTCACTTATGCAGAAAAGAAACATCGTATTCTATTGCCAAATCCATATCCAATGTTTTGCATTGCATTTGACATGTGTGTGCTTGTTTTTCTGTACTTGAAGATTTTGTTGCACACAAGTGTAAGTAAAACAGGAAAAAGAGGTGTTTTCAGCAACTAAACGCTCCCTGACCTTTCTTGCGTGCCGGCTGGTCTTTGTCCGGCGGTTCCTCGTCCTTCTTCTTGCTGCCCAGGTCGCTGGTGTTGACCGTCACGGTGGCTTTGATTTCCTGCTGGGCCAACTTCATGCGCTCATAAAACACCTTGAAGAACTTCTCGGACTTGTTGTCCCCCGTCAAACGATGATAGAAGGAGCGCTGGAGCAAAGACAGAGTTGACAGAACTGTTACCTAGCAGCAGTGTTTCTGCATATATAGAATAAAAATGCTTCTTGAATAAAATAAAACAAATATCCCTTTCCTGCATAACAATTCAATTAAAATACAATTAATGCGATTAATACAGTGTAGACAGTAACAGGCAGACTTTTCCACTGAGGTTGACAGTTGCAAATAACAAAACATTTGTGCAAATCTCAAATAAAACATTCAAGTCAATTTGTCACAAAATAAGCTATATCAAAATCATTAAAAAAAAAAAAATTATATTGTCTCGTACGATATCGCGTTTGAAAATATATCGATATATATTAAAATGTCGATATATCGCCCAGCCCTATCAGAGATTCAGGGCCTGAAATGTACATTTGTGTGTTCTTGCATGTCTCTCTCATGTGGGCACAAGGGTTTACTTCAAATGACCAACGTAAGCATCCTCACACAAGCACAGTGGAACGTGCTCCTTTCATCTCCACTCATCTGCTCGCTGAACCCTGATCACAACACATTGCTTGCATCGTGAGGACAATGTTCGTATTGATATTCACAAACACAGACGTGACAGCAGAAACCACGACAGGATCCGGTTCTAGCTCGCCACCAATTTCTAATTTGGACCGGCCACACAAACCTCCCCACATTATCCACGCTTCTACACTGAGCGTGCATTTAGACGTGAAAGTAACAGCTTTTAACAAAATTAGGATCTGCTCTAGGATAAAAACATTTATGTGAGACAAAACCATTTCAAATGTTTGCTATATTGAGATTTTTAAACATGCAAGAGCACCATGCGCTGCAGTACAAGCAGGCGTTTGTGAAGTTGGGGCGAGGAAGGAGACATTTTCCATTTAATTTGGGCAATCTGTTGTGAAAGCCTTGTATGCAGGGAGCTGTTATTCTGCAACAGGCTCATATGTTCTGTCCCATTTTTCCCCTCACAACAATCCCACCTTACATAAGACCTGTAATCAGCTGAGTGGTTACAGCGAGGGCGCGCACAGCGCCTCAGCTAACGCTGTTACGTCAGCCGCGAGGAGACGGGCGGTGGAGAGACGCACACACAGACGGGCAGAGAGGAAAGCCCTGCCCTACTTTTCCCTGCCAGAGCGGCACGGAGGGAGCATGTGGCGTGAGAGGGAAGAGTCCGCGAGCAGGAGGGGAAGTGGGGTCGGTCGGTGCACACAAAGATCCCGGAGCGGTTCTGAAAGCCCGTTACGTAAACTCTTTCCAGGTTCAGCTTTACTCAGTTACGTTCCTGAGAAGGAGCAACGCAGACAAGTGCTGTACGATGATAAAATAACCCATCTGTGAAGAAAGTCTGGGATAAGTTGATGGCACTGAGCGAGAATCCCAGCATCACCTGACACGTCCTGGAGGAACCAGATCCCTTAATGTATTAAGTTGTTTTCTTCCTCTACTTTATGCAACAATTTCCTCTCGCTTGTTTTTCAAGCTGTTAACATCATGATGCCGACAAGACAGGGCCAATTATTGATGGTAATCTGATCAACAGTCAGACTTACACAAGCAAGCAGGGAAACAGCTTCAGGATAGCTGCCTTACAAGAGCATATTAAAAACAAACGGATCCCATGACGGCGGCCATAAAAATGTTTACGGCAACATTTTGTTGAGGCCCGTCTGTCATATATGTCCAAGGCAAAAGGAAAGAGCACGGAAATGCTGCATTCTGTTTAATATTCAGGTTAAAAACTCAAATGCCTGCTGATGAATATCAAAACAGGCTCGTTCGACAGGATTCTTTAGATCTAAATCCTGTCTAACTGCTAAAAAGGTACTTTTCCCTCAAATCAAGTATTCAGAATAGATTTAAAGATTAGCAGACATGAAAATACACTCTTGAAGTCAACCTCGGACCAAACTGACACTTGTGACCCGCTCCCCACCCACCTTTGGCAACCCCGCTCAAGGAGACGGGTTCTGGACGGTTCTGGAGCCCTAGAAGTGTGTGGAGGTGAGTCCGACTACCGGCTCGGTCTCCTTCCCCACCAGAGAAGTGACACTTTTGGTGCTTTTCCACTAGTACCTACTCAGCCCGACTCACCTCCACTCGGATTGGTGCTTTCCCATTAGGGGTCTAACGTGCCGAGTAGATACTTTTTCTGTAACTATTCTGCCGAGGTTCTAAGCGGCTGAGTCGGCTGTATTTGACGTCATCACACTACATGCTACCGATTGGTCGGGGGGTTGGAGTCAGACGTCTGAGTCAGGATGTGACATCAGCGGAAGACCGACTCTGACGGAGCTTCTTGTTAATTCTATTCGACCGGCAATTGCAGCGCAAACGTCTGTTTCATGTTCCAACTCTGAGGTGCAGATGTTCATACACTTGGTGGCTGAGGAGAGAATTAAAAAGGGATCTAGACGGGCGATAAGGAACGACCAGATCTACCAGGAGCTCTGTCTCTTCATAGCTGCTCACGGCTCCAGCTGACTTTTAAGCAGCGCCGAGAAAAAGTAAAGAAATTAAAAAGCGTTGCCACTTGAAGCTTCTCTCTCTCTCATTTTTTAACTTGATATCGAACACAAGTCACAGTCCAAGCAGCACATATATCATCTCCTCCAGGTTCTACATCTTTAGTGTTGTTGTCTTCTTCATTTAGATACACAATCAAATACGTCACAGCAGCTTCGCTCCAACCTCCTACTTCTGCTCCAGCTGAATTGTTATGGAAAAGAAACCAGGCTGAGTTGAGTCGAGCCGAGCTGAGATGAGTAGAGCCGAGTAGGTACTAGTGGAAAAGTGCCATTTATGTCCCTAAAGCCTTCCGCAGCCCCAGTTTTGGACCACCATGGTCCTCGCCTTCGGCCACCACCCAGCTCACAACGCGTCCCAAGGTTCACCACAGGCAGTGGCTGTTGCTAAGACAACGCTACTCTACGTCTTTGTAGAAGCACCACACCTTGAACAAAGGGGATCTTTGAAGACAGGGATCAAGACCACTGGACAGGGATACCTTTTTAGACCTTAAGCCTAATTAAATACTCTGGTTACCACTTTCAGATGACGTGACATCTATTATTCATAAAACAACTGCAAAAGTAGCTGCAGGACGTGACTAAACAGCCTGATGAAACGGATCTCGCTGCATGTGAAATGTGGGGGAAGGGGGTTTTTGTCATGTTTGTGATGACCTGATCAGCTTTGTGTTGTACCACGATTGTACGACATGCTCGTGTCAGCCGTGGTGAACATTAGTGACAAACGGCGTCTTGATGTAACAAACCCGGGCGGTCAGAAAGAGTTTGGCTCATGTTGCCCAATAAACACACGACGACAGGTCCGGCCACATTTCTGGCGTCCCTCAACACACAGCTGCCACCCTGCTGTTTACTGCCGAGCAGAGCTGAAGCAAGATCATGTGATGTGATAATTATGCAACGCGTTTATAAAGGAAGAGCTCCAGGCTGCACCTTTAATAACCTCCCCACGTGTGACTAACGCCACTCTCTCACTCTCTTTAAAAGGAAGTGTCAGCCAACGAGCCTCCGTTTTTGTCTTTTTTCTCTCCGGGCAGGAGAGATTATTGAGGCACTACAGTAAGATTAAGCCGTGGGAGCACGGTTCTGCTCACGCTGCTGCCAGTCCTGTATAGCAAAGCAGATTTCGGTCCACACTTCCTGTCAGATACCACCCAGGCTCCTGGCATGGACACGGTCTGGTTATGTAAGGCTTGTTTACACCGCTAGCACCCTGTTTTGATCCGCCTCCTGCCTTCGCAGTGTGACACCTTGCTGAGTGACAAAGCCATCTCTGTGCTTACTTGAGGCCTTTTCTTGAGCACCGCGCCAGCAAGCCCGTTGGCGTCCGCAGCGAGCTGCGACGAGACAACCAGATACTGGCTTTAAATCAAAGTGAGCCTGTCATCTCAGGAATCTCAGCTGACATCCAGCCAGAGTCGGTCTGAAACGACTAAAAACGCACCGAACTGATGGAAAAAGCTGCACACGGCCGGATGAGAGAGCCTCATACATCACAACCTGGGACATAAAGAGGACCGCTGCCCCTGCCTCCCCAGTCTGGGCTGCAACAGAGACCTAGCATGGTGACGGCGCCGGTGCTTGGAAACTCACTTTGCAGAATCTTTTTAAAGCTTTCCAAGAGGTAGCTGTGAAGTGAACTTGAACCAGGCAGAGGTGGGGGTGGGGGTGGGGGTGGGGGGGGGGGCCGAGGGTTTGCAGCGTGCCACAAAAAGCCTATTGAGTAAGAGACACCTGTTCCCCCGTGTGACAGTCTGGGATGTGAAAACAGCGATGAGAAGACGGATGGTGGCTCCGGGGAGCAGACGTTACATTTCTCTTACATAACGGGCGTGAACCCTCTCAGGGCTGATTCCGAATAAGCTTCCTCGCCACCAAGTATGTCTCGCTGTGTGTGTGTCTGCGCGTGCGTGTTGATGGGATGTGCAGATGAGTTTGCATGGGAGTGGTCACGACAGAGACTGCGTTTGCTACGTGCAGAAGTTATCCCGTGATTGAATTTTCTGCTTATCAATGAATAATCTGGAGGGTGTGACCTCATGCATCAAACAGAACGTCATCTCAACCGTGATCTGGCCATTTTTACCAAGTTGATGAAAACAATGTCCGACACACAGGGATGGGTGTATTTCCACATTTGCAAATTTATGCAATGAAAGGTATATAACTTGGGCTTATTTAAACCTTATAGGGAGACTTTAACTTCATGGTGACAGCTTTATGACAAATGCATACATCTGAGATGAGCCCGTTCAAAACGGGTCATATCCAGGTACAAGCAGATGAAATGAGAAATAGAGAAAGGCCCAGTCTGTACTACAAACATAACATGTTCACCTTCTGACTCAGTGATTGCGATCGTATAAAGATGGTGTCTTTTCCTCTTTTCCTGTTGTGTGCATTTGCTCACGTAAGTTACTCAGCTGCAGATCACCTCCTTCACCTGTGAAATCTGCATCTGCTTCGCCTGCAGCTTCACCCGTCCTGAATACAATCATCTACTATTCCCGCCTTGCAATCATAAATTCAAATGGAGTCTGTAATTATATCTCAAAATCCGGCTGTAGCTTGGCACCCTTGACGTGTAAGGCCCCGGGTTAATCCCAGCTGTTTTCTTAGCGTGCACGGGCGGCCCCCGAGCAGCTACTGCAACTAAAACTACTGCATGATCTGAAATGGTAAACAGAACAAAGAAAGTCCTTGTTACGTTTTCGGTGCCCACGACATGAACTTCTACATGTGCAACTCTCACTTTCTCTTCTGGATTAACTAAAAACATCTTCATATTTGGCATTTCAAAAGCCGTCATGAATCTCTGGATATATTCATTCTGAAACCAGCAAATACATCTCAAAACTCCCTTTCTAATACTTGTTCTTTCCCAGAAATTGTGTTGGCTAGGTTACAACCCTGGATTACCCTGAAAACAAACAAGAAGACTGCTTGCAGAAATCTGGTGGGCATGTTTTCGTCCTGTTTTTCATTTAGACAACAAGAACCCCTCTGTCCTAAAAGCAGGGCAGGCAACCAATTGTTGTGTAAGACAGGAAAATGTGATGCATCTGCTGATATGTAGTAAATTCACTCTAGATCATACATAATCTTTAAACAAAGCTTACTTGTCCGCGGTTAACGTCAAAAGGAGCGGAAAATACCTCAACCTAATTCAAAAACAAGATAGCTCTGTTATAATGGCTCTATTATTTCAGTTAACTCCGAGGTTCTTCATGGACATGAACGCTCCACTGTAACAACAGGTGCTAGGGTCACACATTTACTAATGGTCCTCCGTCATAAATGATTAAACTTTCCTAAAATGATCCATTCTGTGAAAACACACATTTAAACAGACCAGCAAGCAAAAAGGACGATACCAGCACCAGGGTTGCAACCAGCGTTGCAACCAGCACCAGTGTTGCAACCAGGGTTGCAACCAGCATTGCAACCAGCACCGGGGTTGCAACCAGGGTTGCAACCAGCATTGCAACCAGGGTTGAAACCAGCATTGCAACCAGGGTTGCAACCAGCGTTGCAACCAGCACCAGGGTTGCAACCAGGGCTGCAACCAGCATTGCAACCAGGGTTGCAACCAGCGTTGCAACCAGCACCAGGGTTGCAACCAGCGTTGCAACCAGCACCAGGGTTGCAACCAGCGTTGCAACCAGCACCAGCGTTGCAACCAGCGTTGCAACCAGCACCAGCGTTGCAACCAGGGTTGCAACCAGCATTGCAACCAGGGTTGCAACCAGCGTTGCAACCAGCACCAGGGTTGTAACCGGCGTTGCAACCAGCGTTGCAACCAGTACCAGGGTTGCAAGCAGCGTTGCAACCAGCACCAGCGTTGCAACCAGCGTTGCAACCAGCACCAGCGTTGCAACCAGCATTGCAACCAGCACCAGCGTTGCAACCAGCGTTGCAACCAGCACAAGCGTTGCAACCAGGGTTGCAACCAGCGTTGCAACCAGGGTTGCAACCAGCATTGCAACCAGGGTTGCAACCAGCGTTGCAACCAGCACCAGGGTTGTAACCGGCGTTGCAACCAGCGTTGCAACCAGTACCAGGGTTGTAACCAGTACCAGTGGAACCCCACGACAGACAATGCTCCGACTTCGGAGGAAAGCGGTGCATACAGCGCGTCCGCAGAGAGTAAAGTGAGGGTGTCACTGCTGAACTGGTGGCCTCCGGCCTCCAGCGCCCCGCAGCCCTCAACGCAGTACACAAAGGCGGCTGTAAGGAGTGGCACTTTCTGAAGTCGCAACGGAGTTGGAAATGTATTGAAAATGTACCGCTGCCTCCAGGCAGAGCCTTTTAATGCTGGCTCTCCTCCAGCCGGCAAGACCCAGTTAACAACCGGCAGGAATGTGTGGACGCCCGGGGCTCCGAGGCAGGCAGCAGCTTATGTAACAGGAGTCATGTGAACCAAGAAGTCAGGCCTCATCAGGTAATGATAACATGCAAATGGAGTGCTAATATGCAAAACATCTGTTCATGCAAGAGTGCAAACTTCAGGTGAGCAAGAACCACAAACCAGAATATCCTGATGGACAACATGAGTGCAGTGCACTGACACACGCCGCTTCATTCAGCACACCTGGTAGACCTACTAAAGTGGTCGAATTTTAGATTGAAAGAAGAAAAGAAAAAACTGAAATCACCACTTTAAGTAGGTACAACAGGATTACTTCCTGAAATGGCTGGTGCTTACGTTTTCTCCTACAAAGGTTGAAAAATTGGTCATCTCTTTCCCTCTAACCTGCCTCTCTCTGGAGGTTACAAAGACGTACAGTAGCGTTGTCTTAGCAACGACTGACAAGCCTTGGGGCGGTACTGACGCGTCTGGCTTCAGCGTTTGGACATCTCCCAGCAGCCCACCGTGTCTTATCCTGTCCCGGGGGGGGGGGCTGGAGCCTGTCCCCAAACACACTCAAGTAGGGCTGGGCAATATGGACCAAAAGTCATATCTAGATATTTTCTAGCTAAATGGCAATACTCGATATATATTGATATTTTTTCTGTGCCTTAATTGGGGTTTCCCCTAAAGCATTATAGCATAGCATCTCTGTTAGCTTCATTTTTTTCTGAGGCAAACCCTTAAAAAAACAGTCAGTTTTAATACAAAGCCTCGTGCCAAATGTCACACAGGTACATTTATTAACAGAGGTCTGCACAATATCAAAATATATAAAACAAATGAAATAAAAATAAACTGCCTGCATATATGGAATAAAAATGCTTCTTGAATAAAGTAAAACAAATATCCCTTTCCTGCATAACAATTAAATTAAAATACACTGTGCAATTAATACAGTGTAGACAGTAACAGGCAGACTTTTCCACTGAGGTTGACAGTTGTGCAAATAACAAAACATTTGTGCAAATCTCAAATAAAACATTCAAATCAATTTGTCACAAAATAAGCTATATCAAAATCATAAAAAAATAAATAAATAAATAAATAAATAAAAATCGATATAAACGATATTGTCTCGTTTGAATTGTATCGTCGCGTTTGAAAATGTATCGATATATATTAAAATCTCGATATATCGCCCAGCCCTACACTCATGCATACAGTAGATGGGTGCAGGGCCGCCGCAAGGGGTGTGCGAACCGTGCGACCGCACGGGGCCTCGCGCTATGGGCCGTTTTTTTTTTTTTTTTTTTTTTTTTTTTCAAATTTTCTTTTTTTCTTTTTATTTATTTATTTTTTTCCCTTATAAATATCAACAGTCATGTTCCATCACATACCTAAATGTGTACTAGTCTGTGCATATCAATAAATATATGTGCAATGATGCGTGTGTCTGTTATTCAATACAACTGCGTCAGACCAAGCGCAGACGCAAGCTAGTCTGATCCAGACGGGTGGAGTGTGGAACAAACTGTCACACAATGTCGAGAGAACGAGACAGATTCAGGAAATTTCCATCAGGGGATGAAAAAAGAAAAAAACTAAAGAAAATGGAAGAGTTTAATGCCTCTTTGAAAGGCTTGTTTGATAAATTTGTTAGAAAAATCACTGATCCAACCGGGTCTCAAGCAGCCGTGGGGCCCCACGACGAGGCAAGCCCAGATGATGATGAGGCAGGGGAAGGTATCCAGTATTTTGCTAATTGGAGAGTTAAAATTGCGCATATAGACACCCGACCCGACCCGAAAAACCCAAAAATTTTGCTCACGCGTGAGGGCCTCCCTCCCCCCAGCCATTTCGCACAGGGCCTTGCAAATCTCCCAGACAGCTCTGGATGGGTGTATTCAGCAGGCTGCTGCCTCCCTCCACCATCTGAATAGTATAAAGTTGGTGCCCACTTGTCTTCCTGTGGCTGCCCAGTGGGAATGCTTTCCATGAACTCAACCTCCAGCCCACCCTGAGACGCCCTGGTGGAGTCAGTGAACCTCCCCTTACCTGTATGACTGTGTTTCCACCCTCCAGCAGTGCGATGGCCAACAATATGCTCTCCTGGAAGATCCGATCACTCGTGGCATTCATGATGAGATCAATGACGAGATCAGAAGCTCCCTCTTTGTCCAGGTGGCATTGGACTTCAGCCAAACTGAGCTCCCCTCGACCTCCGACCCCAGAGCTGACGACTGCCACCACAGGAGACAAACTGGTTATACTCCATGACCAAGTCTCACATATTCAGACGTCAGAGCGCTCAGCTGATGAAAAATGAGCCCTGTGTTTCAAAGTCAGACTAAGTTATCAAAAGTGGAGTTGGATGACTTCCGTGTTATTGCACTTAAAAAGGTTTGATGGATGGTTTTATTGAGAATGGAAATCAGAAGCAGTAGAAGTAGAGCTAGGGGTTGATGTTCAAAGAAGGGTAACATACAGTACAATGACACGCTCCAGGGAAGATAAGGAGATTGTAACACATGCAACGAGCCGCCCAGACACCACGCACAAACCATGACATGTGTGTCTAATCCAGGGAAGTACTTTAATTCCTGCTGCTGCCACCGACTACCGCAGCCTGTCAGCAAAGGACTGGTGACATACCGGCGCCCGTCAGACCCGTCTCTGACTGGGCGAGCAACTGAGTCAACAACACGTCCCATTCTAGATGGAGCTTGGAGCGCTGGTCGCCTGGCAACAACACGGCCGGCGTGATGAGAGGGAGAGAGGCGGCATGCGCAATGTCAGGAGTAAAAAGACATCTTCTACTTTCCCCTCCGTTCTTAAGCCTTTCAAAGGTCTGTCATGAGGATAAAACGCCAGTTAAGGATGAGCTAATACATTCGTCCGCGACAGTCTGCTGATAAAAGATCTTAAGATGGAGGAAAGGAAATGCTGCTTTAAGGCCTCATGTCAACAGATATCTGGTGAACAGTTAATGTTTTACTGTAAATCTGATGCACTCGTGCACAAAAACACACTAACTGCAGCTGTACGCCCCACTTCCTGCTGCCCACTGGAAACGTCTGCGCGTAACTAATCTGCAGCTAACCAACACTTCCACTACCATGGGAGTTAAAGTAATCTGGAAACTCTTAGCTGTGCACAATGATTTAAAATAATATTTTAGCAGCAACATTGGCTGCATACTGGCCCCTCCCCCTCTTATCTAAGTTTTCCTAGCATGTGAACTACAGGAGGAAAAGATGAACGCTGTGATATTTTATCTAATTAATATGGATAATCATCGATTTCTGACAGCCACATACCTGGTAGCCAGAAACTCATTATGGGATGTATGGAGGCTGTTGTCGTTGTTCAAACCCACCTGTGGGTGCTTTTCCCTGCCCCCCAGCAGCAAGAGGACCATTGCTGAACGCCGTGAGGCTCTCTCTCCTCGGCCCAGATTTGACATTTCCATAGTAACGGTTGACAAGAATCTGTCGCAGCGCCTCGGCCTGTTGGAGAACATGGAAGTTAGGAGGTGGAGGCTGGACGCTGCCGGAGAAGGTCAGCTGGAATCCCAAAGGGGCCGTACCAGTGTAGCAGCACGAGACTATGAGATAACACTCGCAGAATACTGGTCAGATCATCACACAGAAAATGCAACACAAAGCCATGAAAGAAAAGAACAGATATAAATGTACTAAAGTAACTTCTGAAGTGACAATCATCTCTGGATATTAATGATGCCTTTTCTTTCTACAATCTCCTTTAATCCTCCCAGCGATGCTTATATGTTCTACTGCACTGGAAATGTGTTAAAATAAATGTGCAGAATCATTTAAAAAGAAAAAGAAACCCAATACAAAGAGTCTAAGTGAGCCTCCCTCTCGGATCACATCTGGATACATCCACCATCAACTAGGAATGGGCGATATTTTTCACGATATACCGTCAAAAAAATTCCCCACGGTAAGAATTTGTCATCCTGCGGTAAAAATGATAAATTCCCGTTGATGTTTTTGTGTAAAGATGATTTATGGTTCTGCGTTAAATCCACGCACAACGTATGTGAAGGAAGGAAGGAAGGAAAGATATGCGCCTGAAAGAAAGAAAGAAAGAAAGAAAGAAAGAAAGAAGCAAGAAAGAAAGAAGCAAGAAAGAAAGAAAGAAGCAAGAAAGAAAGAAATGAGCAAGAAAGAAAGAAATGAGCCAGAAAGAAAGAAATGAGCCAGAAAGAAAGAAAGAAAGAAAGAAAGAAAGAAGCAAGAAAGAAAGAAAGAAGCAAGAAAGAAAGAAATGAGCCAGAAAGAAAGAAATGAGCCAGAAAGAAAGAAATGAGCCAGAAAGAAAGAAATGAGCCAGAAAGAAAGAAATGAGCCAGAAAGAAAGAAATGAGCCAGAAAGAAAGAAATGAGCCAGAAAGAAAGAAAGAAAGAAAGAAAGAAAGAAAGAAAGAAAGAAAGAAAGAAAGAAAGAAAGAAAGAAAGAAAGAAAGAAAGAAAGAAAGAAAGAAAGAAAGAAAGAAAGAAAGAAAGAAAGAAAGAAAGAAAGAAAGAAAGAAAGAAAGAAAGAAAAATTCCCATTGATGACGCGTTTGTGTAACAAACATGGTGGATCTGAGTCATTACAGTTTTGCAGGTGGACTCATTTAATTGGTTTTTATTAATTAAATTTAATTGGTGTAGTTTAGTAGTATTTAGTATTCTTTTAGAGCAGTGTTTTGGGGGCTCCAAAGACTGAATGTGGTGATAGATTTATAGTTACAAAGGTGGAGTTGAACTGGTGTTTTTTTTACTGTCATTTTATCGTTATCAGGATAAATGCCAGAAATTATCGTGATATATTTTTTAGTCCATACCGCCCATCCCTACCATCAACCTCTGCTGGTTTGGTGTAAATCCCCGCAGCACAGAAACAAGTACGCGGTCCCTCTTCAATGCACCGCAGGAGCTGGACCCCCGCAGCTCCGGTGCCGCTCTCTTCCTAACATGCTACACTCCATGTAAGTGGGCGGGGGCGCCATGCTGTGGAAGCGGTGCTGCTGTTAGTCGCCAACCAGCGACCAGACGGCCGCCCGGGGCAGAGCGCGCCAAACACACTCCTTTACCTACCCTTCTCTGATCCTCCACTTGCTTCAGTGGTTGGTTGGGATCAAGCTCCTGAAAGGTGGTGTTAGCAGAAAGCAACAAAAAAAATAAAAATAAAAAAATAAATAAAAAAAAGGTTGAAAAGGAAAGTCGGGAAAACAAATAGAGAATAAAATAAGATGTTAATACAGTGCAAATTAGTCATTTAACACGCATGCAGGAAACAGGGTGCAAATCTGATCATGCAGTTAAGAGGGAAGTGGTTGTGTCAGGGGAGAGGTTGAGTCAAAGTCATGCAATACCTCATGCAAGGGGAGACTGATACTGGGTATAAAATATCTCACACTTGCAATATTTTCTAAGCATTAAAAAAAAAAGCAAAGCAAATTTCATCACTACTTATAATTAAGTAGTGAATCATGCATAATTCAGATTGGGCTTGTCTGGGGTATGTAGACATGGGTATGGATATGTGTGTGTAGGTGTATGTATATATATGTGTGTATATGTGTGTGTGTACGTACTGTACATGCGTATGTGTGTATATATATGTGTATATATACATATGTATATATTAAATACAATTAGTGGAGATACGGTAGAGCAATGTGCAATTTGATTATGCACTTTATATTAACGACGGGTTTTGTGCAATATGTATACTCCATTTTGGTTCCCGTGCAATATAATTTATCTCCTCGCACTAAGCACTTTAAAATATAAACACAACATATATCCACTATAACTGTACTCTACTGTTTAGACTCGTTTACACACTGGTCGTTGGTCTCCTGTTTTTATTCTTTGTACTAAGTTTCGTGTTGTGTTGTGGTATTATGTGTTTCTGTCTTTGTTTTTTCTTATTCCTTGTACTGATTTTCGTGTTGTGTTGTGGTATTATGTGTTTCTGTCTTTGTTTTTTCTGATTCGTTTATGTTCATGTTACCATCAACCTGCCAGGGGACTACAGATGGAAATTAGCCTTAGGCTATAATCTGGCATATTTACATGTGAATGTTCATTAATATGCACTGTCCCATTTTAAATAAATAAATAAATAAAAAAAAAATAAAAAAGTGGCCGGAAGAGGCACAAGTCCAGGTCCGGCGTGGGTCAAGCTTTGCACTCTGTGGCGAGGGGACTTTTCAGCTTACGTGTTGTCAAAATGGGTAAAAAAAAAAAAAAAAAAAAAAAAAAAAAAAAAAATGAAGGGCCAAAAGTGTTTACACAAGGGGCGGAAGGGGGGGGGGGGTAGACACAAACCGCAGAGAAGTGGAGGGGATGCACATAATGTCCACTTCAAATGTAACACACCCCAAACACGATGGGATAAAAAGAGCAACCAAACACACACTTCACGCACGATTTCAAGCCCCACCCCCCCGCACGGCTGCCCCACTGATGGGCAGGACATTGGATTCAGCTCAGAAGTCGAAGGCAGGGACGGAATAATGGATGAGCTGAAAGTTCACAGACTTTGCACAAACGGGGGCAGATGATGTACAAGTTTCACAGCGGTACCACGGTTTGGATGTCGGTGTGGGGGAGGGGGAACGAACTACGTCAAGATGGTTCCCCTTATCCATTCAGATTAGACGATGTTAAACACCGAGCACGGACATGGTGGGATGAAGACGGTACAGATAACAGATCTCTGATCAGCAGTGACCCACACTGGCAGACCACATGGGTCTTAAACACACCTCGGCAGGGACTTCGGGCTCGGGCGGAGGTGCCAGCTGATTGGAGATAAAAGGACGGGGTTAGTTTAGGTTAGAAGGCCATGACTTTCATGTGTTGCTCTGCCTCCAAAGTGTAATACTTGACTTGAAAACCATCTAGTTACTGCTTGTGATGCACCTCTCTACCTGGATCTCTACTCACTAACGTGCACGACTGGAAGCCATCGGTGGATGTGACTTGGAGCCAGGGGTGGAGGGAAAGCAGACCTTCTCTTTTCAAATGTGTTCATGGCATTTGCTTGACGGGTGCAACACGGATGATAAGCAGCGCTAACATGTTGCAGCAAGAAAGCAGAAGCTGTGTATTAAAAAAAATAAAGGTTTTCTATCCCTTCAGCTCATCACAGCCTCAGATCAAGAGGCAGCTCTGCAGCACGTGTTCAGTGTTTTGTGGTTAACCTCCTGCTTCAAAGTGCTGACTACAAAACAAAGACACCACAAGTATATTGATCTCAATCAGGACAGATGAGAACCAGCGAGTACCAGTGTGTCCGATCACTGAACCGAGAAGATGCTCCAGAATGAAAACTTTCCTGTTAAATGATAACAATGATAAATATGTGTGAAAATAGCAGAAATGATTCAGCCAAAACTAATTTTCAGTACAAAAGAAACCTGATAAAATGCTGAGATAAAACTAAGGTTTGCCTTTAATCATGAATGTTAACGTGTCGTTACGTTGGGAGCACAAGAACTCCCTAATGCAACATCCGTCTCGGCCTCCATCCTCGTTGAACCACATCAGGCGTCATCGAGGGAGCGTTACGACTCTACGTAAACGTTGTGTCGCTTTCAAAAACACCATATTTCGGGGAATGGAGTCAGCCTTGAGACGACACTCCCATCTTACACAGAGCAAGCTTCTTCAAGCCAACATTTTCAACTTTCAACTCTGCACTCCTTCTAAGGTACGACCATGGCAGCGTGATGTGAAGTCAGGTGCAGAGAAAGACGCGGATGCTTTATAATCCCCAACTGACCCGAGTCTGACGTTAATCATGTCTTGGGAAATATATTTTATAGCATGCATGTATAAATCTCATGCACAGGGAGCAGCAAGTGCGGGGGAGTAACATTTCTTTCTTACTTTCCTTAAAAAGGAAATTCCCCAAACAAAACTTCCTTTAAACACACACCCAGTGTTTGACACGATACCATCAACCATCCCATGACTGGACCTCACTCGGCTCCGTTACTGTTGTAATCAGCTCATCTGCACTTCTTTTAGACACGAAGGATCATCAGCGTTGACGTGTCATAGAAATCACAAATAAAACAATGTCACTTAGAGCACCAAACTAGAAGCAGCAGTGTGGAGGATGAGAATCTGGTGCCTCTTTTGTGGCTGCTAATAATGAAACCGCATCTCTGAGCTCTGGTTCAACTGATCTGGCTGGGAAGTCACCATCAAAGAAGTCTGAATTTCCCCCGTGTCTAACCAGCCCGGCCCTGGGTCGCGGAAATCAAGGTAACCATTGAAACCAATCACCTGCAGAAAATGTTTGCAGAAGTTGCTGCCTATTAGCTCAGGTTTATGAACCAGAGCGGGTGACGGGAGAGGGGGGGGGGGGGGGGGGGTGCGTCCGTGGCCATTAGGTCTGTCTGACGGCTGGGTGATACTGGGACAGAGGTTTACTGGAGAAAAGTCTGCAGCTCCCCCTGTTGAAAGAGTACAGACACTGCAGTGAAGAATGTCAAGAATTCCCCCCAAGTGACAAGTGGGTAAATGAAGACAAGAGCGCCGTATCTGATGCACTTTGTTTTGGCTCCGATGACGGCGATAAGTGCCGAAGAGCTTAACGTGTGGCTGACAAAGCAGGCTAAGCCAGAGCCTCTTTTGTTTTCTAAAGAAAGAAAAGAAAAGGCCCGCAGACGAGCAGACTTTTTCTTCCGAGCAACTACTCCCTTATGTAACCCTCACTTCTTTTACGAGGTGCTCGAGTGTGGCAACACTCAGCATTCCTCACTGCATCCGAGGAAGAAATGTCAACTCCCACTCATCGCTTCTGAACAACAAAACAAAAACCACGAGTGCGACGGAAACACATACAACCGACTCAGCCAACTGGTCAGGTCTGGTCGTTTTTCTCGGCTCGGGCGTTATCACGCTTCTATTACTGGAAGACTGAAAGGCTACTGGGTGAAAAGTCCTTCTGCTTTATCCCGCTCCGTCATCGCCCTGGCCGGCCGTGCCAAATCCAGCCTGCAGACTGGGCATGCACTAACAAGCAGCGAGGTGGGCCTCTCTGACGGGAGGGAAACCGACACCCCTAACCTGGGTGGTGGGGGTGGTGGGTGGGTGTTCAGGTTCAAAGAGCTGCTCAGAACCTCACCGGGTTGACCACAACTGCTGATGCTGCTGCTAACATGCATCCGGGAGCCGAGCAGATGTCGGTTAGGCAGAGGGGTTAGGCAGTACAGGCATTCTGCAGATATTTCAGACGGTCAGAGCCAATGAAACAAAGAGCTGCTCTGTGTGAACAGGCCTGTTTTTGTGGAAGCAGGGGATTTCCATCATGCTACCAGAGCAGAGCGCATGTAGACGCCGAGGACGAGGAGGGAGGGACGAGAGGGAAGGAGAAGAAAACTATAGGGAGACATAATGGAGAAACTCAACCCCGCTGCTTCCGGCAAACTCTGGAAAGACCCTTTCAGACAATTGCTCCATTTCCTCAACATCCCTGCGAAGCCCTCGTACTCACCACACTTCCAACTAAAGTGTCTATTGCACAACCCGCCTGTTTTGACGTCAGTGTTTTTCTCTTATTTTCCCTTTTCCTGACAGCCCATCAATACTGGGTTCTAAGAAGAAGCTGCAGAATAATAACATCTGTCTTGTATTATCATTACCAAAAGGTCAATTTTATTCATAGGATCAATTATCAGATGTCTTCTTATGCTTAAAAGACAAACCAAAAAACCCTCCTCCACCTAAAACCTCTACAGAAGACATATCTGTCGAAAAGGAGGAATAAATAGTGTTATAATAGTGGAACCGGTGGTCAACTCCTGCATTGGCCTGAATGTAAAATCTAGGCGACTCTCACACTGAGACACAGCCAACAACCACACAAACACTTAGAAGCCAGACAGACTGATGGAGTCACGCGAGTTAGAAATGTTAGCAGCGCTACGACGCGTGGACATGAGGAGGAGGAGGAGCATCTCTAGTGTAGGTGTGCAGGCGGGGCGGCGGATGAGCTAAGCTGCTGACGCACGTCACAGATGTTGCTGCGCTGCTAAGAGGCTACTTGAAACACAAGTACGTCTATGCTGTCAGCGGGAAACAAGTCACAGTAGTAAGTAAAATGATCAACCTCCGCCACATCCATCTCATCATCAAAGGCAATCAGCTGCAAGAGAAAGAGTATAGGAGGCAGAGTTAGTAGAGCTTGTTAGTGATCTAGGGCTCGCTGCGTGAGCTTCTTTACACAAACATGCACTCAGGCAGAATGTCAAGTTAGTACATTTATAAAAGCAGAGGAAAAGAAGCGTAAATACAAGACATGATCATGCTTCACTGTTCTCAGTCTCTGAAACATGAACGATATCTAACGTTAATTAATGAACTGTTAACGGTTAGCTTTGCAAATACCGTATTTTCCGCACTATAAGGCGCACCTAAAAGCCTTTAATTTTCTCAAAAACCGGCAGTGCGCCTTATATATGATCATTACGGTAATTTCTGTTACTGTAGTCAGGGGGATTGTGGGTAATGTAGTTGGTGTCGCCAAGGTAACGGTGCTAAAAACGTCAGGAATCGTCACAGACGTTCAAGACAACAGCAGCGACGCTGACTCACATAATGACGACTTTGACGAGACGGAGCAAAGCTGGTTTGTATTTTGTTAATAAAGTTTGACATAGGGTACTTTTCTTTTTGTTTTTTTTTTTTGCATTTGCTGTAGGATTTTGTAGCATTTCCTGTAGCGCAGCTCCATCAGGTAGATACGTAATTCAACCCCAGCCACTATAGTACCGTATTTTACCATATATTTAGTGCGCCTTATAATGCGGTGCGCCTTATAGTGCGGAAAATACGGTACTTAAATCGGGACCTCGTGGCCACACTTGCTGGGATTAGGTTGCTTTGTGCTTAAATCAGCAGCAAAAGTCTGCACGTATCCATGTACCAAGAAACGTGAATGAGGTGGCGTCTATAAAACGCTGACGAAGCCACGAGGCTCTAAAACCTGCTCCGGGGATCCGTCACCAAGATTACTACTGTTTGTATAGAAGGACTCAGTCTGAGTCGGGAGACGAGATGCAGTTAGAAAGCAGCCAAACCAATCAACAGCCAGATCGATATTCTTACTAGAGACTAGTAAGGAAACATGTCGGCGCGTTAGTAGAAGGCGTGTTACATGAGGTAAGTGAGGGAACGAGAGCATGCATGTTAGATGTGCCGTTTGTTCAGGATTTGGGGGAGAAAAGCAATGAGGGAACCTTTTTTCCCTTCACCCGCCAACGACACAACAACAGCCGGCCTCCTCAAACCCCCCCGGCTGCAGCGACACACACATGTGTTGAACAGGCTCCACTTTCATTTTATCGCTTTTTGATCTTCCGGTAAGTTTGGCGCAGGAGAAATCCGCCTCCTTGAATGTCAGAAAAGTGTTCAAACTTGTTTTTTTATCTCCTTTGTGGGATATTCTGGGCCAGAGTCACAATCAGACAAGGACTGGAATACCTTCTCCCCGTAGCCCCGGTCCTTTGTCATCATCTCTCGCAGAGTCTGCAACACTTTGATGCACAGACGCTCCTCGTTCTCCTCCAGTAACTGCTTGGTGTGTTTGATTAGTCTGGTTGAGAGAAAAACAAAACAGCTGAGGAGAACAGAAAGAAAAGCAATAAAAACGTGTAACTTAAAAGATGACGGAGGCGACATTTCAGACGACCGACCACAACTGATTACACATCAATACCTGAAATATTCTCAGGAAACCCCCTTCAACCGACTTACTTCCCTTCTGGGCCAAAACAGCGATTCACTGCTAATGTGAACGCTGTTTTGGGACCAACGCGCGGCTGTGGCAGCAGGAGGACGTTGGGAGGTTAGTGGTCCACACGCTCCCGTCTGCACCACCGGTTGTCCCAGAATAAAACAACTAAACTAAAATGTGTTTTAGAGCATGTGTCGGTGGTTTCAGAAGTCGAGGCTCACTTCGATATGAATCCGCCACTTTCACATTTCTTGCGAGCTTCTGTGTTTTCGGGGAAGAGCAGCTCTGGACGATGCAGGACGTCCACCAGAACCGAGAGCTCGGCCTGGACCAGCGGCCTCAGGCGGTCCTCCAGCGCGGAGACGATGTCCTGCAGGGACAACAAAGCCAGAGGACAGAGCCCATCAGACACTTGTGCAGGATTTATTTCAGTAAAACATTTGACGGCTTGACCCGCATCAATAATGTAACTTTTTAAAATGTGAAATGCAATGCACAAACAGAATCCATTAATGCTGATCAAATAAGAATGTGGGTGTTATGAGGTGATCTAGGTTCATACTTAACCAACACTCTCTACTTATTTTATATTATTCTTTTGTTTTGACATATTTGAATTACTGTGTGGAAGTCTGGGGTAATGCGTATAAAACCAACCTGTTGCCTCTATACATATTACAAAAAAGAGCCATACGAACAGTTTTCAATGTCAGGTTCAATGATCACACTAATCTACTTTTTCTTAAGGCCTCTGCATTAAAATGTTTTGACTTGGTAAAATTGAAAAACTGCACTAATCATGTATAAAGCGAAAAACTATCTTGTTCCAAGTGTAATTCAAAAATGATTTCATGACAGGGAAGGTTGTAAAAGGTATGACTTAAGAGGAAAACTTAAATTACAACAACAAAGTGTAAGATCAACTCTTAAAAGCATGTGTGTTTCTGTTGGAGGTTATTCTGTGGAACAGCTTAGAAGATGAAATTAAACTTAGTCAAAGTGTCAGTCAATTTAAAAGTAAGTACAGAAAAGCAGTCTTTGAAATGTATAAAATTCTAATAAAACAAGAGAGATACCTCAAATATTTTCACCAGTTGAAGTGATACTATAGCTGTAGTTGAATACCACGTTTTTATAGTTTAGGATGACATTACAAAGTTCTTGTTGGGGGTTTTGTTGCCTCACAGCTGCTGACGTGGCTCGTGCAGGTGTCATATACAACATTATACATCCATGCAAACTTTTTTTTAAGCCAGTCAGATTAATTAAATGGGAAACAAAAAGCCCAAGGAGGAGCCGGAACCGTCAGCTCCTGCGCTCCTCCTGATGAGAAACATCTGAGATAAACCACAGGAATAAGATGTGGTGAATCATTCCACCAGCAGCTCCCTGAACATGCCAGAAACTAAACGATGTCGGGTGTTACCATCTTCTTTACGTCAGCTGCTCCGCCGGACTAACAAAAACTGGCTTCTGCCATCACCATTGTTCTAAAGTGCCATGTTTTGACACCCGTGAGACACACGTGTCAGAGAATCCATCACAGCTCAAGTATTTCTTTATTTTTGACTCATTAAAAACACTTCGACATCTAGGTTCGATGGACACAGCTAGATCCGTATAGTGCATTTCTAACTCTCTGTTCCAGGTCATCGTGGTCACAGGAGACGTCTGGTTAGATCATTGACTACGTTTACATGCAGTCAAAATTCGGGTTATTGCTAATATTCCGGTAACTGAAACATTCGGAATATTCCGTTTACATGCGTGAGCAAACAGGGTTATCCCTGTTTACATGGTAATTAATCATTTGAGATATCTGGATCAAACCAGCGACGCGCGGAGAATGTGATGACGCAATAAGCTTCATTTCCGCTTCTTCTTCCTGTATCCAAATTTAAAACAAATGCTGCTTCGCGCAACTTTCGCTCACCTTCTTTTAAATCTGTCTATCCCGGTACTTTCTACCGTCTACAAATGCCAAAATGTTCATATCCTTCATTAAATTTATGAAGTGATTAGTCTCCTCCTCACTCCAAAAGTGTGGGGTGGTCTTGCGTTTCGCCGTATTTATAAGAACTTCCTGGACTTAAAAGACCAGGATTCCTTGTGAACAGAGCATGCGCAGAAAACAAATTCATGTTCCGTTTGATCGGGATATTCCGTTTGGCGTTTACATGACCGAATATTCAGGTTTTAGAAGGAGTAACCCAGGGGTCATATTCGGGTTTTTAAAAACCGGAATATGAGCAAGGGGTTATTGGTGTATACATGGCCGTGCAAATTCAGGTTATTGCCAATATTTGGGTTTTAAAAGGTTTATTGACTGCATGTAAATGCAGTCATTGATGCACAGATGGGTTAAAAATAAAAACAGTGTTAAACTGATGAGGGAGATTATACACCTGAAGCCTCTCGATGATGTTCCTGTAGTCTTTGGAGGTCGACAGGCAGGAGTCTCGTCTGGTCGAGGTCTTTGCAGACAGCCTCCAGTTGAGGATGCTCTTCTGTACAACGTTGTTGGACTTCACAAACAGGTTGTTCACCTGACTGTCCAGGTCCACGGGGATGGCGATTGCTCTGCTCTTGGCTGTGAAGGACAGCAAACAGGTGAGCTGTTTGTGATAAGAACATGCCCGTCGTTGAACAGGTCCAGGGAAACGGCTGAGAGGGTTCAGCTGCTTACCCACGTCTGAGAGCACTTTAATACAGGCCTCCACCGCGGCCTTCTGCACGGGGTTGAGCCAGCTGCAGTGGTACACCCTGAAAACCCCCTGCAGCAGCTGCACAAACACAGGCTGGCGAGTCTGGAAGACAGGGAAAACTCAATTATACAGATGAAACATCTGAGAAAATAAATACTGTCTGAGGGAACTGCAGGTCGATTATCAGCACAGCGACTAGGGCTGGGCGATATATCGAGATTTTAGGATATATCGATATATTTTTTGGGGCGGCAGTAGCTCAGGTGGCCAATTGGGTCGTCCAATGATCGGTCGGCGGTTCGAATCCCGCTCTGTCCCAGTTTGCTGTCATAGTGTCCTTGGGCAAGATACCTTACCCACCTTGCCCCGTGTGAATGTGTTTGAATGTGTATGAATGTTGGCAGTGGTCGGAGGGGCCGTTTGGCCCGTATGGCAGCCACGCTTCTGTCAGTCTGCCCCAGGGCAGCTGTGGCTACAAAACGTAGCTTACCACCACTGGAGAGAATGTGTATGAATAATGATCTCTGTAAAGTGCTCTGGGTGCCTTGAAGGGCGCTATATAAATCCAAGTCATTATTTTCGAACGTGATATGGTACGAGACAATATCGTTTATATCGAGAATTTTTTTTAATTTTTTTTATGATTTTGATATAGCTTATTTTGTGACAAATTGCCTTGAATGTTTTATTTGAGATTTGCACAAATGTTTTGTTATTTGCACAACTGTCAACCTCAGTGGAAAAGTCTGCCTGTTACTGTCTACATTGTATTAATTGCACAGTGTATTTTAATTTAATTGTTATGCAGGAAAGGGATACTTGTTTTATTTTATTCAAAAGCATTTTTATTCTATATATGCAGGCAGTTTATATTTATTTCATTTGTTTTATACATTTTGATATTGTGCAGACCTCTGTTAATAAAGGAACCTGTGTGACATTTGGCACGAGGGTTTGTATTAAAACTGACTGTTTTTTTAAGGGTTTGCCTCAGAAAAAAATGAAGCTAACAGAGATGCTATGCTATAATGCTTTGGGGGAAACCCCAATTATGGCACAGAAAAAATATCGATATATATTGAGTATCGCCATTCAGCTAGAAAATATCGAGATATGACTTTTGGTCCATATCGCCCAGCCCTAACAGCGACTACTGCACTTCTCACCAAAGTTGGATTTACGACACTTGGACAGCATAAAGGAAGGGTCAACAACTTCAGCCCTCACAGGTCAGCTATTTATGATTACTCGCACTCTCAGTTTACCACATCAAACCAGCGCTGGACATAGAAACAACTTCTCTACCTGTAGACAGCCCTACAGCACAATAAATACCTCAGTTATCTTTCCAAGAATGGCTGCCTGTTACAGGAGAAAAAGGAAAGAGTTGCTCTGTCATCATCAACTGGTACTGTAAGCCTCAGCTCAAAATCCTTCCAAAAATGCACACACAGATCGATGAGGCCACATGGATCACTTCTACAGGGAGAAGCTAAAGGAAACAGCTGCACGAAACCAGGAGGTATCGAGTGGGCGTGAATGCACAACCGCACACTTTCTGCTGAAAGAATCTGGAAATCTATGATCACGATTTATTGGGAGCGTTGTGGCCGGCCGGACGCAGCTCGCTCAGAGCCGAGACGCCTCCTCGCATCAGGAGATGCTCTGCCCCACGTCCCAGTAAACCCTGGGCAGCACTCACATCTGGGAAGAGCTACATCTATGTGCTGACTAAGCAATGAAAATGTGAACAAAAAACCCACAGTCAGTGATTCTCTCAACTTTCAGAACCACTTCATAAGGAACACACCCTAAAGTCGGGGGAAGTTACCATTACTCACATACATATGACGGGCCATCTGTGTGGAGGGAGGAATGTCAGTCATATTCTACAACATGAATGTATACAAGGTGGGCGGCTCTCTTAAAACAGAATTACTGGAGGAAATGTGTCAAAGGCCGGCGCCGCCACACCTGCAGACTCGTGCTCTGGTCGGAGAAAGGCGAGCTGAAGAAGCATGTGACGATGCTCATGACCGTCTCCGTTACGTAACGCTCCAGAATGGTGTCCGCGTGCTTCCTGTCGCTGGTGCTGTTGCACACCTAAACGAGAACGGCAGAGACATTAGCCTGGCTGCTGGCTCGCACTTTCTGAAATCATTGGATGCCTTCTTGAATTTAAGCAAAATTAAATTGAATTAAATCTTGCATCATATAAAGTTCAACAGTATTTTCCAGCGACTGATCGTGGAAACGAGCGGGCTCATGCTTACCCTGCAGATGTCCACCAGAAAGTTCTCAAACAGCTTCCACATATGATTGGATGTGTAAATCTCCTTCATCTCAACCTCTGTGTCCACATAACAGTGGTTCAGGAAGTTAATATAGGCAATCTTCACCTGTGTAAACGGAGAAAAGGAAAGGTTAATAATGAGATGTGCTTATGGGAATGGGTGAAGATCCAAAACTTCTGGAAGGATGTTGTAAATTGTTTGTAAGAGATGTTTAATGCTAAAGTCCCCCTGAATGCCAAACTGTGTGTGTTTGGAATACAAACATCCAAGCAATATACAGCCCTGGGGCCTCATTTATAAAGCTTGCTTGCGCAGAAAAAGCGCCTGAAAGTTGCGGAAGCCGCCTTCTACGCAAATCCTCGGATCTAAAAAGAAAAAACTAACCGAAAAATCTGCTTATCTTTACGGCAACTCGGACCCTCCCGTAAGAATTTACTTAAGACACGGGGAACTGGCGACGCAGGCTGTGAGGGGGTGAAATGAAGCCAGATTCATGTAATACTCTTAATAATGTCATCACATATCACAACATATATCAGACTTAAAATAATAAAATAATAAAAATAAAATAAAATAGCGCTGATCGTGTCCTCTGTGTGTGAAGCTCAGTCAGTCAGGACTCTGTTGCTGCTGCTGCAGCCTCTTCTTCACCCGCTTTAGGACAGAACAAATGAGGGGCTGCGTTTAGGGAGCCCCACGGAGCCCCTAAAGGGACTCAGATTTTTTTTTCATATATATGAGTTTTACGCGCGCGTGAAACCTTTAGGTGCGGGTGTATGGTGCCTAAATTAGGGTCCGGCGTTAAACGACGCAGAGCCTACGGCGTACGGTACGCGGCGACGCGCACCTACGCCGTAGGCTCTGCGTTAAAGGAACGCAGAACCATAAACCCGCCCTGAGCAGCTCTGAGGGGAGACGGGAGAGGAGGAGAGGGAGCGGGGGGGTGAAGCGGGGCTGCGGGGCCGTTTTCGTATCGCTTTCATACAGTGTCTTGATAATTTGCAATTTAAGGCTGAGCCTACCGTTAGTTTTTAAACTGTAAAAAGTAAGGGGAAAAAAACATGATTTTGAAAAGACGGGGGGACGTGTGTCCCCCTGTTGCGCCGGGGAACTCACGGCGTTTAGCGCAGCAACGGCGTGCTGCCACTCACTCGCTTTATTTTATTGTATACTATTTATATACATATTCTAACTTTTACTGTGACCACCAAATAATGTGTTTTTTCTGTCCTCCACATCATCTACAACATCTAGGTCTCCGTGAAAGTCAGTCTCACGGTGGCTGACACCCTCTCTTACGCCTAGGCTGCAGGAAGCCACTGCGCATGCTCAGTAGGCTCATCCATATGTATTTATGGGCGTGTAGATGGCGGGATATTCAGCTGCGCAACCTTGCAGCAGGTCTGTGATTCATAAAGGAACGTTGCGTGCAACTCTGCGTGCACATGGTTTTATTGATCCGGATTTTTTTTTGCGCCCGGCATTTTCGGCTTTTGAGCGTACGTGCACTTTTAGTATGAATCCTACGCAGTCCATTTTAAATGAGGCCCCTGCCCTTTTATTTGGACTTCTTCAGGCCAGGAGAGCTATTGCATTATGTTGGAAAAGTATAGATACTCCTACATTGCGACTATTGGACTGGAAACACTAACGTACATTGCTATGGGAAGACGAAAGACTTTGTCAAACTCTGGGAACCATATATGAACATTATGACAGATGAAAGTGCAAGATTTACCTGAAAACAACTTGTAAATATTGTGGATAATATCATTTTTATTTATTCCAAAAATGTATTTGTCCTCCCAATTGGTTAATCCAATATATTTATGTTTTTATTGAGAATGGTGCAAGTTAAATGTATGTATGTGTCTGTGTAATGTATTCGTAATGTTGTAAGTTTGAAAAAAAATTAAAAAACGACAATAAACATATTGTGGAGAAAAAATAATGAGATGTGCAGGGTAGAAGCCACGCTTTGCTCCCACACGTGAATGTTTACTGATCCTGTGTGAGTTTTAATGGAGTGTGTATCGATGCTTAGCCTGAAACAGAGGAAGGTTTCACTGCTGCAAGAAACTTTTCTGGTACTGAAAAGAAAGATCGGAGCAGTTCCCATCATCCCCTTCTGAGAACATCCTGGAAAACTGGCTCACCCAAGTAAGCAAACGAGCACCTTTCAGGAGCCGCTGTAGTTTCCTCATTGTCATGGAGACGGAGGTAATGATGCCGTCGTCTACTTGCTGCCTCCTTGTTTAACATTATACAAGCTTCCTCTAGAATCACAACCTCAGTCATGGACTCGGACTGACCGGGCAGTCAGACCCCCGTGGGGTGTTTGAGACGCTGCTCAGCTGCTGCTCAGCTACTCTCTTCACTCTCAACACCTGTGACTTGAGAACACAGGTGTGTCAACACCAGCACGTCTTCATTTGGCACATCTTATCATGGTTGCACCTGGTATCAAACGTTCCGATCCACGGCAGAGCCCGCGTCTCTGTGTGAATGCAGTTGCTGCTGTGTCTTAGGGATGGGTGAACTTGAATCCCTTTGGAAACAGTGGTATAGCTGTACAGATTAGCTTCATGTTTCACTCTCCTGGTTCACAACACATCTGTCTCTCACTCTTTAAGTCACTGTACTGCGTCGCCATCACCGAAATATCAAACGGATGCATAATAACGGTGGAAAAAACAGCAGACTTTGTGATGCAGCCCAAGTCCGTATTGAAAACAATGCCTACAAGGACAGGAGGAGACGCATCATGAGCTTTTGTAAGAACAACCTGCTTCAACATTTGTTTTCAACAAGTTTTCACAGTCCTGTCATATTCAGGAATACTGGGATGACTGCTGCTGTGGGTGTGTCAGCGGTGGACGGGGGGCCGAGTGCAGAAACTGGCTGACCACAACTGTGACGACTGGATTTTAAAAAGGGACTGGCAATAGGGCAAAAACTATTTGTATCCTTTGAAAAGAGGTGGGAGAATACAGATATCTGGGTGCTCGTGAGGAAAACCGATCAAAGATGCAACACTGAGACTACGTGACCGAGAAAGTTGTACTTAAGTCCTTCAGTAAGATCCTGCGTATCGTACAGAAGTCTGGGGTGGAGGGTTTTCTGTTCAGTCATCTATCGGGGCAGCAGCAGCAGAGCCAGGGGCTCAAAGATACTGGGTCTGTTCTGGCGATTGTTCTGGAGTCGATTGTGCAAAAAATAATGTTGAGGTTGCAAAAACATAATGGACAGAATTGCAAATAATTTGCACAACACAGTGATGAAACTACAAAATGTAGCTTGATCAGGTTCACTGCACCAGACACACACAAGACACTGAGTCAGAGTTATGCACATATGCTTGTCCACAGCTGTTTCTATGGAAAGAAAAAAGCGTGGGATCAATACGTGGGAAAACGTGGGGCTAAAGCAACAACTCCTACTAGTCTGGCAATAAATAAATCAATAAAAACCACACAACACCACATAATGACACTGAATGCAGCATATTGTACGATGGGGCCACTGAACACAGCACAATATGCACCGCCACATCTGTCCTGACTGGAACCGTGGAGACCGAGTTACGGACATTTTCAACATATCAGCTGAGAGTTTTGGCTCACTCTCATGGTTCTTGTGTTACCTGCTGGAACATGTCTCTACCTCCCATCACCCTCAGTGGGCCATCAGTAGGAGAGCAAGCTGTTGGTTGCCACTGATTCAGAGATACTGGTACTGGTAAGTTGCAATAATGCAATGGTGAGTTGGGAAAGATAAGTGCCGTGTTTTATATCTGCAACCAAAACTACTTATACTACTACTACTACTACTACTACTAATGTAATACTACTACTACTATAATAATTGCATGAATGCAGACACAGAAATTTAAAAATAACTGATAAAGCGTGTCTGATATGGAAGGTAGAAAATAGTCGCTAGAGTATTGTCAGTAATCCATCCCATATCAGCAGAAACGCTGGTGACCCCTGACCCACTGCACCACCCACGTATGCAGGCCCGACATCCCTCCAGGGCTGTTTCAACATTTGCACTGAGGTTAATATGAACCCTGGCCTCACATGACAGCAGAGCAGATAAACAACCCCCACGGGTCAAGTTTGCTGACAGACTCACAACACATGGGAGGTAAGTAAATACACTTTATTTTTAGTAACTGGGGAAAAAAACAACAAACATTTACCTCGGGGATACAGTCCTCGTGGGTGACGACTCGCACAATGTCATCCAGGGGTAACAGAGAGTTGCACTTGATCTCCGTGTAGACGTTCTTGCCCTCCGTGCACACAGCCAGCAGCTCGACCAGGTGGATGTGGTACATCAGGTGGCTGTTCTCATCCATGCGGTCCCGCTCCGAGCGCATCATCTGGATTAAGGTCTGGAAGGAGGCTCGGTCGTTGTAGAAGACCAGGACATCTTCGCCAGAGTTTACCAGCTGAGGAATAAAAAGGCAGAGTCAGCACCAGTTACATCTCCTCAAGCCAATTTTATTGCATTTTCTTCTCTCATAGCCCGGAGACTTATCCTCCGCAAATGGAAATCTGACAAACCCCCAACATTCACGGAATGGGTCAAAGATGTGATATCTTTTATACCTTTAGAAAAGCTCAGATACAACAGATTCAAATCTCGACAAAAATGTATAAAGGCCTGGTCCCCTTTCTTAGAATTCGTCCTTACGCTGTCTTTCGAGGATGTAGCTTAGTATTATTTTTGTCATGTTTACAGTGTTACTCGGATTTGTGGAAACCCTCAATTGTACTACTAACAAATGTTTGGACTAAATAACCCTTTACCGTCCATCTGTTATTGATCTATTTATTTATTTTAGCATCATTATTGTTGTTATTATTACTAATGTTATTTTATTTGTGTACTTTGTTTTACTTTTTTTAATTTTTATTTTTTTTTAATTTTTTATTTTATTTTATTATTTTTTTTCTTCCTTTTTTTACATATTATGTTTCACTGCTATTATCTTCTTTGTATGTGGGAACTGGGGAGGGTGGGATATATGTAGGGTTGTTGTTCTTTAAAAATGTTGAAAAATCTTATAAATAAAGTTCTATATATTAAAAAAAAAAAAGGCAGAGTCCGAGCCGGCAGAACCAGCAGAGCGCCAGTCGCTACAAATCTCGGTTTACACTAAATTACGATCGAAACTGTTCTGACTGGACAAACCTCCGCCATGACGGTGTCTTGACACTTCTTGATGAACTTGTTCTCAGCTTTAACGATGGTCTGCAGGAACTTCAGATACTGGACATGTCGACCGTGCGTCTCGGTGCAGTGGACAAAGTGCTGAACCACACGCTCGTTGATCTCGCTGCACAGCTGGAAGTTATTCATGAAGATGTGCTGCATGGTGACGGCCTCCAGGATCTGAGAGGTGGAAGACACGGAATAAGCTGTTATTTTGAAATGTTTACCATTTCAGTCCCAGAGATCTGATCACCGTTATACCCACTCCTGGATTAAGAAACAAGTTGATGTGCTTGTGGAGAAGAATTTGGTTCTGCTGGTTCCCAGCACAGAAGTTCTGCAGAAACTCATGAGCCTGTTTCATGATCTCCTGCATTCGAACGTCTTCCCCCTGGTGCAGATGAAGCAGACTTTAACTATCAGCCGTAATTAAATACGCAGCTGCAGATATGAAATAAGCTATTGCTAAAAATGGCCTGGCACCTTCTCGTAGGGGATCTGAAGGAGTTCAAGCACCACGCTGTGAGCTCCCATGTTCCTCAGCAGCCGCTGCTGCTGCTTCTTACTCTTCTTTCCCGAGCTTCCCTCCTGGACGCACAGTTTACTGAGGCGCACCAGGACCTTCACACATGAGACAGTCGGGGTTAAGATCACCACAGAAATCATAAATGGGAAAGTAAAGAATCCAACGCAAACAAGGTTACCTCTTTCACAACTCTGTAGTTGTAACTGCTGGTGCTCTCAGTTTTCTTCTTGTCTGAGCCGGAAGAATCTCCCTTTGAAATAATATGGAGTTGTCACCATGGCGATGCACTAATTAATGAGGACTCGTTTATAATTTTGACTTGCAAATGGTTGAAGTCAAAACATGTGTTGCACATTTTTCACCTTCTTTTTGCTTTCAGACTCTGAAGGTCCGTCTCCGTCCATCCCATCCTCCCCCTGCCTTTTGTAAACCCACAGCTCCGATTTCTCCACAATTGAGCGCAGCTGGTCCAGATCTGACTTGATCTGCTTGTAGTTTTCAACGTCTTGACTGGTGACGAGCAGCTGGACCTGAAATTAGCCAAATAAGGAGATTTATTATCAATTTAAACGTAATCTCAGGTATGTCCATCCATCCATCCATCTTCCTCTGCTCATCCAAGGTCTGGTCGCAGGGGCAGTAGCCTGGGCAGGGAAGCCCAGACTTCCCTCCCCGCAGCCACTTTATCCAGGTCATGGGGGGAATCCCATGGCATCTTCGGCCAGCCGAGAGACATAGTCCCTCTTCCCTGCCCTGGGTCTTCCCCCGGGATCTCCTCCCAGTAGGACAAAAACCTCACCTCCAAACCATCCAGGAGGCATCCACACCAGATGCCTGAGCCACCTCATCCTCCCGGAGGACCGAGCTCCTCATCCTGAGTCTAAAGAAGAGCCTAGTAGGTAAGTAGGAACGTAGAGCGACTGGTAAAGCGAGAGCTCCGCCTTACGCTCAGCTCCTCCCTGAATGCCATGGCGATCCGCCCATCCATCTCCCGCTTTATTCTTCCCCCACTCGCAAACGAGACCCAAGATCCTTAAACTCCTCCACTTGAGGCAGTATCTCAGGAATAGTTTATGTTTATGTTTATGTTTATTAAGGATCCCCATTAGCCGACGCACAAATGCCAGGCTAGTCTTCGTGGGGTCCTATTTAAAAAGTACAATATAAACAACAATACACAATAACATACAATTCCAGTTACAAAACATACACAGATCCCATTGCAATTAAAAAGAGAAGAAAAGAAGAAAAAGAAAAGAATAAATCACAGTTCCCAAAATGATAACATAACACTATTAACTCTCCAATCTAAAAAAATGACTTAACATGTTTTTTGAATGATTTCTTGTTTGGAATGCTCCTAATATTTAAAGGAAGAGTGTTCCATGATGAAATGGCTCTATATACAACAGTGTTTTTCATTGAATTAGTTCTTGGTCTTGGTAATGTAAGTTGACGCTGAGTTGAAGCTCTGGTACTGTAATGATGAACATCTGCACTATAACTAATCTGATTTGAGAAGGCAGTGGGATGCCTGCTATGAATAATGTTTCAAATAAATAATAATAAACTGGTAGATAACCTATGATTCACCTTCAGCCAACTGAGACAAGAATGCATTCGGGCAACACTAGATCTATAAGAACAGTTAAGTCTAGCTGCCCTATTTTGAGCTGTTTGTAACTTTGTAAGCTCAGACTTAGGTGCAGATAGTACGGCAGTAATGGATGATTATGGGAACCATTTCAGGAAGGTAACAAAGGTCCTTGTTACATGAGGTACGTCTTACCTGTTTGAAAGCCATGAGGACTTCCTGTCTCTGGCTGAAGTGTCTGAAGAGGAGGTGAAGCGCTCCAGAGACGAGGGGGGGGTAGTCATGCATGGTGAGGTGCAGCAGGACCCTTAGGAACGTGCGGCCGCCGTGGTCATCCAGGTCTAGCGGCGTGTTCTCCTCACTGTGTCGGAGAAGAGGAGCAAAATCAAACTTCAGGATGAGCCGGTGAGCCACTTGACCAAAACTTTGTAAATATAAAAGAAATCTCCAAACTACCTTCCTCCAAAGATCCCCTCAGCCTGTTCCTCAATGTTCTCAAAGTTAAAATTACCTAAAGTAGATTGAACACAGCTCAAAGAAGGTATGACAGCAAACAGCTAGAGTTAAAGGATGAGGCGTGCGGCCTCGTACCTGGCATTTGACCTGTGATGCTTCCGTTCTGACTGGACGTGTTGTCTCCTTGTGGGTTGTTCTCATCAAACTCCCGTTTGAAAATACACAGCAGGCAGGATATCCTGTAGTCTAGCCGTACGTTCAAAATGAACTGTAGGAAAGGATGGAAAAGTCACAACACGGGCCGAGCTTGGATTTGAGAGCCGATACGGTCGCTGTGTCTTTACCTGAAGAATCTCGATGACCTTGAGCTTCGTGTCCATGACCATGATGTCTTCTCTCTCCGGTTCAGCCTGCGTCTTGACCACATCTCCCTCGGGCTGATGGACCTGCGCTGCAGGCAGCAAACCGCCTCCTCGCAGAACCACCTGCGTCATCAGCTCCCCGACTCCATGGATGGACTTCATCACGTTACTCCCCGCTGCAGCGTTCACAAAGGCAGAAGTCACATCTTTGAATGAAATTATGACTTTTCGTGCCTTTTATTCTTCAAGGATGTAATGTTTAATAATGCGCAGTAACGCGAGGAGTTAGGCCAGGGTTCGGCAACCCGCGGCTCTAGAGCCACATGCGGCTTTAGCTTTAGCACCGCCGTAGTGGCTCCCTGGAGCTTTTTCAAAAATGTTTGACCTTTTTTTTCTTCTTTTTTTTTCCTCTTTATTTTCTCGCAACGAGTAGTGCTACATCTCTTTTTTCATTTTTTTTATTTTTTCTTCTTTTTTTCCTTTTTTCTCTTTTTTTCTTCCTTTTTCCTTTCCTTTTTAATCTCAACATTTCCACTTTTTTCTCTAGATTGTACTTCAACATTAATCTCGACATTTCGACTTTTTTCTCGAGATTTTGACTATTTCCTCAACATTTCGACTTTTTTCTCAACAAAAATGTTTGACCTTTTTTTTTCTTCTTTTTTTTCCCTCTTTATTTTCTCGCAACGAGTAGTGCTACATCTCTTTTTTCTTTTTTTTTTTCTTTTTTTTCTTTTTTCTTCTTTTTTTCCTTTTTCCTTTCCTTTTTAATCTCAACATTTCCACTTTTTCTCGAGATTTTACTTCAACATTAATCTCGACATTTCCACTTTTTTCTCGAGATTTTGACTATTTCCTCAACATTTCCACTTTTTTCTCAACGTGTCGACTTTTTTCTCGAAATTTTGACTTTTTTCTCAACATTTCGACTTTTTCTCGACATTTCGCCTTTCGCCATTTGCCTTCATTCTAAGGCTTATACAAGACTTTTCATTTTTTGCGGCTCCAGACATATTGGTTTTTTGTGTTTTCGGTCCAATATGGCTCTTTCAACATTTTGGGTTGCCGACCCCTGAGTTAGGCGATCACCTTTGTTTTCGTCCCCTTTTTCGATTTTGGGGATGGGGTAAACGGTGCTGACGTGCACGCAGTCTAAGATGTTGAGCAGGATCTTTGTCAAGCGCAGCAAGTCACTGAAGTTGTAGAACCCAAAGTATATGAGGTTCCTTGCTAGGTTCACCACCTGCAGACAACACAGTCCACACAAATGATCTGTTATTTATAGTCATCAACTATATCATCATCTGCTCGTACGGTGCAGAGAAACATCACCTCGAAGGTGAGCTTGTTCTTCTCCTTATCAGAGAAGGGAACATTCTGGGACACGACTTCTCTCAAGTAGTTCTCTACAAAGTCCATGGTGAGGCTGAACCGCTCTTTGATCTCATCTCGAGTGGTTTCATCGGTGTCGTAGCTGCATAATCAAAGACAGTCGTTTCAAAGACATATGTACGCATGTTTGCAGTTGAGATACAAGGGAGAAGGCAGCGAGAGGGTGAACTCACTCGTCAATCGCAATTTTGGAGGGAATCTCAGACCACAGACGGGCGTATTTGACAGGCGTGACCTGCTCCTGAGGATCCCGGTCCACGTGCATGTGCAGCATCAGGCGGCAGAAAGACGCTCGCAAGTCAAACGGCAGGTCCTCATCCGACATGCAGCGCAGGATCAAATCCACATCCAGCTGACCTGAGATCTTGTTGATGGCCAGATACTGACGGTCCAGACACATCCGGGCAAAGAGGTTCAGCTGGCACCTGAGTGGATATACAGAGGTTTGAAATGAAACCCTAACCCTTCTTAGATGCACTTATGCAAGTGCAAGTGATGTCTGAACATCCTTCTCAAATGGAAACATGCCTCCCCTCCAACACATGACCAATGGATACGAGATGTCTTACAATGCCTTCAGTTAGAAAAGTTAAGATTTTCATTGAAAGGATCCCTGAAATCTTTCCAGAAATACCTGGGACCCCCCGTTAGTCCTTATAAGAGAACTTACTATCATTCCTGAGGCTGACGAGGTCTCCTAGTTATAGTATTCTGGAGAACAGGTGACCCTTCCTCTCCTTTCTTCATAACCTTTCTTCCCATCTTGCTATACTAATTTGATTAGAAATTAATTGATATGAAGCTGTTTTTCTTTTCACTTTTTTTTTCTCTTGTTGTCCTGAGGGTTTTTTTTAATTATTATTATTTAACCAGTTTACTTATTCACTTTTTCCCCATTATTAACCTATGATTTCATTTTTATTAACTTAGTCATTTTATTATTTGTGGCATATAGTAATGTTCTATAGTAATGTTCTACTCATGTTGTTGCACTTGTTACTGTTTTTATCATTGTCCTGTTTACAATAAACAAATTTATAAAAAAAAAAAAAAAAGTGATGTTTGAACGTCCATGCAAACTTGAAATGTAGATTAAATTACACATCCATTATGGGCTGATCGACAATGAACAGACATGTTTTTAACTGTAAAGATTAAAAGTGAAATATAATACATTTTCCCACAAAATTAACACAATTCTGTTTATCCTAAATGCAAAACGCTCCAAGGCTCAAAGGATTATCTGTACTCTTTTATCTCATTTCTCTTTCACCCTGTATAAGTATAGTATAAGTATTTGTGTGTCTGTCCCTTTAAATGCAGATGAGCCACTGCTCTGCCCCGCCCCTCTGCTCAAACGAGCGGGAACGACACGCCCCCCCCCCCCCTTCCATTGAAACCCTAGCAGAGGGGAAATAAGGCCGCCGGCTTCGTAAACAGTTCAGCCATACGTGTTTAAACTGGAGTCAGACACAGGATGAGGAGATCACTGACTCTGACAGGGTGTGTGTGTGTGTGTGTGTGTGTGTGTGTGTGTGTGTGTGTGTGTGTGTGTGTGTGTGTGTGTGTGTCTGTCTGACGAAAATAACAACTGGTACTGATAGCTTAAGTTCTGCAGTGGAGACTGCCAAGACAGTTACTGGCCAACACACACACACGTGTACGGGGAGGGTGAGGCTGTGAAGCAGAAATAATAACCAAACTACCCTCTAGGAACCGAGAGGACGTACAACTACGTACAACCATGTTAACGCCTCGGTCTTGTTTCCCCTCATTAAAAGTGCTGATCAAATATTTTATATATTAACACCGTTGATGTGGACGTGAGGCAAACACCACCATTGACTTTACAATAGGAATGGGCGATATTTTACCGTTCACGATAAACCGTCAAAATAATTCCCCACGGTAAGAATTTGTCATCTCACGGTAAAAACGATAAATTCCCGTTGATGACGTTTTTGTGTAAAGCTGATTAATGGTTCTGCGTTAAATCCACGCACAACGTACGTGAAGGAAGGAAGGAAGGAAGGAAGGAAGGAAGGAATGAGCCAGAAAGAAAGAAAGAAAGAAAGAAAGAAAGAAAGAAAGAAAGAAAGAAAGAAATGAGCCAGAAAGAAATGAGCCAGAGAGAAAGAAAGAAAGAAAGAAAGAAATGAGCCAGAAAGAAAGAAAGAAAGAAAGAAAGAAAGAAAGAAAGAAAGAAATGAGCCAGAAAGAAAGAAAGAAAGAAAGAAAGAAATGAGCCAGAAAGAAAGAAAGAAAGAAAGAAAGAAAGAAAGAAAGAAAGAAAGAAAGAAAGAAAGAAAGAAAGAAAGAAAGAAAGAAAGAAAGAAAGAAAGAAAGAAAGAAAGAAAGAAAGAAAGAAAGAAAGAAAGAAAGAAAGAAAGAAAGAAAGTTTTTGTGTAACAAACATGGCGGATCTGAGAGCGAGATACATTTATAGTTAAAAAGATGGAGTTGAATTGGTATTTTTTTTTATCGTCATTTTTATCGTGGGGATAAATGCCAGAAGTTATCGTGATAAATCTTTTAGTCTATACCGCCCATCCCTACTTTACAAGGACGCCTAATCTGCCGCTACCCTGTGATGAGCAACCCAATACACCACATCGAGTGAAACACTTCAAAAACAGCCACCGTCATCATCAGCGGGTTCATCGTTGGCGCCGATCCCTCCGGCTACCAGCTCAGCTGCAGATCCAGCTTTGTTTTGGTCCAGGTTTGTGAATCAGATTGGTGCGCCACTAGAGTTTAGTCTGCTGGAGCCGGGACCTTCAGTCCGCAGAGCTCTCTGCTCCCCGGTTGATGGCAGGGAGTGCAATGATCTACGTTGGCCTGTACAACAACCACTGAGCACTGACGTCTATACAGGACATTCTGCTGTGGAGCATTACTGGTGCTCATGAGGTAGAATTGAATTTCTCCTCTGGGAGATCAATAAAGTCTATTCTATTCTAGAAACACCACGAAACGTATGGACGGCTCAATTTCTACAATTTCTCCTGATTGGGAGTTTAGTACAGTGGCTTAGTGGGATGTTTGTACGTCTTGTAGGTGCCCCAGATACCAAGCCTTGTATGAAAAAAAGAAAAAAGGAATTTTCCGTCATACATCCCTTTAAACTCTGGTTTTCCCAGCACGTTTTAACATGGAGTCAAAGATGCGGCACCTGTAGTAGCTGACCACCTCTTGGTCTTCCTTCTGGCCTTCCTTGGCATCCTGAGCCAACTCCCGGATACTCTTACTCCGGATCTCCTTGCAGTTGTCTTTCCAGAACAGCCACACCTCCTCCTCGTCCTCCGCCTCTACAGGGTTTTCCCCGTTTGGCGTCGTCGTCTCGATCTCAAACCTCGACAGGACCAGTCTAGCGAAAAAGGACGAGAATCGTCACGGATTGGGTCTGAGTGCCAGCTCCTCGTGGAGTCAGCTGTTCACAGACCGAGACCGGGGAGCTCACTTGGTTTCGATGAGGATGTCGGCGTTGCTGGAGTCCAGCACTGCATTGCAGATGAGCTCCTGCGTCACGGGGATGGATTTATTCATGGACACGCAGAGGTCCGACAGGTAGTCCAGGAACCTGTGTGCCATAACAGATCACATATTTGACACATGTGGGGGTGAAGGTTCAGTGATGTGTATTACATGTATACACACACACACACACGCATACATACATACGTCACACGGACACATCTGGGTTAAATGTTCTCCTCACCTCGGCTCCCGGTTCTTCCTCACCAGAGTTACAAAGGTGTCGATCTCTGCAGCCGTGATGTGCTTCTCCAGCAGCTTCCGGTTGTTGTGCAGGAGAGCCGTTATCGTGTCCTCTGCCAACACGTCATAACCGATCTGCTTCTGCATGAAGCGGAACTGCTTGGCTATATATTCCTGCAGACGGATTAAAAGAAGGGGTGCCTGTTCAAGACGAGGCGTCGCGCTCAAAGCTGTGAGAGGAGTCGGCGCGTAACCTGCCTGGTTCTTCCTGTAGTCCTGCTGGGAATGGCGGAGCACTCGGTAGCAAAGCCTGCAGATGTGCCTAAATGGCGCGTGGCGCTGATCTCCAAGTTCCTCCAGCCGCAGCATGGGACCGTCGCCGCTGTCAGTGAAAGGAGCTTGGAGAAGTTTGAAGATCTGCCAAAGCAAGAAGAAGAAAAAAAATGGATGGATTTGCCATAAAAACTCAGTTTTAAGCATCGGTCAAGCATCCCTGGTGCTTGAAGGTCACCTGTTTCAGGATGTTCTGCTCCCTCATCAGCTTCTGTCTCTCTCGGTTGGGCCTGTTGACCATGATCTCCAAAACATCCTGTCCACTGTTGGGAATGTCCACCACGAAGAAAACCAGGTCCTCCAGGAGCTTGGTCACAAACCTGGAGTGCACAGACGAGGGGATTAAACGAGAGACGGTGTCCCACCCAGCAGCCAAGAGCTGCATCATCCACAGAAAAGACAAGCCAATGCATCTGTATCCAAACACGTAGGTCATAGGAATGGGCGATATTTTACCGTTAACAATAAACTGTCAAAAAAATTCCCCACGGTAAGAATTTGTCATCTCGCGCTAAAAAAACGATAAATTCCCATTGATGACGTTTTTGTGTAAAGTTGATTTATGGTTCTGTGTTAAATCCATGCACAACGTATGGGAAGGAAGGAAGGAAGGAAGGAAGGAAGGAAGAAAGAAAGAAAGAAAGAAAGAAAGAAAGAAAGAAAGAAAGAAAGAAAGAAAGAAAGAAAGAAAGAAAGAAAGAAAGAAAGAAAGAAAGAAAGAAAGAAAGAAAGAAAGAAAGAAAGAAAGAAAGAAAGAAAGAAAGAAAGAAAGAAAGAAAGAAAGAAAGAAAGAAAGAAAGAAAGAAAGAAAGAAAGAAAGAAAGAAAGAAAGAAAGAAAGAAAGATAAATTCCCGTTGATGAGGTGTTTGCGTAACAAACATGGCGGATCTGAGTCATTACAGTTTTTCAGTACAGGTGGACTCATTTAATTGTTTTTTATTAATTTAATTTAATTGGTGTAGTTTAGTAGCATTTAGTATCTTTTAGAGCAGTGATTTGGGGGCTCCAAAGACTGAATGTGGTGATAGATTTATAGTTACAAAGGTGGAGTTGAATTGGTATTTTTTTTATCGTCATTTTTATCGTTATCAGGATAAATGCCAGAAATTATCGTGATACATTTTTTAGTCCATACCGCCCATCCCTAGTAGGTCATCTACGTGACCTCCAGGCATACCTTCGCTCGTTTTGTGTAATGGTCCCCCTCTCCAGTTTGCCAGCGATGGAGGCCAACACTTTACTTGCATCATTAGCAAAGTCCAAATCACGCACTTCTGCTGGTGGGACCGGTACTATAGCAAAAGCCTCCTTATCTTCTTTTAGTCCTGATGTTCCAATCTGAAAACATTAACACGTAATCAAATCAACTGTAATTGTGGAAACAAGCTGAGCCGCGTCACACGTGTGGAGCCAGCCACTCACCCGTAACATGACGGGTTTCTCCTCCTCTTTGTCGATGGGGTTGTTGGTGCTGTGAACCCAAGTGTTGGTGCACAAGTGTCTCAGCCGGACGTAGGAGCTCCTAGAGGTGACACGGGGAATGGAAGTAATACACAGATTCGAGGACAGTGAGTCAAAGGCAAAGTATCGCTGTGCTTTGTTGTGAAGCCGTATTCTTCTGTTCAACCCTGAAGATGCATCAACCACCGCTAACCTTATACACGTGTGCTTCTGGAAAGGAAAGCGCTCCTGGAGTCTTTCTGAACATCCCTTGAAAGCCAGAACTTTGCAGCATCATGTTTTGCTTCTTTTTCCCATATTTGCCATCATTATAAGTAAAAAAAAAAAAAAAAAAACAACCCCTTTGGATCATTTAGATGCGTCCTCATGGAGAACAAGTCACAAGTCATGAGTAAAGAAGCTTTATGGGCTCTCGAGTCAGTTCTGGTTGACACCTAAACATGCCTCGAACAAGAACCTGAACCAGCTCCAGCAGATCCTCAAAAAGAGAGGAAACAAAAAGGAAAAATTATCACTAGTATTGATGTAACTGCAATAAAACTTAAAAAACAAAAGAAAAAAAACAAAAATATCCTAAACTTAGGGAGAAATATTTTTAGAAAGCAGTCCCGTATCCTTGAGGGCATCAAGAATAACCTCCTAACTGCAGTGAAGTCTGAAGGCCCCGTCCCTTCCTCTGGAGGATCATGTCTTTATTTATGTAAACAGCCTGTTGGAGGCAGCTGGTCAACTGTGCCCATGTCTGATGACGGGCACGGTCAACGCGGGGGGGGGGGCACTACAAGTTTAGAGCCGTTCTAAGGTCAAGATAAGAGTTCAGCAATCATCTACTTGGGGATATCTATGATGAAAATGGCCTGCGCACATTTCAAGATATAAAAGTTAGTTTTAACTTACAGAACACATCTTTCTTTTTCTACTAGCAAATTAGGGATGCACTTAAGGCGCAAGGTGTACCTAATGATGTAAAATTATCTGAACATCCCCTGTATGAGCTAATACACAAGTTAAAAACAAGGGGCGTGGGCACAACTATATATCAATATATTTTAAAAATGTCATATAAACCTTTAGCCCTAGATGCGATATGGAGAAGGGATATACCTGACTGGGACCCAAATTTTAACTGGAATGAAGTATGGACCAATATAATATCATCTTCCAGAAACCCAAATCATCAACGTATTCATTTTCAATTTGTACATAGAACTTATTTAACACCTCGCAAGCTTTACCATATTAAGTTCTGGCTAGCTCTTTATGTACACTATGCTTTCAGAATAAACCAGGAACCTTCATGCATATGGTCTGGGAATGCCAACCTGTTGCAAACTTCTGGCAACAGGTTGCAACTGCATTATCCTCCATAACAGCACAGAATATTCCAATAAACCCTCAAACACTTATTTTAAATAATTTATCAACAGTCAATACTTCACTATGTCAGAAACGAATTTTGCATGCTGGCCTAACAGCAGCAAAAAAAATAATAGCAGTAAGATGGAAACCACCACACACACTTAACATCTCCCATTGGTATTTGACCTTCCTTGAAATTATCTACCTGGAAATATCTACAGCCTGAATCCATAATGCAAAACAACTAAATATTTTATTTTGGTTTATGGCAGCAGATAAATTTAAGTCCAAACTCGAAAGATGTATTTAAAATTGATATAGACTACCTTGTTTGCAGCTATCCTTGTCCAGTTTTTGATATTATTATGTTTTGCCTTTGTTTTATTTTGTCCTTTGTTCTATTATCTTTGTAGTATCTGTTTTTCTGCATTACCAATTTATTTATTTATTTATTTATTTTTTCTTTTCTTTTTAGGTCCAAGGGGTGGGTTTGGAAGGGGCTGAGAATGTGTTAATGCTTGTTTAAAATCATTGTGGATGCCACCTTTGATAAGAAAATCATGAAAAATAAATAAAAACATTTGATCACAAAAAAAAAAGAGTTCAGCAATCATTTAAAGCTAAACTTGAAAATAAGAACAAACACAACAGAAAAAAAGCAGAAGAGAAGTTGCATCACAGAGACGCTTATTCCTTAGAAGATGACTAAGGAGCGATAAATCTCTCTTTACTACTGCTTGTGTGGTTGCTTTTCTGGGGTAAGGAGTGAGTAAGGCCTGTGAGAGAACCGCAGGCTGACGGCTTCATCGACCGACGCTCACAGATAAGTCAGTAGTGACCTGTACATCACCCCCCCTCTTAATACGGCGTCCAGCCTGCTCCACATGCCAGCGTGACGGCATCAGGGCGGCGAGCACAGGCCGTCAGCTCTCAGGAAGACGCAGATTGCAGCCGTGTTCCTGGCAGGGGATTACGTAACCACCTGCTGACGGTAACAGGCTTACCTTTGTGTGCTAGCCCTCTCCGGCATTAATTACGCCCCAGGAGGGACTGTTCAGGTCGGGGCAGGAAAGTTGTGCCACGCGGACGCACACTTGAAGACGCAGCACAAAAGCAGCTTTGACACCTTGTGCAGAGGCGGTATTCTTGTGCTGTGAACTAAACACCCACCCTGTCAACGAGGCCTATGGAGCAGGGCTAAAGTTTGGTCTGGACGTGTGCATGTGTGCATGTGTGCAGATCAGAGAAGGCCCTGCTTTTACTAACGAGCGAGTGAACAACACATCTTCCACTGCGTTATGTCTGCAGGACGGCTAAATTCATCTTCACCGGGAGTCAAGACTTCCTGTAAAACTCTGGCGGTTGACACGTACGTGTGCAGATAGTGTTTTACGCAACATCTGGTTTTGATTTAGCTCAAAAATGGGACTTTCCTCCCCACCCCACACCCCCCCCCCCGTGCCCACTATCCATGACTGTGCGTTTCCTGTTTCACGGTTTACTGGTGCTTTCCTGGAGCAGCCTTCCTTGGAAATGATCACGAGGTGTGACCATGACCGAGCGTACACAAACACGCGCCGGCGACTACGCTGCCAAAGCAACGCAGAAAAGCAGACGAACCAGTTGACGGGTCCAAACCAAACATGGTCATCACATCACCGGTTCTCCAAATTCCCCTTTCACAAAACACATGAGGCCTCTGAAGTCACTGAGCTGCTGTCGTCCTGACAACCATGTGGTCGTCTTGACAAGCCAGCGTGGTGTTTGGATACTTGGCATTTATCAACCTATTTCCTCAAGATTTTCTTTGCACTTTCCTTCAAAAAAAGAACAAAACGTTTCCGCTGAGGTATCTGAAAGCATTTGTGACAGCATCTATGTCATACCCCCCCCCCAATAACTCCTCACTTATCCTGCATGCACGCTTTTAATTTAAAGTTTAATTTAACCATTTTTATCCAAAAAGGCTCAGCAGCGGCTGCACTTCCTGAGGGTCCTCAGGAGATACAAGCTGGACTCCAACCTGCTGCTGACCTTCTACCTCTCATCCATCCAGAGCCTGCTGACGTACTGTATCACAGTCTGGTACGGCAGCTGCACTGCTGCGGACAGAGGAAGGCTCCAGAGGCTGGTGAAAGCGGCGCAGAAGATCATCACCTCCCCCCCTGACGGACATTTACACCTCCCGCTGCCTCAGCAGAGCCACAAAAATCAAAAAAGACAGCTCCCACCCCGGCTCTGACCTGTTTGACCTGCTGCCTTCAGGAAGACGCTACAGAGTCATCAGGTCAAAAACAAACAGACTTAAAAACAGCTTTTTCCCCAAAGCCAAAACCACCCTGAATAAAACGTGAATGTCTTTGTTACTGTTTTTTACCGTGCAATACTTCTCCCGGACTACCTGTGCAATATTCCACTACATGTGTACCTATATACTATCATCTGTAAATAGAATCTCAGGTCTTCACTATTCAAATGCAACTTAACCTTTTTTATATTTTTTATATTATTTATATTTCTTATATTCTTATATTTCTTATTGTTTGCACTATTGTTCTTATTTGTCTTGCACTGGAGAGGTGATGCTGCTTTCAATCTCACTGTACCCAGGTACATTGGCAATAAAGTATTCTATTCTATTCTAATACAAAGAGATATAAGTATCGAAAGAGTGGATCATGTTACATTTCTTGGCGTGATAATTGATAAAAAAATGTGCTGGAAAACTCACATTGTCTATGTATGTTCCAAGATTGCAAAGAGTGTGGGTGTTATGAGGCGATCTAGGTTCATACTTAACCAACAGTCTTTACTTATTTTATATTATTCTTTTGTTTTGCCATATTTGAGTTACTGTGTGGAAGTCAGGGGTAATGCATATAAAACCAACCTGTTGCCTCTTTACATATTGCAAAAAAGAGCCATACGAACAGTTTTCAATGTCAGGTTCAATGATCACACTAATTTACTTTTTCTTAAGGCCTCTGCGTTAAAATTTTTTGATTTGGTAAAATTGAAAACTGCACTAATTATGTATAAAGCTAAAAACTATCTTCTTCCAAATTTAATTCAACAATTATTTCGTGACAGGGAAGGTTGTAAAAGGTATGACTTAAGAGGAAAACTTAAATTGCAACAACAAAGTGTAAGTTCAACTCTTAAAAGTATGATTACATACATACAAAATGATTGATTGATTGATTGATTGATTGATTGATTGATTGATTGATTGATTGATTGATTGATTGATTGATTGAGATCTACATTTTACGTCAGTGAAATTGGGACATTTGGTATATGTGAATATCTGATCTTGTATTTGTGTGAATGTGTGCGAGGCGGAGTTTACAGGTCACACCGGGGCACCATGGAGTCCCCCCCCCCTCACAGTTTACAGGTCGTACCTGGGCACCATGGAGTCCCCCCCCCTCACAGTTTACAGGTCGTACCTGGGCACCATGGAGTCCCCCCCCCTCAGAGTGGTGGGGTCCAGCTCGAAGATGGAGGAGATGTCCATGCCATCAGGAACGGGCACCAGAGTGTACATGATCTTCTCCAGTGGAGCCCGCAGGCGGCCTCGCAGAGCTTCGTTATCTCCATCCAGCTACGGGACGGGAACAGACAATCAGATACACCTCCACCTGGAGACGACCACCATTCACAACCCTGAGGAAAACCGTCAGCAGACTCCCAACAGGAGGAGACTAGTATCTGTGCGAGGTTTTCACTTTGGTTTATAAATCATCACTACTGATGCTGAACTCAGAGTAACTGGAGGAATAAACCTGCATCGGTACAGATGTTAGCACAGCAGGATTCCTTCTTTGCGAATACAACATCTGCACGGTACTAGTAAAGTGTTATGATCCACTTAATGAGGCAGAGAGGAAGTTTTAACTATAATGACAGCTGAAATGATTCGCTCAGACACATGCATCAGCGGTGATGGTGGTACAGTGACACCCAGTGGCAACCCTGTGCTACTAAACTGAAGACGCTCCCGTAATGATGGTCATTGAGAGTTTAAGGTGGAAAGCTAATGACAAAGCAGCATAAATCACTGACAATACAATAACCAAAAAAAACTGCTAGGTTGCTGAGGGCAAGATCATCAAGATAGTACCTGGAAATTAAAGGGTGTGAAGTCCACCACCTAGAGCACGAAGCAGAGATGCAGAAAAAGACTTTTAGGGCTCAGATAACAGATAACGGAGGCTAAGCCAGCATCACGTTGCACAGCAGTCTCGGGGAGAGATCAAGTTTACTTACGGAGGAGCGCTGCTCGGCACTCTCCTCCTCAAAGTCTGGATTCACCTGGAAAACAAGTCAAACATTATCTTCAGCATCACCTCGGCACACTTCTCCTCCAGCTTTTGCAGCTGAACTTTCACATACATGAGCACAGAGTGATAAGAAATAAGAAGATAGAGTCACCAACACAGACCTCACCGACCTCGGCAGCCATGTAGCATCCAGTGGCCAAATGTTTAAACCTGAAGAGGCTGTTCCAGTAGCCTGCTCCTCCTCTGCATGGATCATGATGGACCACCTGTTGCAGACCAAACACAGGAGGAGGATTGCAGAACTGAGAACACTCAAATTTAAGGATCTGGTCGACTTCAAAACTTTACAAATCATGCACAAAGGAAATCATCATCAGTTGCCACAAGACATCCAGAAGTTGTTTCAAATAAAAGAAAATAAACACAATCTCTGGGGAATATGCAATTTTAAAAAACAGCATGTATGAACAAACATCAAAACCCATTGTGTATCAGTGAAGGGAGTTCATCTGTGGAACAACTGTAAAGATAAAATTAAATCATGCAAATCACTAAGATCTTTAAAATCAATACTCTTTATGGATACAAAACGGAAATGGACACATGAACTGACAGCCAGTGACCAAAGTGCCTTGCTCAGCTGAACCACTTTTTCTTTTCTTTTATGCTTTTCTTTTAGAAGTTCTGTGAAATGAAGAAATTGTAAAAACAACACATTAGAAGGGGTAGGACTAGAAAAGTTTTTTGAAACTTCATCCTACACCCTTTCAAACAGGAAATATTTATCTACATATAGATTTGTCTCTTTAATTTGCTTTGTTTTGCTTATGTTTTTTTTTGTTTTTTCGGTATATACACATTTTATGTAATCTGATTATTTTTTTGTTTTTGTTTTAACCTGTTTGAATAAATAATTAAATGAAAATGAAAATGAAGAAAACCAGCTATGCCTGTGCTCCTTTGAGTATTGTGTTTGTCTTCCACAAATTCTGTTCATTATCATTGAGGTGAGGATCATAAGTGGCTACAGATAACAGATGGGTGGATTAAAGCACATTTACGGTTTTACTTGCAGAACATGTTGGACTGACCTCCACTTCCCACAATGCTTTACTGCTGGTTGCAGATGTTGCAGACTGCCGGCCGGTTGTTCTCAGAAACACGTACTGCTTCTTCTTGTAGTCGTCACAGGTGAGAAACTTCTCCTGCTCCGCGTGGAACAGCCGCACGACGTCTCCCTGCGGTCACACGACAGGGTTAAGATTCAACCTCTCGGTCGAGTTTCCCAGAAATATCAGTTCAAACTTGCTGCTGCTAGCGCTGCCTACCCCTTTAAGGATCGTTTCTTTGTTGTCACTCCACATCATAAAGAGAACAACTTTCCAACTTGTGTTGCAGTTCACCGAATTAACCTGAAACACCGGAGAGGAAAACGTTTTCAAATCACATCGTCCATACTTGAGTCACATCAAACAAGACAACATCTACAATACCTCATTGCAGCCCTGGTTATCCACCAGCTGGTGGCTGCTGGCATGCAGGGGCTGTCCCGCATTCACAGGGTTAAGGACCACTTTATCTCCGATGACCACCTGTGGCACAAATGTAAAGGCTTAAAATACAATTTACTCAATTTATAGTTTTCTTTAAATCCAGGAGGAAGCATAGGGGAAATTTAGTTTCAACTAGGGTTGCCACCCGTCCCGTAAAATACGGAATTGTCCTTTATTTGAGAAAAAAATGTTGCGTCCCGTATTGAACTAATACGGGACACGATTTGTACCGTATTTTCCTTAACTTTTACACCATATTCTAGTTGAATTATTGAAATAAGTTAACTTTTACACCATATTCTAGTTGAATTATTGAAATAAGTTAACTTTTACACCATATTCTAGTTGAATTATTGAAATAAATTAACTTTTACACCATATTCTAGTTGAATTATTGAAATAGATTAACCTTTACACCATTTTCTAGTTGAATTATTGAAATAAGTTAACTTTTACACCATATTCTAGTTGAATTATTGAAATAAATTAACCTTTACACCATATTCTAGTTGAATTATTGAAATAAATTAACTTTTACACCATATTCTAGTTGAATTATTGAAATAAATTTACTTTTACACCATATTCTAGTTGAATTATTGAAATAAATTTACTTTTACACCATATTCTAGTTGAATTATTGAAATAAGTTAACTTTTACACCATATTTTTCACCTGTAGGCTATATTACATCTGGGCTGATGTGGACATACGTAGCATAGGAGGCTATTTCAGCTGCTATAAGGTTGTCTGTCTGTACAGTCATGCAAGTTCAATGCTATTAAAACACTTTAAACTTTAAATCAAAGCATTTTGTTTTTTCATATAAAATAAACACATTTTTATTCAGTTTTGGGGCTTTTTTTTTGGCTCCTGCGCTGCTGAAATCAGGGCGTCCCTTATTTCTATTTCTGAAAGGTGGCAACCCTAGTTTCAACAGAGATTACGTCACTGTTGTCATTCTCTTTTTTTCCCCCCTCCTCGAGGGGGATTGCTGACAACCCTGATCCCCTTGTTGTATCTGGATGTCGTCATCCCTTATAAACACTAGGTGGAGCCACAGATCATATTTTTAATGCGTGAAAGAGCAGAGTCATGGAGAGAGGCATTGCATCGAAGCCTTGACCCTGAGGATCAGCCCATCATTTAAAAAAAACTAATCATTTATCAAATATCTTTAAAAAAAAGTGTGGGGTTCTATTTGCATTTGAGTTCACTTCAACCTAAACTCAAGTGTTTGGCAGGAAAATATCAAATGGGGAAAAAGATCCCATCTTCCTGACGGCTCCATTTCCGCCAGCGTAGCCAGCCGTCATCATTTCATTTCTCTAAGTGATGAATGAAGGACGTTTATGCCTTCAGCACAGTCGATACTCTGGTCTAACGGGACAAAAGTGTCAGGATTAGTCTATGAACTCCACACCGGGACCGCCCTCTGCTACTTGGGAGGATATATCGAATGCTGAGGTCAAATCCTCCCAAAGGGATTAATTAAGTGCAACTCAACCAGCTAAAAAGCCTTCTTAAATCCATGAGCTTCCTTCAGCCACAATTAGAAACTCCAGCTCGAGCAGCAGAGGTTACGTCCATGTCTGCTGCTTCTCTCCCTCAAAAACATCCCATCGACGGCAGTCCCTGACGCCACTACACAGTTCGGAGAAAATCAGCACTTGTAACCTAAGTTGGACGACCAAATCAAATATCACCTGCAGATTTGGTTTTCATGCTCATGTCCGACCCCGTTTAGGCCGTTTGTCAGATGTCTGTTTCCGGACTCGCCATCATCTTAATTACGTTTTTATGTTGCAGGACTCCCAATAAACCTGTAAACGGACTCTAATCTCACCGAGATAAACATCTTCAGAAGGCACGACTAGTTGGGAACAGTTCCAATGTTTAGCAAACCTGGAGGCCTCATCCTTCTCCCCATCGCTGCCAGTTTCTCCCATCTTGATACGTGCCACTTCTCTTTTCAAGTAAAAACTTGAAAAGAGAAGGAAAAAAATAACATGCTACTGGGGTATAATTAACTTCAACCCGACAGCATGTCTCTACCCACACTGTCTCCCAGGGATCTGAGCTTGTAGAAGGGCTGGATGTAGAACCAGGATCCCTCATTTCCTGCCGAGTCCAGAGTCACTCTCATGGCGTTCTTCTCCAAGAGCGCAGGTAGCCGCTTGTTCACCGTCAGGTATTTATTGCTTTTCAAGTGAAGCAGCTGTTGGAAAAACACAAGGCACAAAGTCCCAGGGTGACCAGAGGTGAGTATTCAATGACATAAAGCAGGAGTAAGAAATAAACAGTAGAACGATCAGCGCAACAGGACCTCAAGTGTCTACAGAACCTAGCACCAGATGTTTTATGTAAGTTAGTTAGCAGGCTGAATAGTGGTAGGATCACCAGGGGAACAACAAGTGGTAACTGTAAGGTTGAACGCCGTAAGACGTCCTTTGGGCAGTCAGCGTTCTCTATAAAGGGCTCTCAAATGTGGAACACACTGCCAACTGAGATAAAAACAACTCAAGATTTTAAAGTTTTTACTAAAAATGTCAAAGACTGGTTGAAGCAAAATCAGAAATGTACGCATTTTTAATCACCTGTAACCGCTAATAGTAGCTATTGTAAATAGGATATAGCTTTGCATGTTGGAAATTCAATGTATTTTTGTATTCTTTTTCTCCTTTCTTTCATTTTCTTTTACTAAAAGCCTAACTAGGGACAGGAGATGGAAACTAGCAATAGCTATACTCTCTGTATGCAGAACATCAGTCACATTGGCTTGTTTGTAATGAGTGAATGTGATCACATGTAAACCTGCATTGTCCCTATTAAATAAAATAAATTAAATTAAATTAAAGAAACACTTCAGTGAAGGGAAACCCTTGAAATATAAGTTGCCTAAATATCACTTCTACATTGTGGCAGAAAGTTATTGCCAACGACACCACATCATGTGAGCTTCTATACAGTATAACAATGCAACTAGGCCATCGTTGCATCCCCTGTGCACGGTGCACGTCAGAGTGGGAAAGCTTTTATTTCCTGGTGTGATCTCAAAAGCGTACAAGGCATCAGTGAGGGAAGAATAAAGCCAAAAAAAGAAAGAACCCTTCACAAAGTCTCCTTTATAGGATATCTTTACATGGAGGCAATTATTTAAAGCTCCTCTAATCTAAATGGGAGAGTGGACAATATTATCAAGCACAGGGTGTCATAGCCTCTGCTCAAAGTTACTGCAGCTCTGTTCAGAACAGCGTTTTATCTGACGGCTCCTGTACGCACCTGAATGACATTTCCATACTGGATGACGGATCCCAGCAGCTTGCGGTTTTCAGACTCGTTCTGCTTCTTCTCGAGGTCCGCCGCATGCTAATTCACAGAGCAGGGTGAAGAGAGACTGATATTTTTGCAAATTGCACAGATAAACGCCACCGTAACTCCGACTTGGAGTGAGAATGTTGTTCTCACATGCAGTTTGGTGAGGAGGACGGTGTCGGTGGTGCTGTTGCCTCCAGGTTTCGCTGCCTTCCAGAACTGTTTCTGTGCAGAGTATCTGTTCATAGGACACAGTTTGAAAAGGCAGTCTAAGGAAAGAAGAAGAAGAAGAAGAAGTAAAAAGAGAGTGTCAGGTTTCATCAGTTAGTATCTGGCATAGCTTTGAAAGACGCCTGGGTGCCGGACCTCAATGAACAGGAGGGAAAAAAGGGAACCAAGCTCATCTCTATGAGATTAAAACATTAAGGAAGTGAAGCAGGCCTTTATACCAATGTGGCATGAACTCAACTGTATCAGTACCACCGTGGCCCCATCAAAATAGACAACATGGAGGAATAACAATATCAGTGACTGAAAGGAACATGGCCTGATCTGAACCTGTGCTCTTCACAGACTGTTAAACACCTCATCTGAACAGGTTTGTGATTCCACGTGGCACCAGCACTCTCTGCCGTCCGTCCATAATCCACTCTACAGTCCTGTTATCAGATCTGTGGCCAAATGTTTTGGACCCTGGAGTGAGGCGAGGAAACGAACCGTTGACTGAAAGCAGATACCGGGGATCCTGCTGGACAGACACGGTCCAGTTGCTGTGAACGTCTGGCAGAGGAACCCGTCACAAAGATCTTCAACTCTCCCCTCCGGCAGACCTTGGACCGCAGCGCGACAAGAGAAGAGTCCGGCTGCCAGTCCAACCTCAGATTCAAGACCAACAGTGTGGGTTCCCTCCAGGCTATGGACTACTGGGCCAGCTCTAAACCCTCGCCAGGGTCCTGGACGGGTATGGGACTTGGACCAACCAGAGGAAGGTGCCGCAGGAGTTCGGTACACATTTCTGGTAGGACGTTGGATTCGTTCCAGGTAATGTTGCTTTCATCAATGAAAATTATGAGTAAATATCGTCGTCAACGAACCTTTATCACCTGAGGAAAACGAGGCAAGACGCAACGAAAATGTTGGTCATGTGACGATAACGATAATTAAATATATAATGCAATATCATTGACGAATACAAACGAGACTAAAATGTAGATTGCAAAATAAAAACTCTGCTAAAGTTTTTAAGTTTTTTCAGTAGTTTCTCTGGTTTAGTTCTGCTGGGTGACGTTAGTCCTCAATCCCAGTCGCTGCAGCGGGGAATCAGATCTAGAAGATGCAGCTGCAGAGTTAGAGGCTGATGCCGTTAACGCAGAGCTCTAGGTTCACGTCAATTAAAAACAAAGTTACATAGAGAAACGTGGGGATCTGCTCTGGGGCTGGAGAAGAAGAAGAAGAAGAAGAAGAAGAAGAAGATCCATCTTTGGATACACTTTCCTACATAGACGTGGAAAAGAAAACCCAATGTCTCGACGAAAAAGAAAAAGACGGGGAGAAATGCAGAAAAATAAATATGTTGTAAACTCAAATAAGAGTCTTCTGTATCTGGAATGAATGTATTCTTGAGTCTATAATAATAATATAATAGTAAGATAACCTTGTTTCAATTGTAAAATGGGTTTGGCTAAATACAATCTTTGACTAAAACTAGACTAAAAAGGTCCTGGACAATTCTGACTAAAATAAGACTAAAATGCTCAGACTTTTAGTCGATTGAAATTTGACACGTCTAAAAGGAGAATGAAACGTGACTAAAACTAATAAAAACAATAATGATAGCCCGACCCAAAGAGTAGACCAAAACTAAAATGTAAACAGGCTGCCAAAAACAACACTAGTTCCAGGTGAGAGGTGGACTCCATCAGTGCTGCTCTTCCTGGAGTTTGCAACCAAGTCTGAAGCGGCAGGAAGGAGAATCAGAACCATCAAGTCTCAGACCGTGGGTCTTTGTTGGAGAAGGTGGGGATGTAGACACCAGGCTGGGACTGGGGCGTCTAGCAATCTTGTCCATGAGGTAAAATTGTGAGATCGACAGGCAGACCCATGTGGATCTGCGGCCGTGGGAACTTTGGACCTGCATGTTGAGCCCATTTCCTGGTGGGTCTTTGTCAACAGCGTCACAAATGTGACTGAAAAAATGAGATTGTGCATGTAAGATGGCGGGACCCTCCTGTGACGTCAGCATTATCTAGTTTCTGATCCATCAAACACTAGATTGCCTTCAGCTGTTCTGCCCCACTTGCTTGGAATAGCCTCCAAAAAGACCTGAAGCTAATCACATTAGTCTCATTGTCTGATTTTAAAGCTCTTACAAATACATTTTTAAATGACTCTGTTGGTACTTGTCACTGTTTTTAAGTATTGTAACTTATTTACTGGCACTGTTTTGTGAGCTATCTTGCATTGTCCTTCAATTTCTGTTGTTGTTGATGTTGTTTTGTCTGTGACTTTTAAAGCTGCCATTTTTGGTCAGGTCTCCCTTGAAAAAGAGATCCTCGATCTCAATGGGACTAACCTGGTAAAATAAAGGTAAAATAAAAAAAAAAATAGATTTTTTTAAATTATTATTTATTTATCATTTTTCCTTATTTATTCATTCATTTTTATTTTTATTTATCCTATTTATTTTTTTATTTTTTTGGCTGCTGTCTCTCTCCTAAAATAACCATCATTCTAGAAAACCATCACACTCATACACACCCACATACACACCCACATATAAGAAGAAATCTGAGCAAACACATTGATTTTGTTGTTTTGTTTTTGTACTGCTTTGTTTGTCCATTTGTAAAATAACAAATAAATAAATAAAAAAAAAAAAACAACATTAGATGATGCTTTGCGATTTCTTTCTGAAATGGACTCGTACACATGTTCAAAAGGTTACGTGGGACAGTCACTACTACATGTATATAAAAAATTAAAAAGGCACACAACACCCCCACGCTCAACAGTTTTAACATCAACAATCTGATCTGTGCAGCTCCTGTGTTGTGTACGTTAACTGGCACAGGAGGACCAGAGTTTTAACGGGGATATAAATAGCCTTCCCGGCTACCTCCGTCAGAAACGCGGCCAGTGCAGAAGCACCCAGGGATTAACCATCCCGAGGCCTGAATAGGAGGAAGGAGGACAGGAGGAAAGGAGTGTGAGGACCATTGTGGAAAACAGGGCACTGGGAGAACATCCATCTGACAGGAGGAGGATATTTAGGGTACGAAGAGAGAGGGGTGGGGGGGAGACCTCGGAAGAGGTGTGATTCCACAAACAGGACAGTCGACACACCAACACTTATACAATAAATGATGCTCCTCTTCAAAACATTTAACTTAAGGATCAAAATAAAAACAATAAAGGCAGCTTTTATTTGCATCTATTCACTTTATCAGATGTATGAATGCTAGTTGTCAGTGGGGCAGCGTACTGGCACTTATCTCTTATTTTAAATGCATGAAACCACCTTAAATTCTACACTAACGGGACGTGTCATGTCTCCCGCTGAGTTGAGCTTCACCCCTACCTACAACAACGAACTAAGTACTGCACTCTCACCAGCCTGCTGCTCCTACCCATGAAGTGGCCAATGAGTGTATATATATGTACATATATTGTCTTTGGAAAGGTCAGGATGGGAAACACGCCCTTGTAAGCCAGCTGCTTCAACTTTATGCTTGAAGTCATTTAATTTGAAACAGAACAACATATTTCTCAGTTTGGTTGTGTAGTAAACAAGCCAGTCAGGTACCATTTACTGTACGTCTCTGTTACCAGCGGATTAAAAACATCCTAAACTGGCTTCGAGTCCAGAGGGGGACATTAACCCGGCTGCTCAGTGAAGGACATAACATGTAGAAAGAAAAACCCATGATGGTTAATGTAACAAGAAGATCTAACAAATCACAGTTGAATAAAAGATCAGTAATGAAACTAGCCTGGACAAAGTTAATACCCTGAGAAAACACCACGGAGACATGTTAAAGTAAAATGTGTCCTGTAATGATCGTCCCAGGTGTCTTCAGTCAGTGTGACTTTTTAAAGAGTTAAGAGTCCCTCTGCTGGTTGGTATTATAGTGTCCACTAGGGGTGTAACGATACACTAATCTCACGATATGGTACAGTACACGATATTGAGGTCACGATAACAGTACGATATTATAGCAGTATTTTTTTAACAACCTTGAATGAGGAACATATGACTGGAAAAAAAATGTCTTTTATTAATGTGAAAGACACAAAATACAAAACAATGCTGTGCGTTTGCCCTATTGTTCCAGTTTGTAATGCTTTATAACTGTTTAAGTTTTAAAGAGAAAGCCAGGCCAACCATTTTCCACAAACTGAACCAAAAGTAAAAATATTTTGCCACAAATTGAATAGTTTCTCTCATGTGTGATTTTACTTTTTTCTTTTCCAGAAATTTAACAACTAAAATTAAATAAATAAATAAAAGTAAATAAATACATACAATTTTACATCATAAAAAAGATTGATTCATGCTCACCTTATAAGTGTAAGACGAGATTTATTTTTGTTAAGAAGGTTATTTTGGTAATTCAGGGTTCATTATTTATTTTCATTATGTAAATCAGGGACTATAATTACACTAGTCAGTTTATCTGTAGTGATTAGTCTGTTTTAGATTGGGCGGAGTGATACGCCACAGTACGGCACTAGGTGCTGTGTTGATGTTCTAAAATCCTACGCTGTTGAGCGGACATGAAAGTACACTGGAACTCAGCGTGTTTATCCTACTCACGACCCCAAAAAGGTTTAATTTAATAAGGTAAGGCTTCACTCTACACCAGACTTACATAAGTAAAAGTTCAGAGCTCAAAACCCCCCAAGAGTCCCGTGATCGGGACCGCAAAACGGTACTAGTTTCTTCTGAGCGGAGGAAGATTTTGGTCCGCGGGTCGAGGCGCGGTCGGATGTGCGTTACTAGTCAACACAATAGATTAATATTAATAACCCAATATCGCGATACACTTTGTCACCTCCACGACACGTTTCGTGACGTTTTTGTATCGCAAAATTTCGTGGCACGATATATTGTTACACCCCTAGTGTCCACCACACTGGACATGGACCAGAGACAGTAAAGGAGAGTTGTCTGAGGAGATCAGGAAGAACCTTCCAGACCAGCATGTTGAAGACTAGAAGACCGTCTCCAAGCAGATGGATGTTCCCATGACAACAGTTGGACATTTTGTTCAGAAGTTTAAGCTTCACAGGACTGTAGACGACCTCGCTGGACGTGGAGACAAGAGGACAACTGAGGACAAACTGGAGAGACGGATGATACGAATGGAAACCATAGAGTCCAGAACAATTTCCAAAGAGATTCAAGGTGACGTCCAAGGTCCGGACCTGGACAGTGATCAGTGTCAGATCACACTGTCCATCACTGTAGGAACCATAGAGGACCACCGAGGAGGACTCCACTGATGGAAGAACATCAGAAAAAAAATCCAGACTGGGATTTGTTATTATTTGACGAATCACAAAGTTTCATTTTTGTCTCCAGCTTTGTCCTTTGGACAGATGAGACAAAACTGGGGCCTTTTCACATCATCTCTGTAGCAAGGCTAGTGCTACGGGGGTCACCCGACAGGACAGAGGACACAGGGTTTAGTGGAGGAACTCCTTTATTTCACCCAGACAAACGTGCACCAGCAGAACCTTCAGCAGAGCCCTCTCCCAGCAGAACTCTTGCTGGTGTGCAGCTGCTCTTTATGAAGGCAGGCAGGGTGCCCAATCAGCTGAGTGGCTGCTCCCCCCCACTGTCACAATCTCTATGTTCACAGTCACAGAAATGAGTCTTTCAGAGACTGGATCTGCTGTGGAACTTAGAGGAGCTGCTTTGATGCGTCTGGTACCGGGGTCTTGAATCTGTGCAGGGACCACCAAGTCTCTAGACTGTCAAGACTCCAACAGGACAATGACCCAAAATACACAACTAGAACCAGCAAAGAACCACTCAGAACCAAACACTGGACTGTTCTGCAGTGTCCCGCTATGAGTCCTTATCTACATCCTATTGCACATCTGTGGAAACATCTGGAACCTGCAGTCTGGAGAAGAAATCCCTCAGTACTGACACGTGGAGACGTGTGTCCATCAGGACCAGAACACCTGTCTACAGGTGGAGACGTTGGTCCATGAGGACCAGAAGATGTGTCTACAGGCAAACTAAACATTAGGATGAGGGGATCAACAGATGTCCCACCAGATTTGTCCACTTTGTTGAGGGGACAATTACTCCCTAGTGCATGACGATAAAATGCTTCATAAAAGTATGAACCAAGTAAACGTAGTTCTTGGTTGGAGACACAGCTGAGCTGCTGACCTGACTCTGTCAACGCTGCTGTATCTTTCATCTCAGAAAGTCTCAGAAAACATCTTTGTGTCCGCACAACACTCAAAAAATGTACCATTTCCATATGTGGAAAGTAAAGTAGTAAAGTTGTGGAACAGTTTGGGTGCGGAGCTCAGGCAATGTCCAAGCATGAGCCAGTTCAAACAGCGGTACAAAAATATGGTTTTCACAGAGTACAGGGAGGATGAAGGGCTTTGACGATCACCAGGTGTTTCCACACATCATTTAGTCACTTGTCTACTCACATTATTTATTTTCTTGTTGTAAATGTGTACATATGTAATGTAAATATGTAATATGATATTGAAATCAACTGAGGATAGTAATTTCTGAGAAGGGAGAAGGGGTAGGATTAAATAAGTATATTCTTCTTTCCACTCCTTTTCGGACATGGTAACATTGTTTTGTTTATTTATCTATATTTTTTTGTTGTTTTGACTATTTTGACTTATGTGTTATTTTATGTTTTCCCATGTTCGGAATAAAGGTGCTGCGGGGGTTATATTTCTCATTCAGAGGCTGACATGTGGTACGTCTTTATGGAAATACTGGCACAAGATGCTAAAAGTATCCCTGTATGAACCCTCACTTACCTTTCAATGTTTTGTTTATTCTGTAAATGACTGTAAAAGTCGTTCACGAGAACATGCACACTTTCATACATGAGACAGACCAGGTGCAGGAAGTGGCTCCCTACAACAAAGACTTTTAAATGGCTTACATGTGCTGTTAATACCCACAAGTTCGGATTTAGACCTGCAACCGTTTTATTTTTTAACATTGACCTAATAGACATTAGCAAAAGCTCCAAGCAAACCAGTGTGTCATCACAATGATTAATCATGTATTTTTAGATATGGCAGTCTTCTCAGTATTTTTCCTCAAAAGTAGACAAATTCAACCAGGTTCCACCACTGCAAACACTAACAGGCCTGGATACCAGCCAGCGCCTCGCTGCCGTTAGCGCGGCGTATAACGACAAACCACATATTTAAATATGATTTGAATGGCTCAGTTAGGAATGAACAAGCCGGTTCTTTGCATCCTCAACCGTAATGGCACAGGCTGCTTCAAAACCACAGCGATCTACCTGCTGTTTACCACATCTGGAGCTCATCCTGGCTCAGGAAAGCAGCTCATCCAGTCGAGCTGAACCACGAGGGTGACGCATAACAAACACAATCATTGTTCACACCCCAGCCTTCAACATGGTTGGGGAAATATGTCAAAACACAAGGAGTGACAGCATCTAGGGAACCCACCAAAACAAAATAAAAACGAACCAATTACTGGGATGCAGAACACTAATTGGTCTACAACCTAAATTCCCAGTAAAGGAATAAAGCATTAAACCCCAAACTTCAAAAGACAAGGAAAGGTGAAATAATACATGTTCATAACACTGAAACATCTATGCTTTTAAAAAACCCAACAACAAATTAATCAGAAAAAAAAAAATCATATTTGAGGGAACTGTGTCAAAGTTCATGACGATGTGTACAGATGCAAATAAACGTCAACGCAGACCAGTCAGACAGAAAATGATCACAGCACTCAGCGGGTACAGTCAGGGTTGCCCTACAGGGATCCACTCATCAATATCTGGACTGGAAATGAAGTCAACTTGAGAACAATGGTCTTTGGTCCTGCACAGATGTGTCGCCTCAGCTCTAAGAAAAGTCCATGTGCACGTCAGAGGCCTCTTTTTCCTCATACCGTACAGCACCACAGCGTCGCAGGACATTTTAGCTTGACCGTCGATCAGGTGCTGTTCGGGGGTTACACCTGGTGCAGTCAGGCAAGCCTACCTGCATGACTGCAGGGTCCTGGGAGGATCCACCGGGGCTCCCAGCTCTGCAATGCGACCTCCCATTTCAGATGCAGTTTCAGTGGAGAATCAGAAAAGCCGGCATGATCTCAGCGAGCATGATCTGCCAGATGCTTAACCGCAATCCTTCCAGGCCAAACAAGCAGCTGCCAATCAAAACTACACTAATCATACACAATTCACTGTTCTATATAGTTTTATCTGATCATGGACATTAAAATGCATCCTGTGCAGTTGTCATGGGCGTGAAGACCAAAGCTGTTTTCATTGCAGACTGCAATTATGTTTATTTTGCTGTGGACCCGAGCACTTACAGTACGAAGGCCCTTTTGTATCTGTAGGAATTTGTTGGTTTTGTTTTTATACTCGTTTTTCTTCCGACGAAATGAGGGCCTTTTTACCCCCCTAAACGTGCCCCAAAAGTCACCAAATTTTGCACGCAAGCCAGGCCTGGCGAAAAATTGATATTTAATGGTTTGCATTAATGGGCGTGGCCTAATGGCTCAACAGCGCTCCCTAGAAAATCACAATACGGTTTGACGTACATGCACGAAAATCGCTACACACCTGTATCATGCAGCAACTTAAAGAAAAGTCTCTTGGCACCATGGCCGAAACCGAACAGGAAGTTGGCCATTTTGAATTAATCGTGTAATTTTGGTGCAATTTATTATTATTATGTTATACGTAGCAGCTGATTCTGGACTCCTCACCATCTTCATCCTCCTTGACCTGAGTGCGGCCTTCGACACCATCCGTCACACCACCCTCCTCAACAGGTTATCTTCCATCGGCATCACCCACACTCCACTGGACTGGTTTACATCGTACCTCTCTGGCCGCACTCATTCGTTCGTTCAACTCAAGTCCCTGAAATCCATCCCCTCCTCTGTCACTTCTGGTGTGCCCCAGGGCTCTGTCCTGGGGCCCCTACTCTTCATCATCTACCTCCTTCCCCTCGGCAATATCTTCCGTAAATTCAACGTCCACTTCCATTGCTATGCTGATGACACCCAGCTCTACCTCACCACCAAACCCTCATCCTCTCTCCCGCCCACCTCCCTTACTGACTGCATTTCTGAAATAAAAACCTGGTTCACCCAAAACTTCCTTAAATTAAACAGCAATAAAACAAAGGTTCTCCTCATTGGCACCAAATCCACCTTATCCAAAACCGACAGTTTTTCTCTCACTATAGACAACTCCACTGTTTCACCCTCCCCCCAAGCTAAGAGCCTGGGTGTCATCCTGGACAGCACACTATCTTTTCAATCTCACATCAATAACATTACCCGGTCTGCCTATTTCCATCTACGTAACATCAATCGCCTCCGCCCCTCCCTTACCCCCCACACTGCCGCCATCCTTGTTCACAGCCTCGTCACTTCCCGCTTGGACTACTGCAACTCTCTCCTCTTCGGCCTCCCTCCCAAATCCCTCCATAAACTCCAACTGGTCCAGAATTCAGCTGCCCGCATCATAACCCGGACCCCCTCCATCCCACACATCACTCCTGTCCTCCAACAGCTCCACTGGCTCCCGGTTCAGTTCCGCATCCAGTTCAAGGTCCTCCTGTTTGCATTCAAGGCCATCCACAACCTCACCCCCCCCATATCTGTCTGATCTCCTCCACGTCCACACTCCCTTCCGAGCTCTAAGATCCTCCTCCTCCATACAACTGTCTGCCCCCTCCACCCGTCTCACCACCATGGGGAGCAGAGCATTCAGCCGCTCTGCTCCTCGTCTCTGGAACTCTCTACCACCCCAACTCAGGAACCTTGACTCATTCATTGACTTAAAATTACAACTCAAAACTCATCTGTTCAAGACTGCCTATCCCATCTAACAATTCATCTCTTTTAATGTTCTTACCTCTGCTCTTTTTTTAATGCTTTGATGTTTGTTTTAAATGTATTCTGCTATTATTTTAACATGTTGTGTATGGCGACCTTGAGTGCCTAGAAAGGCGCCTTAGAAATAAAATGTATTATTTATTATTATTATTAAATTAGCCCCGCCCCTTCTTCTGATTGGTCGATATGTGATAGTTCCTATTTTCTGCAATAACCTTTGAATGGTTTAACATAAAGACTCATGGGTGCTGTCATCTGACTCGGTATTGAATCCTTCACTTTTATTGGTGAAAATTGCACGCGCGAGGGCCCGTTCATCACTGCTTGCAGCTTTAATTGGTCTTGTTGTTCTTTGCTTTGTGTTGCGTTCTGTGAAGAGTTGTGGTTTTATTATGATCGTACGGGTTTGTGAATGTTTATGGCAGCATTAGTGCATCATTACACTCTCCCTTTCTTGTTTGTATTTTAAGAACCGACACCAGAACTTAAGTTGGTGGGACGAAAAACGGCTCCTCGTTCCGCTTTACTGTCACGCGTATTATATACTAACGGATTAAGACCAATGTACACGTTTATTGAGTCCTACACATTGTGGATGTCCGCGATCACCTCTCATAAGTATAACAATGTGAAAGACAAACTTATATTTAAAACATGAAGCATCATGATTTGCTGCAGAAATGTTCCAACGTGTTGGAAAGTTGTGCCAACGGGATTATATCAAGGTGCAAATGTGGAAAAAAATGAAGAACAAAGTTGCTGTAACTCGGAGTGTTGCAGCTGCAGGAGGAGAGATCGGTCTCAGTCCCGGACTCCATCACCGGAGAAACACTTTCTGGAGTCCTGCAGCACCTGCAGCCGACTCAATATCAGACACTAAAAGTTGCCTAAACATCTAATAAAAACATTCTTCATATATTGCTGAGTCACATCATTCGCAGGAACCACACTTTTAGTGACACGTTTTATTTTAAAAAGACAACTTTAGAGAACCTGTTATTCGCTGCAAATTCAGTTTTAATGTTTTGTTGCTTTTATCTCAAGTAGTCGTCCCATACGGTCGTCATGGTGACAGAGATGTCCGACCTGTCAGCAGCTGCAGCTGAAAGATCATGTTGGTCTGAACCGGAGCAGCTGGTCCAGTTCAGGGCAGAGATCCAGAAGGATCCTCTTGGTACCTGAACCAGCAGATGGTCCAGTCTTAGTCCTGGATCAGCAGATCGGTGTGATCTGATGCATCAGCAGGTTCCTCTAACGGAGCCAAGGCTGTAATCAGGATTTGCGGATCCATCGTTGAGCTCCTGCCTTTATATGTTCATGTGGTTGATTGTGAGATTGTTGCAGCTCCACTCTTGTAATTTGTACTGTAATTTATCTGGTGATGTGGGGACTGTCGTGTCCTTCATGTGTGGTCGTGAACTTATTGTTGACGTCACATTTCCTCATATTCTGCACTTCACTGCATCACCAGTGAGTGTCGCCAACGGACAAAACCTCAGAAAAGTGCGTACGCCAAACATGATGTGTGCGTGAAAGACCGCAACTTTTCATGTTCAACTCACTTTTTGAACATCGACCGTGAGTGTAGAAAGTGGCGTACGCACAGGCGCGCAGGAAGACGTTTTTGCCAGGGGGTGCGGGGTGCGGGGGTTCTCCCTTAAGAAATCACTTGCCCCTCCCCTGCATGAAGAACAGCTGACAGTGCGCACAAGCTTTACCAAAACATAGCGAACCAACCATCTACAGTAAAAAAGGAACATGACTATAATTATTATCATAGTCACATAGGCGGCGGGTGACAGAAAATATTTGGTGAAGCTATATACAGGGAGGAATCCGTGCGCCCGCGCCGTGCGCGCGAAAATTTTGAAGTTTTTTTTCACCCAAAACAATTGCATAACAATGATTTGAGCATAATTTGACCAATATTACCGGCAGTGCAGTCTCCTCCTCCTCCCGGGTCATCGCTGCTCATATGGCCGGCTGCACCATCAGGTGAGCCGGTGTTAGACACTGGGGGGGTCGCTGACGCGGTGGCTGCAGGTGCAGTCGCTCTCCTCATTGGCAGTAGCTTTGGCAATGTTTTGTGTCTGTTTCTCTTTTGGTTTAAAAAATGAACGTATATCCATCTTGGTCTTGACTTGGAGCTTTGTGTTGTGTTTTGAAAGGAGCGCTGCTGGCTGTGCATTTGTAATTGGCGGACAAAAATGCGGATGTTTAAAAACAACATTTGCGGTTCTGATCACATGAGCGGTCCGCAGACCCGGGGGGTGACTGGCTACTTTTCATTTTTTTAATTAAAATTACCCCTATATTCAGCCTTCATCTCAAATGTGGCTTACAATGTTATGGAACAGAAACAGCAACGACAAATATTTATATATTTATAATCTTTTATTGTCATTTCAATTTTTCCAGGGGGTGCTGCAGCCCCTGCCGCACCCCCTGCCGCACCCCCACTTCCGGCGCCTATGCGTACGCACGTTTTTTGTCCGCTGCACGCTTTGTACATGAGGCCCCAGGACTCTTCAAGTCCTTAAGGGCCAGTGCTCTGCATGTTTTAGGTGTTTCCTTGCAACAACACACCCGACAGAAATGACGGTCATTAACAGCTCTATACATGCGATGCAACCTTTAACCTGAATCAGGCGTGTTGCTGCAAGGAGACATGCAGGACACCGGCCCACGAGGACCGGACATGAAGAACCCTGGCGTCCACTTAAAAACCTCTGTTGAACTCCAAGCTATTATTCAGCAGTGCATCGGTTGGCCAGAACGACAGTATAAAGGAAAGACACTTATGTATTAAAGAAAGCGAGAGAGAGAAAACAGACACATAGGTGACGGGAACCACAGCTACTCAGGCCCAGTTTTGCATCACGCTACTTATTGAGCCAAACAGACCCGTCTCTCGGTACTGTGACACGGCGAAAAGCTCAGCCTCCTGATCAGAGTTATTATCATTCACAAAAACGAACGAAATAACGAAAACTAAAATTGAAAAAACAATTTCGTTAACCAAACTAAATAAAAACAAAAATTAAAAGACAAAAACGATAACTAACTGAAACTATATTGCATGTTTAGAAAACTAACTAAAATGAACTGAAATTATAGATATCATTTCCTCCGTTTTGGTCCCTGTCAATATAAGCCTCTTGGTATGATCAATTTATTCCGCTCTGGCCGTTTATCTACAACTGGCAGCTACGGCACCTTAACGCCTCACGGTCCGTGACGTCAAAACTAAAACTAAAACTAAGCATTTTTGAAAATATAAAAACTAATAAAAACTCGCAAACCCACACTAAAACGAATTAAAACTAACTAAATTGAAGGAGAAAAAGTCAAAACGAAATAAAACTAAACTAAAATGAAAAATTCAAAACTATTATAACCCTGCTCCTAATCTTTCAAAACATCAGTGATCAGAGTAATGAACTGTCAAATCAATGAATGGGCCTTGACACCGGGTCACCGTGGAACCAACAACCTCTCACATTCCAACTAGCCCAAATGATGAATAAAAAACAACAAACTGAATATCTAAAGAAACAAACGTGATGACAGGAATGCACATGGCATTGCCAAGATTTGGTCATGTGACATAAGGATCAAGCCATCACAGACAGTGTTTTTGCATGCAGGAGTCCTGGATGCTGCAAAACTAGTCTCTTAATCTTCTTACGCGACTTCCGCTTCCGCGTGCCTGAACCGGCTGGGACGGGTGCGGGCGGCTCTGCCACACCCCCTTCCAGGTCAGCTGAGCTGAAGTTTGCATGTCTGAACATCTCACCAGAGCACAGGACATTGCAGAGGGGCAGATCCAACAGGCCTCCGGGTTCCAGTCCGGTGGGTTTTCTCCTGCACAGAAGCCCGATCTCCCCGCACGTATAATTACCAGGTCCGGTCTGCATGCTTTCTAAAGGAAGTTTATGAGCTGCATTCAGCCTGCCGCTGATGCCTGGAAGAGTCTGGTGTACGAGACCAGGCGTACAAGCCTCACAAACAAACTATAAAATGGCAGGAAGACCACACTTCAGTCCACTTCCAGCCCGGTGCAGTTCATCTACTCAGTCTTACTGGCATTGTAAGCACCGTGCAGGAATCTGAGCACAAGCATAGTTGTGCATCAGGGTCACTGTTCGAGTCCAGACTATGAATGTCTTTAACTTGGCGGCAGCTTTTAGTTACATCTGTGATCTCCCTCATCCTCCTCCGTCTTTCATCGTCTCCAGACAAATTTGACCGTTTTGCCCAACTTGCTATCCAAAGCAAACAAAAGCTAAAAACAAAGTGTGAAGCCGGTCGTCCTCCAAGCTTTACAGCTATACGATACAGAAGCAGAGGAGCTCCTGGTTTGAAGGATTGTGGCCTCTGTCGTGAAATAGAAACTTCAAATCAGAGTTTTCAGGGACTGAAGCCTGTTTGAAAGAAGCGTAACTTATCAGGTTGAACCTGTTCAAACTGCCGGTGAAATACGTTACATACGAGCAGCGGCGGATGAGAGAGGTGTCTAAGGGAGGTTTAAGTGTGTTGCTGTTGTAATCTGTTGAATTAACACTTCTACACGTAGAAATCCCCCAGACCAATATAAACATGTACAACCGTTTGAACTTTGTTTGAACACACGCTTCCTTCTGTAGTGAAGATCAAACAGCTTTCATTTAGCCAGAATCTTCTTCGGGAAAGATGAAGCCGGCAAACATTTCAGTTTACATTTACTGGAAATAGGAAGGAAATAAATAACAGTTTGGTCCACAAAAAGGCTACCAGGAGGTTGGCATGTGACGGTGAGGAAGCCCAAGCCTCAATGTTTAAGACGCCATTACGCCCAGGGGACGCGTATCACGGTGCTAACTGTTGTTTTGTGACACGACAGATTTTTTCTGTACTTGATCGAACAAAACGCCAATAAACAAAGATGTTTCATTTAATATTCAGGAGGTTTTATTTGTCCCCTTCTCGTAGGGCCAGAAGGAGGGAAGGTGTTTTCTGTAGCCTTTATATTACTTTTTGATGAAGATTAAATCCAATTTAAAAAAAACACCCAACCTTGAACCAGCATCCGTGATGACGCCGAGGTCCTCCTGAGATGCAGGACGTGATGTCACTGATCTTTCGATTGTATCTCGTCTTGCATATGTCTGCTGAACTTTAAATACAACTTCAAAAAAACTCATAAAAAACCCAAACATACGTCTTTCAGAGGGATTATAAAACAGAAAAGACTGACAAACCTCAAGACAACTGATTATCTATGAGGAGCGAGTGACGGCCAGGACTCACCTCTGAATTTCTTGGGAGGGTTGTTGAGGTCGCCTGAATCCGGCTGCACCACACAGCGGTCGTCTACCAGCCTGGAGACAAGCAACGGTACAAGGAGTTAGGAGTTAGGTTCCCCTGGTAGACCTGAGACAGGTGTGAGTGTCTGAACACAGAAATAATGGATCGATACACACACACTAGGGCTGGGTGATATGGACCAAAAGTCATATCTCGATATTTTCTAGCTAAATGGCGATATTCGATATATATCTCGATATTTTTTCTGTGCCATAATTGGGGTTTCCCCCAAAGCATTATAGCATAGCATCTCTGTTAGCTTCATTTTTTTCTGAGGCAAACCCTTAAAAAAACATTCAGTTTTAATACAAAGCCTCGTGCCAAATGTCACACAGGTTCCTTTATTAACAGAGGTCTGCACAATATCAAAATGTATAAAACAAATGAAATAAAAATAAACTGCCTGCATATATAGAATAAAAATGCTTCTTGAATAAAATAAAACAAATATCCCTTTCATGCATAACAATTAAATTAAAATACACTGTGCAATTAATACAATGTAGACAGTAACAGGCAGACTTTTCCACTGAGGTTGACAGTTGTGCAAATAACAAAACATTTGTGCAAATCTCAAATAAAACATTCAAGTCAATTTGTCACAAAATAAGCTATATCAAAATCATATTATTTTTTTTTTTTCCGATATAAACGATATTGTCTCGTACCATATCGCGTTTGAAAATATATCGATATATATTAAAATCTCAATATATCTTGCTCACTCAGCGCATAAGCCGAAATTAGTCCCTGACTTCCGGGTTTAATTCCGCGTTAAGGGGCCCATAGAGCATGCAGAGTTGAGTCACCTCCCATGATGCTCTGGGGTCTCCTATCATGCCCCGGGGCAATATTAGTAGTATTAGTAGTATTAATATAATATGTATTAATATAATATATGAATTAATGTATATTATTACATGTATAGTATTACATATATTATTAATGTATTAATATAATATAATTACATAATATATATTAATATAAACATCCGTGGAATGCACGGACACGGCCGTGACGTCACGCCCAGAAAGAGACTTTTCTTTGACTTTTCTGGCCGTTATAAAACATTTTTGACGGATATAAAGTCCATGACTTAAAAATATAGAATACAAAGATTAGTAATTGCCGGTGATTACAGCTGGAGGTGTCCTGTGAACAGTTTTAGAGGCTTCTCTTTTACTATTGCGGTCTATGGGAAAAAAGCTTTCTGGGCTCAATGGGATTTTTTGTTGCAGTACCGCGGCTGGCCACTGGAAAAAATCGGCGTGCCTTCTGAGTGCGAGATTCGGGGGCTGCTGTAGCCTCATCCAGGTCCTCGTACGACATCTTTCTTTGTTGTTGTTAAGTGGAGGTCAACCGGAAGTGACTCTTTGTTGAAATGGTTCCCATGGTTACAGCGCCACCTAGCGTCACGGAGTCAGCCATGCTCTGGCCATTTATCTGATTCTCTGAACAGCATGTAAACTCAGACCAGTGATTCGGTCTCCTGGATGTCTTTATCTGATACGATCAGAAATCTGATTTCTTTGCTGCATGAAAACGTACTGACTATTAGGTTTAACTAACCCAACAGTAATTTTTAGTAGTGCCGTTGTAATTAGCATTTTCTCTCTCCCGGTTTTCTGGTGTTTAAGTACCTAAAATGTCTTACTGTGTGTAAGAGTGGGACCGTGACCCCCCCAACTGGTTCTCTTATTCAGGTAACGCCTAAAGCTTTGCATTTCAGCGTCCACTTGTCGCCTCTTTCTTCGCTGACAGTTGAGGTGCAACTGACTGACAGCCGCCGTTGTAAAGCACGCCTGCAGACATACCGCTGCTTTAGTCAAGCCAACTTTATTTATACAGCACATTTAAAACCAAAGTGCTTCACAGAACAATGAGAAAACACCCCCCCCCCCCCTCATTTTCATGCATGTTTCAGCTCGATGGAGGCTCGTAGGCTTTCAGCCACCTTCAGCTCTGAAATTCTTCCCCCGCTCTGCACATCCGTGACCCGACACCACCCCGTCTCAAGGAAATGTTTCCCTCTTTTTAAGCTCCTTGATTTCTTTTTGTGTGAGTACATAGACAGGGGGGCATAGAGCTGGAGCAACACTTATGCACCTCCAGCTTCAGAGGCCGTCAGAGCTGAACAGACAAGTCTGACTGGAGAAACTTCACAGTCACGCAGTTGGCTGAGCGTAGTCCCCCTGCTGTCATCAACAGTGGTTCCTATACCTACATCAGAAACAGGTACTGCCAACATAAGGGGATCCGTACCACGTCGTTGTCAAACATCAGTGCTCTAAAAGCCAGAACAGCAAGTTTCTCTAGGCAGCTTTGAAGCAGCAACACAGCAGACTGAGCTGCATTAGCATTATATCATCAACCGTTTGATTTTAGGCTGGAAAATCCTACCAGAAAAACTGTAACATACTCCTCACGCAAAACTGTACACCAGAAAAACTACACACAAACCTCAGAGTTCCCGTCAGCCCTCGCTGTTGCGTAACTGAACATCTGGAGCTGCGGTACGGTTTCTCAAGTCAGAAATACAACTGACTGCTCTTTATTCAACAGATGTTTAAAACATACACTCTTCATCTGATGCTAGTTAAAAATAAAATCCTATTTAAAAAAATGAAAAAATAGGGCCCTGGATAGCTCAGTGGGTTGAGCAGGCACCACTTGTAGAGGCTATAGTCCTCGTGCAGGCAGCGCAGGTTCGAGTCCCGGCCTGTCGCTCTATACTGCCATGTCTACCTCCCTCTACCCGTTTCCTGTCTACCTACTTTCTCAATAAAAGCCACTCGTGCCAAAAAACATTAAAAAAACTTAAAAGAACTGCTATTGGCAGAGTATTTAGGATCGGCCCAATTCGGAGGTACTGAAATCTGTGTGAGAGAGAAAACATCTGTACGGTGACACCTCCACTCACCGAGCACAAACTAATGCCCATTGATCCGTCTGTGGTTGGGTTGCACGAGGTCCAACATTTAACGCTGACATCTGTTATGCATCCATGCGATGCGAACACCGTGTGAAAAGGGCTAACGCACCAGAGTTTAAAGCAGTGGAAACTAACATCCAAGCTTTACAGCCCCTCAGAGCAGCTCTGATAACCGTTTTATCACCACCTGGACTTAACTCAGCAAACAGGGAAGAGTCTCTCATTCAACACTCTCTGAAGGGATGATGAGCAGCAACATGTTATTTCAGGAGAAGTGATGCGTAGAGCAGATGTCAATATCTAGGGAGACTGCTGGAACTGAGCCGTCCAACAAACTACTGAAACCTGGAGGGATACATGGGGAACCATCATCTACCGGGAGGAAACCGTGAGAACAATCAGAAAACAAGGCTTCAACCTGCTGGAGAGCATGCAGATTTTCCCCCACCATTTTTACGTGCCATTGTTTATGTTATGTTTATGTTATAATTACTCAGGGGTCATGCTCTGGGTCTCTGGAAAGATCCTACAGACAACTTCTGTTGTAATAGATGCTATATAAATAAAATGTAGTTGAATTGAATAGATCAGACTTTGGATCAAAGGATCTGAGGAGTCCAGATTTACCCAGAGTTCCAGAGGGGTGGGCACACCAGGATTAGAAGAGAGGGGGAAGGGGGGCACGGTGGCGCAGCTGGTAGTGCAGCGGTCTCACAGCAAGAAGGTCCTTGGTTCGATTCCCGCCGGGAACGCTGTGGGTGCTGAAGTGCGTGTTAGTTCCCCCATGACTTCAGCACACCCCACACACCCCACACACCCTGGGTGGGGTTGATGAAAGGATCTTTCTGTGTGGAGTTTGCATGTTCTCCCCGTGTTCCCTTGGGTAGCTAATGTGAGCTACCCTCACAAAAACATGCAACATTCCTGGGCTACACATGCCCCCTCTGGCTAACCGGGGAACAGATGGGGTGGGGAGGATCCGGCCGGAATAACGTGATCCTTCCACGCGCTACGTCCGGCCGGAGAAGCCCCAGAGAAGAACTCCCGGGGTTGGTAGAGGATGGCAATGCCCAGGACTGTCACTTAGGTAGGAGCACTGGGTGATAAAATGGGGGAAAAAACCGGGATAAAAATATTTAAAAAAAAAAAAAAAAGAAGAGAGGGGGATGAAGCGATGCTCCCATCATGCCTGGTGCCTACAGCACATACCTGTGGGGATGGGCTATGGTCTGGGGCTCATCTTATGAAGATGCTGACTGAGTAGATGGTGATAGTGTAGATGGGTTTGGGGAGCATGTGACGTCACTCGTGGATTGACCCCCACAATAATGGTCCATCGACATATTGTGAGATTTGAATGTGCAACCTTATCAATATTGCACCCCCCTCGGGCCTCTAGGTGGCGCAATGGGTGAAGGCTGAGGCTAAAGTCCTCCTGCAGCGGTCGCAGGTTCGAGTCCCGGCCAGCAGTCCTTTGCTGCATGTCGTCCCCATTCTCTCTCTCTCTCTTTCTACCCCTTCCTAGTGAATGAAGAGCCACGAAAATATCTTTAAAAAAAAAATGTGTGTGTGTGTGTGTGTGTGTGTGTGTGTGTGTGTGTGTGTATATATATATATATATATATATACATACACACACACACACACACACACACACACTACTACTATTGCTATACTACTACTAATATATATGAAAAATATAAAGACTATATATAAATATATATATATAAAAGTAAAGTATAATAAAAGTATAATTAAAATTAAATATTATTTTCTTTTTTTAATTTCTAATAAAAGAAAAATATATATATATATATATTATTTTCTTTTTTTAATTTTATTATACTTTTATATATATATATATATATATATTTATATATAGTTTTTATATTTTTTATATATATATATATATATATATAAGTAGTAGTATAGTAATAGTGTATATATATATATATATATATATATATATATATATATATATATATATATATATATATATATATATATATATATATATATATATATATATATATATATATAAATAAATAAAACACACCCCTTGGGTTACTGTTCTAATCAATGAACCAAATGTACTCAAAGCATTATTGAGGAACTAGAGGGGGAAGCTCTTGGCAATACTGAGGTCCGAGAGCAGCTCCCACAAAACCCTGGTGGACGGTTTCCTGTCAGACGCATCTCTCACAGCTCCAGCAGTAAACGCTGGATGCAGGAGCACAATAATGAAGGGAGAAGTCACATGGTACAAATAATAAAGTGTCACATTATTTTCTCACATTTATAGGTCAAAGTCCAAAAAAACTGCAGGTGTTTCAAGGTCAAGGAGAAACTTGCGTTTGCTTTCTGGGACAAAGCCCTTAGGCTGCAACATGATTGGCGCTGCCAGCCTCCCCGAGCCAGCAGCGGTCCAGGTACGACCCAGCCCTCTTCCAGGGATCACAGCCAGCAGCTAAAACAGCACCCGATGCAAGGATGCTATTTTTAGATGCGTCCCACAAGCACTCACGGCGCTGCTGGGTGTGAAGGATGTCCGTGTTTTACGGGCATAAGAGCACTGGAGGGGAAATCTGACAAATGAGCGGCGTGGTGGCAGCAGGTCCTAAAGCTGTGCATATATTTACTGACTTAGCGGGTGACTCAAAACATTAAACTGTTAAAGAAGCCGGCTTGGGAAAGCTGGCTGGACGGATACGGCAGCTGGTCAACGACAAGCTGAATGATGACACGGCAACAGGAGGAAGATCGCAGCACTCAAGAGGAAGAAGGAGGACGTGACAACACAAAAGTGCTAATTGTCATCCATGAGACAAAAAAAAAGGGAAGGAGAGGAAGAACAGGCTAAATCTGGACTAAAGATCCCAACATGCCAAGATACATCAGACGAGGGCATTCAATCATCGGTGACCCCGCTCCTTTCACCCTCTCTTCTTTCTGTGGATCTCAATTATATGTCAGGTTGTGTTCCACTTTCACAAGACATGAGATGCACTTTTAACTCGCTGGCTACATTTAGAGAGGAAAGGAAATGTCTCCTTAAACGAAGGCTCATCCGCCTGCACATGAAAAGTCCTTCAAGGCGCACTAAAGGGAAAAACAAGTAACCGGCAACTAGAGGCCTATAAACCTCCCAAATTAAAATACTAGCCCCAGATGGGACAAAACCATCAGATTAAAGAAGGCTAAAGTCCAGTGACAGGGTCATAACTGCCAACAGGAAACTGTAAAGGACCCGCCGATAAAAGCCTCCAAGCAACAATGCCAATGCCAAAAAAAAAAAAAAAAGGTTATTGAACAAAGTAGCCAGACTAAAACTGCGTTGCTAGTTTGGCTTAAAATACCTGATAACCGAATACTACAGTTCAGACATAGGCAAGTTCTCAGTCTAACCGTGTTCAGTTAAATTGTTGAAGATGGTTGTCTGGACCAAAGGCAACACCGACACTAACCACCCCCGTCTAAACACACTCTAAATCCACGTCTCTCAATGCCACGTCTGTGTACATCACAACTGTGCTCAACAGTGCCTTGTACAGTGTCGTAGTTGTGTATTCCATGTGTAGTAAAGAATCCGTCTGAGGCTCCTACCAAACAATCTCAACAGGAATTGTGCAATAGATAATTTGGGAAAGGATGAGATGAGGGATGTGTGGGAACACCTTTAGAACCACCAGACTTACCCCAAAGTGCTGATGAAGCCGCTGGTGGAGCCCTCAGCATACAGGGAACAAATGTCCCCTATATGGAGGAAACTGGACATTTTCTCCGACATGATTTCTGAGGGTTGACTGGACCTAAAAAAAAAACAAATACAAAAATAGATGACGTCACACATAATCATACCACACAGAGCATCATCAAACCTTATTCTCAAGTGGCCTTCAAGTTATTATGCTCTTTGCTTAATTAAATAGATTCATAAAGATTCAACACTGTATTTTTGTACATTATGTGTCCGAAAAGTCTTGATTGTGGGAGGGCAGGTGTCTGGCTCCAGTCCTTTTAGATGTATCCCTGCATCAACACAACTTATTCTAATTAACGGTCCCAGCTAAATCGTCATCAAGGTCTGCACCACTCTGTTGATGACACAGTCATCTGTATCACGGTGCGCTGAAGCAGGGAAACATGTAAAAACAGCAGGACTCCGGCCCTGCAGGAATCCGGCCCTGCAGGATCCCGGCCCTGGAGGACACGGATCCTGGAGGACTCCGGCCCTGCAGGAGTCCGATCCTGCAGGGCCGGAGTCCCGGAGGACACGGATCCTGGAGGACTCCGGCCCTACAGGATCAGAGGACACAGATCCTGGAGGACTCTGATCCTGCAGGGACGGAGTCCTGCAGGACACAGATCCTGCAGGACACTGAATGCCGCAGGACTCCGGTTGGACACCCCTCCTTTAAAGGCATTAAGGCCCAGGACAGCAGAAGACCACAGCAATCTGTTTATTTCCTTTATTTAACAGACATACAATTGTACTGCATTGACCTCATTTACTTTATCTTAGTGTCCTGAGATGACTTTTTATGTGTTGACTTAATATAAAATAAACTGATTGGAATTCAAATTAGTTGGCTTCCACTCAGGCTCAGTTGATGATCGCTCTTTCACAGAACAATTCAAGTTATTATTATTATTATATTATTATAATTGTAATTATATATTATTATTATTATTATTATTATCAATTAAATTTCACTTTATTTATTTCATGTTGCATTATTTAAAAAAACAACAACAGATTAAATGGTCAGTTTAGGAACTCTTCAAATGTATGAAGCACAAAAATAGTTGGAATTAGAAATCAAGCAATGACAGAGACCCCAGAAGAGGAGAACCACATCTTTCTAGCGTATGTTTTTAGGTTGACAGCAAGTCCACGGGTCCCCCTGTTACCGAGGTGAAGTAGTTTTAGCCTATTATGGTCTGTCGTTTTTGTAGTTTAACTCCAAATGTACCACCATTTTACACAGATGTGCAAAACATGACATTGCTGCACGCCTGACAAAATTAAAATATAAATAAAATATACATTCAACGATGCAATTGGACGTGGAAACTCTCAGTGCACAGTCTCCCGACAAATGCGCCTTCTATTATGGTCTGTACGAGGGAGAGAAAAGTCGTGTGATGTAAACGACATGCAGACTGCTCCGAGTTGTGAGAGGAGGAAGAAAAAAAAAGCAACAAAGTCACGTCATTTTCCAGCGTTTCAGCGTGGGCCACTTCCTCGCCGGGGATGCTGAGGATCTCTGAGGGCTGATTTATGGTTCCGCGTTACACCGACGCAGAGCTTACGGCGTATGGTACGCGGCGACGCACACCGTACGGTGTGCGTCGCCGCGTACCCTACGCCGTAGGCTCTGCGTCTTGAGGGGCAACCGCACAAACACGCAGGGTTTTTACCTGGCAGGAGCGACACACGGCGTGAACGAGGCGGCGAGAGAGACACGGCCACGCAGGGAGAAGTGGGTCAGCACGGGATCATTTCCACGGCGCTATCCTCCGCTAAGTCCATGGCGGTGAAACTCCAGGTAAAAGTAGCACGGGCAGCGTTATCTCTGACAGCTGAACGTGTCCTCGGCAACAATCCTCCTCTTACCTCCTCCACATGTCACCGCAGGAACGCCCATTGGTTACTATTTATATAGCAGCGGGGGGTTCTGGGTAATGGAGTTCTCCGAGCACTAATCCTCTTTTCGACTTTGGGGTGAAAGAAGTAGGTGGCCTATTAAATCACAATTGATAGTTACTTTAACTCTTAGTGGAGTAATTCAAAGCCATACGAAGGAAAGAACAGACATATGTTTTTTTGTAATCTCCTTAAACAAATACTTTTGTGTTTCTCCTTAATTTCACAACAATGCACTGATCACTAATCTGTATTTAGAATGTATTAAAGGATAGCCCCTTGAGATGTAACATCTCATTTTCAAGGGGGTCCCATAAAACATACAACATTACAATATATTACATTACAGTACAAACATACATGACATAAAACAAAAACAGACATCTTGCTCACTCCCTCCCACACACAACCCCTACCACATAAGTCTAGTTACAAAGTAGGCTAATTAAATAACCGAAACAATGAGATAAATATAACATAACAGAGAGAGAAGAAAAAATAAATAAATAAATAAATAAATAAAATAAAAAATAAATAAATAGAAAAAAGGATGCAAAAAAATACATAAATAAATTAAAAACATAGGCCATTTGTTTTAAGATGAGAATATAATGCCAACTTAAAACAATGAAAAGAGGTAATAGAACGCAAAAAGAGGGGAAGATTATTCCAATCATATGGAGCTTTAAAATAAAATGATCTTTTCCCAACCTCATTTAAAATTCTAGGGACAAATCTGTGTATAAAGTCAAAAACATAAGCATGCACACCATTTTGCACAGAAAAGGGAATAAAGACACGAGTCTGTGAGCAGCATCCTGTCAGACAGCTGATGTATTCTGGGTTTGTAGGGCATATTTTCATTCTTTCTTTTTTATCTATTTATTTTTTTTAACTATTTTACTATTAAATAATGAATTCATTAAAAAACTGTTCCATGCAGATTAAAATGCGTATGGATCAACAGTATAATAAGACCATAATTTAAAATATTTGACTTTAGAATAGCGCCGCTCATGATGGCTGCTTGCTGCAGAAGGCTGGTTCTGGTCTGGGAACTGTTCTGGGAACTGGTCTGGGAACTGGTCTGGGAACTGTTCTGGGAACTGTTCTGGAGGCTCTGGAGCTGATTATGTGAAGGAGGATGCTTCATAAAACGAGGATGATCAGGGCCCACCCTGAGCATGCTCCTCACAACACAGTGTCTCCGGTCGGAGAGCCTTCAGATCTGCTGCAGAAAAACCTTCCTGCCCAACAACAAAACTCTACAGTGACTCTTTAATCATGACTGCAACAATTAATTTCCCTTCAGGGATAAATAAAGCATTCTTAACTGAATTTTCAATTGAATTTGATTGATCTGGTTTACATTGTTGCTCACAGACTGTTACATATTTAGTAACTGGACTTTTGTACACATACATACAAATATAAAACTAATAAACCAGTATGTTCATAGGAAACAAACAAGAATAACTATTTAGAAACTAGTAAAAAACAAAATTGAGATTGTTCTTCTATTCCATTGGGATGATGTTTGTCAGGATTTGGTGCTGGAGCCAATTTAAATTCAAATAAACACTTCAAATAAACTTGTTTATTATTTCGTATTTTGTGCTTTAAAGGGTTCAAGTATGAAGCATTCCCTGATTTAAGATCCACAAGTGCTGATGAATGGACCTTGATAGTCCATAATTACAGGAGACAACGGGAGGCGTGAGCAGAATGGAGCACTTTCATCCCTAAAATGGACCCGGTCGCAGTTAGCAAACCCACTGATTAGGTCTTAATTCAGTTCCTTAGTTACAGGATCTAAAGAGCGAGGGTGGCGTAAATGAGGGAGGATGAGTGCCATTACCGTTAAAAGCAGGGCTTCTTTTCTGCTTCTGCATTCCCGTCTCTGCTCCGAGCGCTTTGACATGGAAATGACTACTTAATGCTATGTTGCAGAGCGTTCTCGGGCCAATAACTCACTTCAATTAAGATACACGGTGATTTGCATTTTAATGCTTTTATTTTCTTTGTGCTCACATAAAATACTTGGGTGAGGTAATGCAGTGGAATACCTGAAATATGCAAGTGACGTCACCTTCAGCGCTGCCAGCAACTGACTGTTCTTACTACTTTATGCAGTATTAACAAAATATTAAACATAGTATGTCAAAGTAGAATAAAGGGGTGGATGAAAGAAGGGGTGGGGACTGCTTTGTCTGGGAAATGAACCACCCGTGGGTCCAAATGTGATCTGGGACATCAAAATCATGCTTTCAAAACATCTCAGATGGTAACATTTTTATTTCCAGGCTTCACTTAAATTAGACATCCAGCAAAGTTGGTAACACATCACTAGTCAGTTGTCATGGATACAGCGTACCTGCAGAAAATATATGCAAAAATAAAAAAGGCCCAAACTGCTAACGTGCTTTAGAAGTGTCAGCGTTTAGGATTTCAGAAACACTGAGTTGTAGCTTCAGTGTTTGATCAGGGTTTCATTCACCCTGCTGGTGTTTCTGCACTCGGAGCCCGACTCCAGTGCTTTAGACAGCGATGGGGGGGGCTGTGAAGACACATGGACTTCCTGTTTTCAAGGGTCATGAGTAGGGGTGGGACGATATGGGTAACTCACGATTCAATACTGTGGCGATATATGGCCCACGATAACGATAATATCACGATACACGATATTCCATATATTGTAAGAAATTCCATCAAGGATATATCACGATATAAGTGACTGAAAAAGAAAAAATACCCATAAAAAGGAAAATGTCTGTAGTTAAGCAATTATTCAATGCCAAAACTTCATACAATGTAGAAAGAAAGTGCATTTGTATAAAGCCTCACTGCCTCCTAGGCTTGTATGTGTAAATACTGTACAGCTGGACAAATTAAAGTGCATGAACATTAATAACATTTTTTAAATAAACCAGGACAGTGCACTGCTTTGTTTCTAATACTGAAAAGTCAGTAAGCAACTTAATTTTGCATAGTACCTCACTGCCTCCTAGTCTTGTAAATGTAAACACTGTGCAGCTGGACTAATTGAAGTGCATGAACAATAGTGCGGTGACAACCGCGTAAATCCATTATGTGTGTTGTAAAAAAAATATCGATATTTGCCGTCAGTTTATCGATAATTTATTGTAACAGAGAGCGCAACAATATATTGCAATATTGATTTTTTTCCCCCACCACTAGTCATGAGCGAGAGCCCAGGCTGGGAGGGAGGTGGCTGTGATGCGTCGTGCCCGGTTCTGCAGACTGACTCTATAACCGCCGAGCTTTCCACGTCTGCATCGCTACGGCGCTCCGGAGACAGTGGGATGAGAAAACGCAGCGACCCTCTGTGTAGGAGCGCAGACTGTGAGGCCGATCATTGTGCACGCTCAAGCGAGCGTTCTGGTGTGCCGTCTAAGGCCTTCCCATCACAGCTCTGTGTGGGCACGATGGTTTGTGGTTTCCTTGTCTGAGGCACAGACAGTCCTCTGTGTGGGCCAAGGCTGCAAGACGAAGCGCTCGCATTCATTAGAAATGTCAAACTGCCGTGTAGCAATCTGCTCGACCTTGATTTTATCTCAAAGGATAAGTTCCAAAATCTCACTCGAGCCAAGTTTTGTTAAGAAGAGCGACAGAGAGGGCTCCGTAACTCTGGATCTGGGACAGCAACCCCCGAGGGCCTGATGCCGCTGGGAACCAGAACAATAGATTATGGCTCGTTATTAAGAAGTTCTAGTCCGACGTTCATGACCGATAATCGTTTCACTTCCACACAATGACTTGCTCATAATCAATATGCAAGTAAAAATCACTATCAACACAATACAAGTGGAAGAAACTACCACACAGCAAGATGAAATGTGGAAAGCAAACATCAGTCCACCGTTCTGTCTCAGCCCTTTTCAGACGGTGACATGTAAATACTGAGACTTTACCCCCCCTGCTGAATCAGGCCAGCATCCTATTCACCTGCTCGGATCTCTCTCTCTCTCACACACACACAGACACACACACACACACACACACACACACACACAGCAAGACAAGCTGCAGCATTGTCGTCCCCTGTTCAGAAGACTTGCATGAGAGCGGGCCATCGGCGGAGGCTTCCTGCGTTGATCTCGCCGACCTCGACAACCGCCGAGCAGGAACTGGAACGTGGAAACAACGAGCTGAAACACGAAGTGTGGTCGAAGACTTTGCTGCTCACGTGTCCACCTCAAACACAGGGACCCCACTTATTTTTCTTGTCATCGTGGTAAAAGGCACGCTCGCATGAGGTAGAGATCTACCTCCCTAAAAATAAAAGACAATTATAGCGGTTTAATGGCCTGCAAATCCCCGGTGGAAGTCGTGTGATGAGAGCAACGGCAGAGATATTCTAATTAGGCCTCCTGATTGTGTTGCATAACTTTGAAAAATAACTTTTTCTTTGCTTTTTTTTCCTTCATATGTGTTGTTTTTATGAAGCATCATCAGTTGACCACGTGAACCTGGGTACGACACTAACAGTGCGACGGGCCGCACACGTGCAGGGCGGGCAGATTATATACCAAATGTCTAATTTCTGAATGAATTGGGGTTTCTGAAGACCTGTGCTGCTCAGATTTGCTGCTCAGGGGAAAGTCACCCTTTAACCTGTTCTGTAGCATAAGCTGCTTTGACGGCAGTAATCCCCGAGGATCAGTGGCCCCAGAGGACTCTGGGCCTCACTCTCACTACCTTCACAAGTCCGCCCTTCACCCGTCACTGCAGCTTCTTCTGCATCTTAAAATGACAATGACACCTAAAGTGCAGAGGAATAAATTACAATCATGTTCAAAATTGAAATACTTTTACAACCTAATGATTTTGCTCCTGTAAAAAGACTGACGTAAAAATATGCACCAATTAAAGATGTGTGAGCGGGGAGCAGTTTAGCCCATGACTGGATGCTGGTGCTTTCCTAATCAGCAATTGTGTACAAAAACCCCAATTAAACAGACGTGAGATGACAGTCATAGCAGGGAAGATATGGAACTGACACACTCATCTGGGACACGCAAAGACGGAAATCTGTTTCAGTTGTTGGTCTCAGCTCCTAAATTACAAACAGAAATGAATGGCTGAATCAAGAAAAGTCAGAGATCACTCAGATGTGCAGGTTTGGAGCAGAACGGTTCTTTCAGGGCTCTGAGGATGAAGCAGCGCATCAGCTGAGAGCACCAGGTGCATGAAAAGGACGAGGAGGACGGCTGAACACCAGCGACCGATGAACAGATGGGCCATTGTAGGTGACCAGTTTTAACGTCCAAATGGAGCCCGTTTGACTGCATATTAAATCTTAAATTTATTAGCACATTGTTCACAACGACTGAAGCAGCTGTGCTCACAAAGTCAGCGCTGCAGCTATTTATAGCATCCAGACTGGAAGCATCATCTTTCATTCATAAAATGTCCTGGTCATTTAGGTCTTCATTTGCATGTCCCTTTTCTGTTCGAATCAGTTTCCACTTGAAGTGAATGTCGGGGTGACTCTCAGCGCGCTCCTCCTTCATGCCGGTTTATACTTTAAAAACAGAAAGGCACAGGTGCGGTTCTGTGCGCCGGCACCCTTCGTGCATCTGTACAGAACTTCCTGCCGGGCTCGGCGCAGGTTTCCTGGAGCAGATTCGAGTTCACATCTGTGATGGAGTCGGTTTGACACCCACCCCCCTCGTGACACCTTAAGATGAAGTGAAACAGCAGAAAACACCACACCACCCTTGCACCCCATTCAGAACTAGGCCTGTGTTGAAAAAAATCGATTTTCCGATTCGTAACCGATTCTCATATTAATTCCTAAAAATCGATTCTTATGTCTAAAGATCGATTTTTTAAATTTTTTTCATCATTTTCGCCAGGTGAACTTTAATCCCAGTAGTCGGACACACAGTTTGTCATGACACTTCTGAAAAATGCCAGGTGCTTCATGGCAATATGTGTGCGTGGTGACAGAATAAATTAGATAAGCTAAAATGATTTGTTTACTGCATGAACTGTTGCAATTTCTTTCTTTTTTTGCACTTTAAATGGATATTGAAAGGCCTGTTTGAGTTATTTATTTCTTAGTTATTTCACAATAATTATTGTGAAATTATTATTTTACTAGTTATTTTACAGTCATATAATTCAGGCAACCGCTCAAAAAACATTTTAAATAACACTAAGCCAAATCAATATCGAATCGAATCATGATAATCGATTCTGAATATTAAGAATCTGAATCGAATCGATTCTTGACATTTGAATCGATACCCAGCCCTATTCAGAACAAGACACCGTAGAGATCATTTAAAAAAATAATGACAAAAATGGAGATCCGGAGTGAGTCCTGGTGATGTTCTGCTGTGAAGAGCAGCTTTGAGAGACTTTACTCTGGCGGTGAAGCCGGATCTGATGCTCGGGTTCAACAGCCACATGCTGGTTTCTCAGTGTTCACCTTCACCGAGCTGTTGTTTTATTGCAGGCATGAAGGTTTTGTTAACCAGGGCTGTGTCTGAACCTTAAACCATGGTGCTGTCGGCTGCAGGACGTTCTCTCGGATAAAACCCTCTCAAAAGTCTCGGCCAGCCAATAACACAACAAAGCTGGAGGAAACGTCTCAAATTGGGCTTGGAACTACCTTGGCCAGCTGAGACCCAGCAGATAGTTGTCATTTTCTTTTTCTTTTCTCTTGTGATTTGACTGCAGGATTCAAGGCGAGGACATCTGCTCCCTCATCAGATATGCCTGCCAGTCGTGCTTTCTTCGCCGCTCACTCACCCAGTAATCGGTGCTGCATGGCTGTCCTGATCATCCTCTCCTCTGCCCTCCCAGGTCTACCAAGACACTTAGCTAAAAGTAATTAGGCTAAATCAAAATGAGGCTGCAAAAAAGAGGTGCAATTTTGAAGAAAACCCAAATTGCATTTTAATCTTATTTACGATTTTATCTTTTATCATGAAGCCCTTGTTTTTTTATGGAGTCTCCAGTCTGATGCAGCCATGAGTCTTCTTCTGACTGACTGATGAACGCTTTCATGTTCTTTACAGGAATAGTTTGGCAAGTTAACCTGCCTTCTCAAAACGGCTTCACGAGAAAGGTGGTTTTGTCACTTTAGCGTTAAAATATTGCATTGTGACATTTTGGTTCGAGATACCTTAAAGTTACCAAATAAAATTAAAGTTCAAGCTGTCGGTAAAGAAAAATGTTTTTTTCTCCAGAGTATAAATCTGTAGGACAGCTCTGGATGTCAGAATCCCATCACAGAATGACTTGACAGGCTCCTGTAGTCTGGAGCATCCTGGGTGTTTGCTTTTCAGCGTGTGTGTGTGTGTGTGTGTGTGTGTGTGTGTGTGTGTGTGTATGCGTGCGTGTGTGTGTGTGTCTGTGAGTGCGTGTGTGTGTGTGTGTGTGTGTGTGCGTGTGTGCGTGCAGGGAGTTCACCTCCTGTGATTAGCTGCTGGTTGCTAGGTGACAATGCTGGATAGGAGCCAGTCATTCGCAGGCGTGTTTTTCGACAGCCGGGATCTGAGATCAGCCTTCGTGCACCTCAGAACCAACCGCTGCCGTCCTGGTCGCCTCCTGGACACACCACCACGGTTGCCATGGCGATTCCAGGGACGTCTCACTCAAAAGTGGCATGAATAATAAATATGAAGAAAGACTAAATTTCTTCTCTGCAGAAAGCAGATAATTACTTTATTTGTTGAATCAAATTGTCCGGAAGGGATGACGAGTGAAGGCGGGGCCAAGACCTGCAGGTGTTTCAGGAGAATCTGTTGGCAGGAGTAAAACGGGAGTAAAACACAACAGGACGCCACGATTTAGGTCTCAACAGCCTTCTCTTCGTCTGTTCTGCTTGAACTCTGCAAGGCCACGAACACAGACTCTCGCCGTTTCCTCACTGATGCACATCACTCCTGCATACTTCCACACCCGCTTCTCTCACTCATTGTTCCATACATTACTTACTGTGTGGAGGTATGGGGAAATACCTACATAACAAACATTGATCCAATAATTAAATTACAAAAGAGAGCCATAAGAATTGTAAATAATTCAAAATACTGCGACCCAACGAACCCGCTCTTCATTAAACGAAACACCTTAAAATTAGTAGATCTAGTTGAGCTAAGGACTTCTCTTATAATGTATGAGGCACACAACAACCTACTTCCTTACTGCATTCAGGAAATGTTTTCACCCAGAGAAAGTCGGTATGAACTCAGGGGAACTTGTATGTTTAAAAAAATAAAGGTAAGGACAAACTTTAGAAGTAGATGTGTTTCTGTTAAAGGGGTAAACTTGTGGAATAGTCTCTGTGATGAGCTAAAAATGTGTAGTTCTATCCGCAAATTCAAAAAAATGTTTAAACTTAGGGCAATTGATAAATATAAACTATGACCAAGAGCAGCTTCTCCTGTAAATCCTCTATATCACATGCTTTTGTTGTAATTGATCTCTGTAATACCTTTTATTTTGATTTGTTGTGATGTGATGTATTGTAAAAAAGGGTAGGCATCATATAAGCTACGGCTTCAGTTTACACCTTTTTTGGTTTATTTATATATCCCGCTTTACTGTGGTGCATGTTTTGATTGACTAATGGACCAAATAAAGCTAACTAACTAACCCGCTTCAGAGAGACCGAGGACGTCCTCCATATTGCAAATGTCATTCAGGTTTGATTTGTCTGCTAATTTTAGACCCCTCAACATGTGATTTGGTAAAAACAAACGTGTAACTAGCTGTTGTTCCCTCCTGGAGACCCCAAGAAACCGTTTCTCCGAGCTTTCACGTCTCATGCTGACTCATCACGATCCATCTGCCGGGTGAAGTCAAACCAACGTGAAGATTTATTGATCATCTCATCAAACTGATGCAAATTGAACAAACAGAAATGCTACTGAAAGAGTCCTACGTTGGGTTTCTAGCTCCTGGACGGGGCTCGCGCCCCCTGAACAGGAAGACCTCCAGGTGAAGCTCGCGGGGCGAAGAATGTGGGTCGGATGCAACAATCACTTCACTGACACAAAAACAGTCACGCTGACAGCAGGTCTCCACCCCCTCCATCACTCCCTCCACCAGTACCGGTCCCACTTTGAGATGAAACGCGGTCTCTGTCCTCATTAACCCAGATGTGGATATTAATAAGATGAAAACAGGTCTAGACTCCAAGTGGGGCAGATGGAGAGGAGAAGGTCCTGGTTTCAGAGTGGTCACGCTGGTACTAAAGTGGGACACCTTCGCCCCTCCTCTGACGGGGGAATAAAGCCGGTTTCTATATAAACGATCCCCCCCGGCCCTTTTTAATTGGTCCCACCTCCCTGGGGGGACGAGCACCATGAGAAGCTGAGAATATCTGCCAGGGGGAGAGGCGTGTCACATGACCATAACAAAGATCTGTAACTGACGAGAGACGTAAGACGGGGATTTATTTTTTTGTGCCCATTTTTCTTTTTGATCACAAGAATGTTCTTTTGTCCTCGTTTCAGCGTCTGTCAGCGCCGCCGCACGCAGACGCCACCCGTTACAGATCTCTCCCTCCACATGTGCCGGTGGTGGTTCCCCTTCCGCCTCTGTGTCGGCGTGGGGCGTGACCAGCGCTCCACAGCTTCAAACGTGGGAATCGGTCCGAGCGGAACGATGCTGCTCTAAAGTCTAGACCAGGGGTCGGCAACCCGCGGCTCTAGAGCTCTTTAGCGCCGCCCTAGTGGCTTCTGGAGCTTTTTCAAAAATGTTTGACTTTTTTTCCCTTTTTTTCTTCTTTTTTCTTGTTTTTTTCTCTTTTTCTCTTTTTTTCCCTCTCTTTCTTTTTTTCCTTTTTTTCCTCTTTTTTCCTTTTTTTCCTTTTTTTCCTTTTTTTCTCTTTTTTCTCTTTTTTCTCTTTTTTCTCTTTTTTCTCTTTTTTCTCTTTTTTCTCTTTTTTCTCTTTTTTCTCTTTTTTCTCTTTTTTCTCTTTTTTCTCTTTTTTCTCTTTTTTCTCTTTTTTCTCTTTTTTCTCTTTTTTCTCTTTTTTCTCTTTTTTCCTTTTTTTCCTTTTTTCCTTTTTTTCTCTTTTTTCTCTTTTTTCCTTTTTTTCTCTTTTTTCCTTTTCTTTTTCTCTTTTCTTTCTCTATCTTCTTTTCTTTTTTTCTTTTTTTTCTTCTTTTCTTCCTTCCATTTTCCTTTCCTTTTTAATCTCGACATTTCGGCTTTTTTTTCTCGAAATTTTGACTTTTTTCTCAAAGTGCATAATGAAAAAAAAATCTTCTCCCAGTTATAACTAATAAAGAAACATGCAGCATGTGTTGCCTTCATTCTAAGGCTTATACAAGACTTTTCATTTTTTGCGGCTCCAGACATATTTGTTTTTTGTGTTTTTGGTCCAATACGGCTCTTTCAACATTTTGGGTTGCCGACCCCTGGGCTAGACGGACTTCACGCGTGAAATAATTTATTTCAAGTGAAACCAGATGACAAAAGTATTTCACCTAAATAAATGTAAGGAAATGCAGATAAAAACAATGATGCAATGGTTTTAATGTGAGCTGAGAACAGATAAATCCAGAGGAAGGAAGCGCGTGCAGCTGTTGGAACCACAGCGACAGGCTTTTCTGGCCAGTGCGTCCGTCTCGCTGGCCTGGGCGGCGCCTGCGGGTCGTTGGGTACCGTATCCTCCCGAGTAGTCAAACGTCAGTTCCTCTTGAGCCTTAATGTCCTGTCCGGCAAACAGAGCGAGTCTGGGAACCACCGAGTGCACTCGCACCGGCAGCATGAACAGGTTGGGCAGGCAGGAGTGGTTGAGGAAGCGGCCCACGTTTCCCTTCTGGGCCGGGTCCACGAACGTCTCCGTGACCGAGCCGGTGGCAGCGTGCTCCCTCACGGCGATGATGTAGTTGTTGTCCTCAGACGTCTGGCTGAGCTGTCTGCGCCTGGCCTCGCCAAAATCAATCACCTCGCCAGCATACTCACACACAAACGTCCCACAAGGGATGTCCTCCAGGGTTCGAGCTCCCCAGCCCTTGTCCCCGGTGTGGAAGACCTGCACGCTGGCCTGCAGGCCCTTCTGCACCACTCGGTTGGAGCAGGCCTCGCTGCAGGAGCACAGGGCGTTGCACTCGAACAGGGGCGAACAGTACCCAGAGTCTGCTCTGTGGAGGTCCAGCAGCCGGCCGGCGGCGTCGTCGTCGTACGCACGGCCGTACATCTGCAGGCAGCAGCAGCTCTCGCTGCAGCAGGAGCGCGAGAGACAGGAGCAGCCTGGAAGGGTGATTTCACCGGGATCCACGGGGCATCCTGGTCCCTGAACGTTACCTGAGAAATACTGAGAAGTTACAGAAAACTAGTTCAGAACATGCAGAATTGAAACTCAAAACGTTACATCAAGTTGTATTTACCATAAAAAAATAAGACATTTACTGGTTTTACACCACTGGCTGGACGGATGAAGAGGTCAATGAACAATAATCTGCAGGGAACCAAACGAATCAAAATAATCACAAAATAAGATTCTGTTTCAAATTAAGTTACTTTTATGGGGAACTAGTTTCAGGGCACAGGTCTAGATGCTTTTCACCATTTCAAACCTTTCATTTAGTTTCCCAACTACAGAAACGTGTCATACACTGCATGTAAAAATTATAGCTGTCCCTGAATCAGTGTAAATAATTAAAGAAAATAAAACTGCTTCTGTTATGAAGCAGTCAAGCAGGAGCTTGGCGGAGGAGATGAAATCAGGACAACCCTCCGAGTCCTGGAGGTTATTTTTGATTCTCTGCACAGCAGCTCGGTGTGGGTGTTTGCTGCCACCTGCTGGCTAAATACGGTATTACACTTGAAATTCCTGTCATTCTGACATCAACAACCTTTCTGGACTTCATCACGTTAAGTCTTTCATATTAAAAGCTGAAAATAATATATATGATGCATTTAATGTGTTACTTTAGTCATTGAGTGTTTTTATGTGCTGAATTACTTTGGTGTTTAGAGCTACTGTACGCACGGATCAGCCGCCACTGGAACCATGAACCATGAAGACTGCCAAAGTGACAGCGCAGCCTCCTGGCGCAGCGCTTCAACCTGGTGTGTGTGTTAGGAGGGTGAGAGGGGGGTCAGAGTCTGGTCTTCATTCATCCAGGGAGATTGTGGTTAGACAGGCCTGCCAAGGTCAGATTGGAGTATCAACAATTGTTTTGGGTCAGTCTCTCTGGTTCGTCTCCATGGCGACTCCAAACACGAATTTGTGGTCAGTTTCCGCCAAGCCGAGCTTCAAGTTTTCCCAGGTCTTTTCCATCCTGCCAATGAGTTCAAAAACTGGAATTGCCTCCAGTTTGTGAAGTTGCTCCCACAACGTTTCAGTCTGAGTGTTGGTCCCAGTTTATCAGTCAGCTGTGAAAGGGCCAGAACAGCTGTCTACGTTTCTGAATCTGTCCATATGCCAGGTAACCGCCAGCTCCTGTTATCAGAAATCCTGTTATGTAGACTTCTCCAACATCCTGGACCGACGGTATGGACAGACACACGACAGACACCCGGCCCTCCACCAGGACTCCACCGTGTATCCAGCAGTTATTAAACCTGCATCAGCACCATTTCCATGCTGGGATCAATACGGGTCTCTCCTTATAAGCTGTCATGTCAGAACCTGGAGAGGAGGATCTTCTCGTCCTTCCTTCACCAACATGTCCCTCCAAGTCTGAGCAGTTCTCCATCATCAAGCCCTCTGTAAGGTGGTGTATCTCTGTCAGGATGTCTGGTGTGGCTTTAGTTCTTAGTTTAAATGCAGCAACGCTATTAATCCACAGCAGAGAAGAAGTTACAATAGTTCAAAGTAATAAATAGCTGTTGTTAATGACAGTGAGTCTGATTTTCAGGCAAATAGCTATACCAACAGCAATCTCACATAGTTGCAGTCAATGTTTGTATTTAACCTTCCAGGGTTGAATGTTGTGCAGATTCAGCTTAGATCTGCATATATATCTTATATATGAATCTGTGATGAACTGAAAGTTTCTCATGTTTTTCATGCCACTAACACTCATGCTGAAAGCTGTGAGAGACTTTTCTCGGCAGATGCAGAAACAGAAACACCAGCAACATATCATTACCTGAAAGTCAGGCCATGACGGCCCCTCACACAACACCGGGACATCCTCCGCCCCGCGGCTCAGGTCCACGCCGGGATTCATGTCAGCAACACCCGGTAAACTCGGGATGGATCCAGTAGATCTCTCGAGTGGACATGTCCACGGACTGTCACGCAGCAGCTGCAGCTTCCGGTGCGTCTGCTGGCTACTATCGCCCTCTAGCGGGGGACCTGGGGCACTGCAGGACTGATAATAATAATAATAATAATAATAATAATAATAATAATAATAATAATAATAATAATAATAATAATAATAATAATAATAATAATAATAATAATAATAATAATTATAATAATAATAATAATAATAATTGTAATAATTATAATTATAATTATATATAATAGTATTTTTACCTTTTTATATTCAACATTGCTCTAATCCTATCCTAGTAATTGTTCTATAAAGGAATTTAGAACTGAATTCTGTCAAAATTCTGTATTATATCATTGCACCTAAATGTTTCTATATGATCATTTTTATATTTTATTTTTATTTGCTATTATTGTTTATTTCTCTATTTCTGATTGTTCTTAACATGTCTATATTCCTACTGTGAAGCACTTTGAGCTGCAATTCTTGTATGAAAGGTGCTATAGAAATAAAGTTTATTATTATTATTATTATTATTATTATTATTATTATTATTATTATTATAATTATTAACAGTTATAATAATAATAAGAAGAAGAAGAAGAAGAAGAAGAAGAAGAAGAAGAAGAAGAAGAAGAAGAAGAAGAAGAAGAAGAAGAAGAAGAAGAAGAAGAAGAAGAAGAAGAAGAAGAAGAAGAAGAAGAAGAAGAAGAAGAAGAAGAAGAAGAAGAAGAAAATAATAATAATGATGATGAACATTCATACTACGAATTGAGAGTGTATTATTAGGGTAAAAAGGGGTTTAAAAAAATAAGAAGAAGAAAAAAGATTTTAAACATCATCTGAATATTGCACACACTTTTAGTTGTAAACGTTATGCTGATCAGTTACGTTTATAATAACATTTGAAACATTTAAATGTTATTTTAATGTTGGTGTTTTTGGATGAGGTTTGTGGTGTTTTGTGGTGCTTATGTGCACATTGTATGCGTATTAAATCTGTTTTGTAACTCTCGTGCTGCTCATGGCCAGGGGACTCTTGAAAAAGAGATTCTCAAGTTTCCTTCCATGGTAAAATACAGGTAATCAAAAAGATCATTAGGCTATTATTATTTTTGATTATTCTCAGAAGAAGAGGACTTTCAGCAGCCGGCTGAAAGTAGTCAGTTAAAGTTTGATTTAGTTCACGAAGCAAAATAAAACGACATAAAATAAAATAACTTGTCAGAAGCAACCACTTGACTTTGGGCTGATATATGCTGCTTATTTGACTTCATGATCTGAGAGCGCAGCACATTATTGGTAACAAAAGAAACCAGTTACACCCACTGTCTGGCGTGTTTAGAAGTTTCCCTGATTTGGATCCCGTCAGCTTGTCATCAAGGTCTGCACACGTCCAGTAACTGAGCTGTGGTAGAGCAGAGCAGCATCTGCAGCATGGAGGGTTCCTGAGGACCGGGGCTGAACAACACAGTTTTAACACTGTACCACAGACTGAATAAGAAGAAATGGACAAACTCCCTGTAACGTCATCCACACGTTTTCTGAAGACTGCTTTTGAAGCCTCTTTTCCTGGTTCTGCAAGAGTTATGGTTATGCTGTAACCCTCCACAGCCCTTTGCTCTAAACTATATAAAACACTACTATGATTTACAGATAAATACCTCAATTTTGGAGAGAGATTTTGAGAAATCCTGTTTTTAATTGTCCACTAGGTGGCAGGAACGAGTTACTCAGCTTACAGCTGATCATCTTTCACCTCTCCTCTAACAACTACTAGTCAGGTGCATAAGAAAGAAGACATGTGCTTCGTTGATACCCACAATAAAATACGAAGTACCAAGAAACATTTCATCTTACATTGTGTGCTCCACTGATTGTCAGTGAGTGCTGCAAAATCAAAAGTGCTACAAGCTCGATCAGCTCATATAAGTATGATTTTTTCTCAATAACTGTGTGACCTGTCTGTAAATCATTTAGCTACCGTTGCTACCAGCAGAGGAGGATCACGGTACGCTCAGTCGCTGGTGGATAAAACATTCATGCAAGAAAGACGGTGAAGCAGCTGGAGCAGATCCTTCCCTTTGTGTCTTTCTTCATGTGTCCTACAGAGACAAAGGGGGCAGGAGAGCAGCTCCAGAGCCACAGAGGACATCTGGAATAAAAGAGCGCTGTCAGCCGTCCCCCAGCCCTCCACCTCTGCCTGAGTCCACACTGGAGGAGGTGAGCCAGTGTTGCTGTTCATCTGCTTCATGCTCTTTAGTTGGGCAGAAACTTTGCATTCCACCTTAATAGTCCTTACATGTGTATCTCATCATGTTTTAATCCGTTTAAATGTTGTATCTGAATATTTCTGTCTCTGCTTCTTAAGGCTCTGAATACAACCAGAGGATATGCTGGTCAAGAGGACCAGAGAGGCTCTGATGGAACTAAAGTGGACCACTGACGAGGACTCCATTGTTGGAAGAAAATCTAAATAAAACAGACTGGAAATGATCTAAATGTATATGGACGGGCCACAAAGCTTCTGGGAGAACGTCCTCTGGACAGATGAGACCAAACTGGAGCTTTTTCACATCATCTCTATGTTCACAGACACAGAAATTAATCATTCAGAGAAAAGAAGACTGGATCTGCTGTTGAACATGGAGGAGGTTCGGTTCTGTTCTGGAGCTACTTTGCTGGGTCTGGAATCTGTGCAGGGAAGTCAAGTCAAGTCAAATCAAATTTATTTATAAAGCACATTTCACATTATGAGCATGGACTCAATGTGCTCAAAATACATAAACAAACAAAATTACAAGTTTACAATAACAGAAATAGATAACAAGTGTGACAAGAGAAAAAACAATAATAACAACCATAATTCCATTTTAACAAAAGTGTGATCACCATGCCAACCATTAGTTTACTCAAACGCCTGTGCAAAAAGGTAATGTCAGTGTGTGACATTTCCCCTAGTTTGTGTTTCTGTTTTGTATTGCCCCGCCTGTCTCCATCTGCCCTGATTGTTCACACCTGTGTCTCGTTACCCCCTTGTGTATATTTGGTCTTGTCTTTCCCTTGCTCCTTGTGGTTCCGTACTGTTTTGTCCTCCATGTGCCATGTCACGTTTTTGTACTTTTGATTCTTGTTGAAGCTCTGGTTTTTGTATCCTGCTTAGCAGCGTTTTTGGTTTTGTCTTAGTTAAATAAATCAAATTTTTTGGAACTCCTGCCTTCTGGTCTCCTGCATCTGGGTCCTACTACAACACTCCCTGACAGGTAAGTATTTAGTCTGCTTTTGAAAGTGGGCACTGTTGGAGCAGACCTTAGTTCCTGTGGCAAGGAATTCCAGAGAGTGTAGTAGTGACTGAAAGCACCATGAGCAGATCTAGCGTGAATTCTAGGTATGATGAGAAGACTCTTATTGGATGATCTAAGGCACAGGTGTAAAACTGAATCCCAGAAGGGCCGGTGTCCTGTTTCATTAACACACCTGATTCTAATTAATCATCGTCACCAGCTTGTCATCAAAGTCTGGATAGTTCTGTTAATGACACAGTCACTTGTATCACGGTGCAATGAAGCAGGGGAACATCTAAAACCTGCAGGGACACCGGCCCTCGAGGACTGGAGTCCAACACCCCTGGTCTAAGGGATCTGTCCGGCATGTATTCAGTCAGCATGTCAACCATGTAGGAGGGAGCTAAGCCATTCATAGATTTAAAGACAATAAGAAGTACTTTAAAATCTACTCTTTGTTCAACAGGGAGCCAGAGAAGAGAGGATAAAACAGGAGTGATGTGTTCATACCTCTTGGTTTTTGTTAGAATTCTGGCTGCAGCATTTTGAATGAGCTGGAGTTTATGTAACACTTGCTTTGTTAGTCCTGCAAAAAGTGCATTGCAATAATAAATAAAACATGAAGTCTCAGGACTATCAAGACGTTTTGGAGAAAAATATGGTGTCCAGTGTCAGAAAGCAGGTCATGGTCCTCCAACAGGATAATGACCCAAAACACACAACTAGAACCAGCCGAGAACCACTCAGAACCAAACACTGGACTGTTCTGAAGTGTCTCTCTATGAGTCACTTTTTCATTTGTCAATGTTCAGTTTTATTTATGTGTGTGTTTGTGTGTTGGTGTGTGTGTGTGTGCTTTTGTTCTTTCTTGAAATAGTGAAAAGTACTGGAGTAAAAAGTTACATTTCTGTTAAACAATTATAAATTTGTAGCCACCCCCCCCCAGACCCCAATGGCAAAGCCCCAACCAAGTGCTTGCATAGAAACCTCACGCCCAGACAACTCCCCAGTGGTTTTATCTGTCATGGAACCTTGGACTTTAACAAGAACTCACGCACAACCTCACAAACAAGCTGAACTTTGAGGTTCTACTACAGATGGTTGGAGAGTTAATGAAGGAAAGTCTTGAGAAAGTAAGTTCTCCAGAGATAACATCAACACCAGTCCAGTACGCGGTCTCAGACTGTGGTGATTGACTCAGCCTTAAATTGGCTCCAATGATTTTCCCAGCGTGAGAGGAACGTTGTGCTTTGTCCACATGGATGCACTCTTGTTGGATCTCACTATCAAGAACAAAGCACATTTCAAAGGTTTTTTTCTTCAGCGTTGTCAGCTTGTGTAGGCGTTAGTATGATGAGTTGGTTTCAGAGGTTTCAAAGGGGCTGCTCCAGAGCTCCTCCGAGTTCCTCAAAGGCCCTCAAACGCTGTGAAGTAAAGAGGGAGGCAGACAAGCTGATTTATTGTAGAGGTAAGTCAGAGGTTAGGGTTTGGAAATGTAGGTTGGAGAAAACACGGTTCTCTGCAGGATGAGCGTAGCGTGCATTCCCACACCCTGCTGCAGCGATCCCGGGAGACTTTGGGATGTTTCTACTCAAATGTACAAATGTTACTCCCTCTCTTGCCAGTAAAAAAACCCAGTGAAATAGCAGATTAAAAGTGCTGATGGCCGTTCTGAGGCACAAATATCAGTCAGTTCGTCACGGTTTCAGTAATCAGATAAACATTTTAAATGAGAAAAGACAGAGCTTAGGGTGTAACGATACACTAATCTCACGATACGGTACGATACACGATATTGAGGTCACGATAACGATACGATACGATATTATAGCACTATTTTTTTAACAACCTTGCATGAGGAACATATGACTGGAAAAAAATGTCTTTCATTTGAAAGACACAAAATACAAAACAATGCTATGTGTTTGCCCTATTGTTACAGTTTGTAATGCTTTATAACTGTTTACGTTTTAAAGAGAAAGCCAGGCCAACCATTTTCCACAAACTGAACTAAAAGTAAATGTCAGATTTGCATTATGCATCTTCAGTTTCATACAAGTAAAAATAATTTCCCGTGATCGGGACCGCAAAACGGTATTACTTTCTTCTGGCGTAGTAAGATTTTGGTCTGCGGGTCGAGCCACGGTCGGCACACGTGGTCGGATGTGCGTTACTAGTCAACACAATAGATTAATATTAATAACACAATATCGCGATACACTTTGTCACCTCCACGACACGTATTGTGACGTTTTTGTATAGCAAAATTTTGTGGCACGATATGTTGTTACACACCTAGAGCTTACTGAAACTAAATATCTAGATCTTCTATCAAATTGTGGTTTTGGCTTGTTTTTTCGTTATATGGGGCCACTCAAACCTTTGAATAAGAAGTTAGTTAACTATTAGTTCATGGGATAAACACCAATGTGGTGCTCTACACCAGCCCTCTGGACAGTCTCAGACGTATTATGTCACACACTAAACTCACAGACTGAGGGACAGAAAGACAAAGACAGACGATTGTGAAGAATGTTGTATGTGTTGTTGATAAGGCAGCAGTGTGTGTGTAGTATCATCATGTTTTGTGGTTGTGTTGGATGTAACTCCTCCATTTGTGCAATGGTCAGAGCTGAAGAGACGCGTAACCAGTACTCGAGATGAGGGGGGATGGCATCCCCCCCTGAAATAAAAATGGTCAAAATCATCCCCCTGTAAAACTGCCATCCCCCCTTTCCATCCCTTAGGTAATTTCATCAATGAATGTGGTTTTACTGCTATTTCAACATTTAGAGTCATCACCAGAAAAATAACACCAGAAAAATAACTTATTTGACAATATTCACCTGTTTCAAGTAAATTTTCACTTGAAATAAGTAGAAAAATCGCCCAAGAATTATCTTCTCATTACAAGCAAAAAAATCTTGTTCCACTGGCAGATTTTTCTACTTATTTTAAGTGAAAATCTACTTGAAACAGGTGAAAATTGTTGTTTTTTCCAGTGATGACTCTTGTTTTAAGTGTAATGAGATTATTTTTTTCTAAAATGAAATGATTTTAACTAGAAATAGGACAAATATTCTTGTTAAGATTTTGAGTTTTTGCAGTGATCCATGTTACTTATCCTGTGAAGGACAGAGGCATATTGATAAGTTCAGAAAACTGTTTTTTATTGTTGTGTTTTGATGTATTTGATGTAAGCCCAGTGGATATTTAAAGCTTACAGAAGGCTGCATTTAACTGCTGCTATGTCATTCCTGCAGTATTTCTGCAGGTGTTTTGCTCAGTGCTATTATTGTAATATATTATATTATTTGTAATCAGCACAAATTATCTGTCCCCAAATATTAAAATCCACCATCCCCCCTGATTTTCTTTTACAACTCGAGTACTGCGCGTAACGCAATGATGTTGACCTCCAAGTTCGGCAACCAGAACTTCAGGCTGAACCACAGCTGGTACCGGTGTGTTAAGTTATATTTCTGCCGCCATGGATGGAGGCTTATATTTCTGCAGAGCCCTTTATATTCCCGTTTGAATAAAAACACAATATCTACAGTTACGAGCTACATCTAAGACGATGGAAATAAGCTTTAAGCCTCCATGTCAGCAGTAAGACTTCAGACTTCACCGCAGGCAAAAAGCAAAGCTCTTTAATTGGGCCCTGAGAGAAAACGGCAGAATGCTCCGTCCAAGCGTTCATTATTATTTAATCAGATGATTAACATTACAGAAATGTATTGTGTTTTCACAGTTTATTGTGTTTTGTTGGGCCATTTTTTGCAGACAGCATAACAGCTACAGTATGCTCTAAGACTGAGAACCTTGTATGTATGTACGACGACACGAAGCCAACCTCTGCTCGTCCTGCTGAATATCAACAACAACATTTGGTCAGTAACGACTGTTGACAGCAGTATAAACGATAAATCAGAGGCTGTAGGTAAGTAACGGGGCTCTTGTTCCACCGCTTCGTCGGTGAGCAAAATGTTTGCTGATACAAGTGGATTTCACTGCCTCATTGAGCAGAATGTGTTGTTTGCTGTCAGTTTCAGGCTCATTTCCACCATTCCTGCAATAGTTGGTATTCTGATAGAAAAACGAATAAAGAATGAAGCTGCATAACATGCGTGAACAAGGCTTTGGATGGCGTCTAACTTGGAAAGAAAAACATTTACAATATGCATGAAAAACCTTTTTGATATTCCTTAGATATAGATTTAATTTACATTGAGGCTGAAATTTGAAAAATTGAGCCTGCACCGGTTTTAATGCATGCATTTAATCATAAATGTGTTTTTAAAGGGCTCAGGGGGCCGGTCCTTTCGATTTGAGTCAGGGATTTCAGATGAAGGCGTTTAGACAACATAAAACATTGACGTTCCACTCCATTCTCCCCCAACTTATCAGACCCTGAGATACCCCGGGGCAGCTCCTCACCCCTGATGTGGAGAGGCAATCCTCATATTTCTGAAGGAGAACCATGGTCTTGGATTCCTGTCTGCGTTTGACCGCGATAATCCCAGGCAGAGCTGAGGACCTCAGTTAAATGATGCAAACAGGTAGCTTGATACATCAGACCCACATCTAGAAAGGTGGTCTAAAAAACGAACCGTTAGAAACTCCTGATCCACCAACGGTTGAAAATCACACTGCCTTGAATAGCTTACTTTATTATTGGAGCTAGTTTACCTGATGCCTCTTAGCATCGTAGCAGCTGAGCGTAGCCGCTCCCCTGCAGCTCTCGGGCAGCCGGCCAGTCAGGACAGTCAGGACCGGTGGGTGACGGTTCGGAGGAAGACTAGTCTTAAAGGGCTCACAGAACACCACGACCCGCTTCATGTGTCTAACCGTTTTTCCCCACTCAGCGACACATCTGTTGAGAAACCGACCCTGGTGATTGGAGACTCTATTGTGAGACATGTGAGGCCGACTCCAGAGACCTTAGTTAGGTGTATCCCGGGGGCCAGAGCGGGCAACATAGAAGCAAATTTGAAGCTACTGGCAAAGGGTAATCGTAAATATGGTAAAGTTATCATCAATGTCGGAGCTAATGACTCCCGTCTTCGCCAGTCGGAAGTAACTAAAATGAATATTGTCTCGGTGTGTAACTACGCGAAAACCATGTCGGACTCCGTAGGTTTTTCTGGCCCCCTCCCCAATCTGACCAGCGATGACATGTTTAGTCGCATGCTCTCGCTCCGCCGCTGGTTGTCTCAGTGGTGTTCAGAAAACGATGTGGACTTTATTGACAACTGGGAGACATTCTGGGGAAAGCCCGGTCTGATCAGAAGGGACGGCATTCATCCCACCCGGGATGGTGCAGCTCTTATGTCTAGAAATATGGCCAATGTTATTAGACACTCCCCCTGACAATGCAGGGTCCAGGCCAGGATGCAGAGCTGTAGTTTAACACACTTCTCTGCTGTTTCTCGAGGACCAACGCCTGCCAACAAAACTGTAGGATTGCATTATGTAATTAGCGACTCTAAAACTGTAGGATTACATGATATTGGCGACTCTGGCCAGGTGCCTAGCAAAATAGAAGTGGTTGCAGTTCCCCGCCCTCCAAAAGTTCACCAGGTGCGGCGTTTTGGAGGCGTTAACCAAAATAACCTTGTAAAAATTAAAACCAATGTACATTTGGTACCAATTACAGACCGAAAAATCAGATGCGGACTACTAAATATACGATCATTAAGCTCTAAGTCTCTGTTAGTAAATGATATAATTACAGAGAGCAGGAGTGATATTTTCTGCTTAACAGAAACATGGTTACAGGAGGAAGAGTATGTTAGTTTGAATGAATCAACTCCGCCCGGCTACTTTAATCATCACATTCCTAGAAGCACGGGCCGAGGCGGAGGAGTCGCAGCAATTTATAACTCCAGTCTCCAAACAAAAATTGAACCTAAGTGCAATTATAATACATTTGAAAGCCTCACGCTTGGTCTGAAATTTCCGAGCTGGAAATCAGAGAAGCCAGTTGTGTTAGTGGTAGTGTATCGGCCCCCTGCTGGTGCGTATCTAGAGTTTTTGTCTGAATTTTCAGATTTCCTTTCTGGATTATTGATCAGCACAGATAAATTCATCATAGTGGGTGATTTTAACATTCATATGGATGTTGAAAGCGATAATCTTAAATTAGCCTTCGATTCTCTTCTAGAATCAATGGGTATCTCACAAAAAGTGAATAAACCGACGCACTGTTTTAATCATACTCTCGATCTCATTCTCACCTACGGTGTTGAAACTGATGGTCTGTTGGTGTCACCTGTAAACTCCCTTTTATCCGACCATTTCTTAATAACGTTTGAATTTAATTTTGTTGATGTTGAAGTGCAAAATAGGAGGTATTATTTTAGCAGATGTTTGTCTGATGAAGTTATTGTTAAATTTAGGGACGCCATTGCTTATCTCACGACAGTGCGAAATAGTGATGTAGTCGAGGCCAGTGACCTGGGTTCTACCTCTACAGATGTTGATTTCCTTGCTAGTAACACTGCTGATTTGTTGCATTCAGCTTTAGATGAAGTTGCTCCTTTGAAAAGGAGGGTTTCTAGCCACAGGAGCTTAACTCCCTGGTATAATTCAGATATCCGCATGTTGAAACAAAACGTGCGTAAAATGGAAAGGAAGTGGTACTCTTGTAAGTCTGTAGACTCTTATCGTGAATGGAAAGATATTCTAATAGTATATTAAAAAAGCCATTCGCAAAGCCAGAACAGCTTATTATTCAACGTTGATAGAGGATAATAAAAGTAACCCACGTTTTCTGTTCAGCACTGTAGCCAGGCTGACAAAGAGTCACAACTCTGTTGAGCCGTGCATTCCTGCAGCTCTCAGTAGTGAAGACTTTATGAGCTTCTTTAACAGTAAAATCACGAGAATTAGAGAAGAAATCAACCAGCCGGTTGTAGGTGTTTCTTCAGCTTTAGCGACTTCCCTAGGCTCTGACTTGACTCTAGACTGTTTTGATCCTATAGACCTCCCTGAGCTGACTTCACTCGTTAATAGAGCTAAGTCAACCACATGTATGTTAGACCCCATCCCGACTCGACTATTCAAACATATTTTTTCTCTTATTGGTACGACAATACTGGACCAAATTAACCTATCCCTAAGTTTAGGATATGTACCACAGGTTTTCAAAGTCGCAGTAATTAAACCTTTACTTAAAAAACCTTCTCTTGACCCAGACACCTTAGCTAATTATAGACCAATTTCCAACCTTCCATTTGTATCTAAAATTCTGGAAAAGGCAGTTTCAAGCCAGTTATGTGACTATTTGTGTAGAAATGATCTGTTTGAAGTCTTTCAGTCAGGGTTCAGAATGCATCATAGCACAGAGACAGCACTGGTTCGAGTCACGAATGACCTCCTTATGGCCTCAGATAAGGGATTAGTTTCCATACTGGTTCTACTGGACCTCAGTGCTGCTTTTGACACTATAGATCATGGCATTTTGCTGCACAGGTTAGAGCACGTTGTTGGGATTAAAGGGACAGCTCTATGTTGGTTTAAATCATATCTATCTGACAGGTTCCAGTTTGTTCATGTACATGAGGTTTCTTCAGAACAGTCAAGGGTCTGCTATGGTGTTCCGCAGGGTTCAGTGCTAGGGCCAATCTTGTTCAGTTTATACATGCAGCCATTGGGAAGTATAATCCAGAATCACGGCATACACTTTCATTGTTATGCTGATGATACGCAGCTCTACTTGTCTATGAAGCCGGATGAGACAGAACCGTTAGTTAAACTTCAGGCATGTCTTAGGGACATCAAGGACTGGATGTCCAGAAATTTCTTGCTTCTAAATTCAGATAAAACAAAGGTTATCATTCTTGGTCCAGAGCATTTTAGGAAGGGATTAGATGGTGTTGCGATGGCTTCCAGTGCAACTGTGAGAAACCTTGGTGTTATTTTCGATCAGGATTTGTCGTTTAAACCATATGTCAATCAGGTCTGTAAAATAGCCTTTTTCCATCTCCGTAATATTGCAAAGATTAGGAAAATCCTCTCGCAGAGTGATGCAGAAAAACTAGTTCATGCGTTTGTATCTTCTAGACTAGATTACTGTAATGTGTTGTTAGCAGGATGTCCAAGTAATTTGCTGAATAGGCTCCAGCTGATCCAGAATGCAGCAGCACGAGTGCTGACAGGAATCAGCAGGAGAGACCACGTCTCTCCAGTGTTAGCGTCGCTCCATTGGTTACCCGTAAAATTCAGAATCCAATTTAAAATTCTATTACTTGCGTATAAAGCCCAAAACGGCTTAGCTCCGCATTATTTGCAAGACCTGATAGTGCCTTATGTTCCTGTCAGAGCTCTCCGTTCTCAGAGTGCAGGTTTACTTGTAGTTCCTAGAGTATCTAAATGTAGATTTGGAGGGCGGGCGTTCTGCTATCAGGCACCACTACTATGGAACCAACTTCCAATCTGGGTTAAGGAGGCTGACACCACCTCCACCTTTTAAAACTAAACTTAAAACATTTCTGTTTAGTAAAGCCTATAGTTAGTGTTTAGTAAACCTCTAGCTGGTATTGGTAAATCTCTAGGTAGTGTAAACTTTAGTGTGTCAGAGTCGCTCCTGTAGTTTCTTGTGCTGGCCCCCCCTTCTCCTCCCTTTTCTCTCTTTTGTCCATGTTGCAGCATCCTTTGCCGGACACCGGAACCTGCAGTGTGGGAGTGAGGGGGGTAGGGTAACGGCCCCTTTTGGGCGGGGGAGAAGGTTCGTCCCTCAAGACTCCTCTCCTTGGCCCTGCCCCTTTTCAACCCTTCCCCGACCCTGCATCCCAACCTGGGACCTGATGATTGGGCCGGAGCTTCGGGAGCTGCATGCTGGCCTGCTGTCCCCACCCCTGGTCATCCCGTTGCTGCTTCCACCTGCCTGCTGTGCTGTTGCCGTCCCTGACCCACCAGTCTGGCCCTCGGCAGGAGGGTCCCCCCCTACGAGCCTGGTCCTGCTCAAGGTTTCTTCCCTCCTAAAGGGGAGTTTTTCCTTGCCACTGTTTGGCTTAAGGTTTTTCTCCCACTATGGGAGTTTTTACCTGCCATTGTTTATGTAATAACTGCTCGGGGGTCATGTTCTGGGTATGGGTCTCTGGAAAGCGTCTAGAGACAACTCTGTTGTATTAGATGCTATATAAATAAAATTGAATTGAATTGAATAGCATGTGTAAATGATATGGCTCTCATCCACCACAGAAGACCTTGGTGACCAACATGTCGTCTGCAGAAGTCAGGGTTCAGGACTGCTGAATATCAGCTCGTATTCGACACTCTGAATCTCACTCTCGCTGTGGGTGGCAAGCTGGAGGGGCGAAAACCTAGATTTGTTTCCCTCTTTCACTTGTTTCAACGGGGAGACGGGGTCCTCCAGGAGGTTTTCATCACATCCCATATTTGTAGCTGCCAGTGGAACCAGGTGGTAAATTCAACTTTTGCTGTACCATGTTGGCAAAACAGCAAATAGAGCTTGCAAATGATTGATTTGAGTGCCGTCTTTTGATCAACTTTGTTCAATGTTCGCCCATCAAGCTTTCTACAAGAAGGGATATGGAGGAGTTTATTCTTAATTTCCATTCAAGTCCATTCAAGCAGGTAATACAAGTGTATACTTCACTGCTTCCTAAGACAAGCATACTCATATGACCTTTGTATAGATTAACTGCTCCAAGTGCATCTGCCTCGTCTTTTGCTCTTTGTTAGACTCTGCAGACAGCTGGCTCAAACTGGATCCTCAAGGTTATTGAGCCGCCCAACCTAAGCACCAACATATCTTTGAATGATACACTTTCAACGTTTCCTGAGAACTACGTAGTGACCTATTCAGCCACACGCTTTTCGACCAGCCGGACAGCAGCGCACACATGTATGGTGCCAAGTATGAGAAGTTCACATGTTGACTTTCTGATTGGATAACTTGCATCACCTCGGATACGAGGCCCCAAAAATGATTAAATACGCCCTTGTAAAGTTCCCAGGTTGAGACATCTTCTGCAGGCATTGGCGACACCTCTGTTGAAGCTGTTTCCCTGCTGCAGCATTTGATAAATCCACTGAGGACGAGTTACTGAACACACGTTTGATCTCTTTACTTCTCATCTGACAGTCCCAGCACAGTGTATGCAACAATTTGCTGTGATTCTATGAGCCTGCAGTAAAAGTGCTTTTTTTCTGCAGTCATCTGCTGGTGTCCCAGTGTCAGAGGCAGTGACTCAAATAAATGATAGAAAATTAATCACATTTCGGCTACATTCCTCCCTTGACAGGGGATTGCCACAGCGGGGCTTTATAGTCTGCAGATGTGATGTATGTTTTTACACCGGCTGCCGTTCCAGATGCAACCCCACAAGCACGGGGAGAAGCTCATGCTGTCGGGAATCAAACTTGGGATGTTATGACTGGTAGCCAACCACAGAAACCACCAGGCCACTGGAGCGGCTACTAAAATATATGAAAGAAGATTCATAAATTCGTCTGAATATGTAGAGATGCTCGTGAAAATGATGTTGCACAAGCTGCACAGAGCCACATGATCATGGACATTGCTGCACCCAAGAAGGGCTGATGCAAAAGGTCGCAATGAGACCCTCACATTAAAATTCTGTAAAAAGTATATTATTTTTTAATTATACGTCTATTTAAGTATTATTTAGCACAAATGGTCTGTGACAAGATGTTGGAAGTATCCACAAATATTCAGTATGAATTTATCTCATATCATCCACATAGTTGGTCCTTGTGCATTCGAACTTTAGCGCTGTGTTGCACTAACGCGATATCCTGAAACACACCTCGCCTCGAGACGTCATGAGGTGAGCTTCCTCAGGCCTGATCCGTGTGCGGCGACTGACTCTTTTCTGAGCGAGATTTGAGCAGAAAACTGCAGAAGCAACACTGTCAGACCTCCATTAAGAATATCTGGATCTTTTGGGAATAAGAACAAGCTTATATGTTCATTGGAGCAATTCAAACACCCAGCCGCCACCAACGTTTCAGCATTTCTCAGGATATTGCGTTAGTGCAACACAGCAATAAATTTGAATTTCAAAAGAAATATTTTTCCACTTAATTAGGACCAACTATGTGGACGACTTTTATGCATACTTCCAACATCTTGTCACAGACCTTTTGAGATCTTAATTTGATAATCTATTTTAATACATTATTCATCTCATTTTCAACCCAGTTTCACATGGCATAAGAAAGTTGCTGCTCTCTGTCATTTTTCTTCACCTTCAGTGCGATGGAAACATCTTTGGAAACAGACATGACGTAGTAGTTTTACATTTAAGGAGTGTTGACCCTATCAGCCAGAATCCAGGCGCCGGGGACTCCTCTGGTTCAGTACGCAACGCTTGCATGTAGATGGAGGGAGGGGTTGTCATGGAAACAGGCATCCAGGATGGGACACAGTGCAGGCCCCAGCACACGCTTTGAAAAGCTTTCATTGATAGTTACCCCATTGAGCCGATTTCTGGTCTGTTACTTGGTTACCCGCCGAGTCCGTATGAAGACTTGTTCACTTCCTGCAGATAAAGAAGAGCAATAGCTGTGTCAAGGAAGCAGTTTCACTGAACAGGTTCAGCAAACGTCTACCGGCTACCGGTGCTTTGCCCTCAAAGCCTTCCCTGACACCTTTACATGAATGACTGCAATAACATCAGAGATCCATCAAGACCCAACCATGTGTAGAAATTAATCTTTAACCATTTTTAATTTACAGAGAACTGTGGACCAGTAGTGCAGCATCAAAGTTCAAAGACGCTATATACCACTGTATGCATAAACTGTACTATAATTTAGCTAACCATAAATGACTGGATAGCTAATTATTAATTTTGTAATTCCTCAAAAATGTCTGGACTGGAAATCCCTACATTAATCCCTACATTAATGAATCATTAGGTAATAATTAGTTAATGATTATCTTTGAACTGATTATAATGATATATCTCCTCATCTCTTCATCAGTTATGAATTAATTCTGAACCAATTGGTTAACGGTAAAAAGTTAGAAGTAGCTCATTAATTACTCATTACTTAATAACAGTTGCCATCTTCATATCCATCCTCAATAATGGAACATAGCACAGGCTAGCTATCTATAAGCCTCTGATTTTGTGTGCCCTTAAGTATGGTGCCTCATACTGAGTACCTGCTGATTAATTACTGCTTTTTTGTACCTTGAAGAAAAGTGGTACAACGTACTTACTGATTAATCATTACCCATCTATTAGTCACAGAGTCTTCATTCTACAATAAGAATGGGCTTTTCACGTACCTGTGTTCTAGCTGGAAACGGGATGAGTATCTTTTTTTATCAGCTATTCCTTGATTGCTACAGTACAATTTATGACCCATCATAATTGCAATAAGATAATGAGCCCAGAAGAAATCGTTGCAACAAATTGTAGATTATAATGTTTGTAATGTAGGACATAACAGTTATGCCAATATAGGCATAAACATAAAATAAACATTTATTTATTAACTTTCAGTCGGTATGATGCACCACTTTACTAGTGGGCACATAAAAGCAGTAACTAATAGAGTTATTGAGGATGAAAATGGGACGGCAACTATTGTTAATTTACGAGTCATTTCTAATTTTGCACTGTGAATCATCTGGTTCAGAATTAATTAATAACTGATGAAGATATAGATTAGTATGATCGGTTTAAAGATAATCATTAACTAATCATAACCTAATGATTAATGAACAATGCTGCCAACTCTCACGCAATGAGTGTGAGATAGTCTTCACACGCCAGACCTCCAATTTCTCAAACCTCTAGTTCATCTATCTGAGCTACCCGTCGCGTCCCGCCAAACACCACCAATTTTGCATGTTACACGCAGCTGAGCAGGCTGAGGGGCGTTCCTCTGCTGCACACACTCCCCTACAATGATGCTGCACTCGCCGGCAGACGAAGAAGAAATGGACTGCCGCCAATTTAGGAGAAGAGGAGGGAGAAGAAGGCGTCCGAGGTGTTGAAGAAAAGTGTCCAGTAAGACAGGTTTGTAAATATGCAGGTCAGTATCTGTTTGTGGCAGGGTGCAGGATTGGGGCGTGGTCTGCAGGGGAGAGAGGGAGTGCGTGGGAGTAGCGCACAGGTGACGCGGCTGGAACAGCTGACGGTACACAGGTGAATCTAATCATTCTCTGTGTATTTCAGTAGGGTGTGGGCTCTGGAGACGAGAGAAGGACGGAAGCAGACCAGAGGCGAGCAGCTCGGCTGACGAGGCCTCTGAACCGTTTGTGCCCGAAATAAATAAAAGTCATTGCAAGGATCCCGGTGTCCGCTGTCTCTGTGACCCCCGTAGCATCCAACCTGCTACACTGGCACCCAACGTGGGGCCTGACGGGCGGAGAGGCATGGAGCGGGCCCTGGACGCGCTCGCCCAGGCCATAGCGGACCTGGCCGCCCTGCGCCGGGAACCATCAGCTTGCGAGGCTGGAAGCGCTTGTGGCCGCGGAGCCGCGACCGACACCTGCGCCACGCCTGAGGCTCGCCCCAGCAGCGCAGGAGGGGCTGGCGGCGCCGCAGCTGAAAGGCCGGGAGGCAGAAGCTGCGGGCCGCCAAGCGACGGCTCCCGAGACGGTGGGACCCGTGGAGCGACCCACCCCGGCACCACGCCTGAGGTTCACCGCGGCAGCGCTGGCGGGGCTGCAGTCGACCGGCCGGGAGGCAGTGGCTGCAGGTCGCCAGGCGACGGCTCCTGGGACAGAGTCCGAGGTGGAGTCCGAGGTGGAGTCCGAGGTGGAGTCCGAGGTGGAGTCCGAGCAGGGCTGCGTCAAGGAGGAGGCGGTCCTGGACGCACCAGTTTCGGAGCGGGGCCGCGTCACGGAGGACGCCGTCCTGGAGGCGGACCAGCGGCCGGCACGGGGCCACATCACGGAGGAGGGGGTGGTCCTGGACGCACCGTCTGGCCATGGGCCACCATCGGCCCGGTCCCGAGAGCGGCGTTCTCGGCGGTCGGCCCGGCGCCGAGGACGACCCCCCGACCGTTCCCGCTGGTCGGCCGGACGCCGAGGTCGGCCTCCCGACGGGTCCAGGCCTGGAAGGCCCGGGGCGCAGTCGGCGGTTCCGGGCTTCCTCTCCCGCTCCGAGGGGGCGGGGGGGGGAGTAGGCTCGGCCGGACGGACCCCGGCTCGAGTTTGGCGTTGGGGGTGTGTGGCAGGGTGGAGGAGCTGCAGCCACTCAGGCTGATTAGGGCACAGGTGGGCCCAATCAGCCTCTCCACTCTGCCAGCCTTCATAAGGCAGAGCTGGACAGCAGCAAAGGGGTCGGAGGAGCTGCTGGGTGCTGCACGTGTGTTCTGTGTGTTGGGTGTTTGGCGAATAAAAGGGTCTGCACAAAACTCCGTGTCTCTCCATCCTGTCGGTCGGGCCCCCGTAGCACTCTCACTGCTACACTGTTGTCTCAAACCTAAAATAAGGTTTCTTAGTCGTTTGACCGGATATTTGAGAGAATATTCAAAGAGCTGGAGAGCTGTGTGCTAGCTATGCTAAATCGTTATTCTGCCGTAGCAGCAGAACCTCCCATGCACTAATTTGTTTGTTATTATAAACTTCATATTTTGAAGCCATGCCGTAAATGTAAACTAACAACTTACAAATGCCAGAAGAGCCACCATGCTTATTGTTTATTCACAAGGTATTCATTTGTGATTATTTATAACGGATGTAAATGCTAAATTAAAGAAGATAAACGAGGAGGTAAAGCAGGACAAGAGCCGGATCTGGACTGTCTTGCTGCAGGCCTGCGTAACACTGAGAGAAGGTAAGATTCAAAATAAACACAACTAACCTGTCCGATGTTGTGACTGAGTAAATTTATTTATTTATTTATTTTTTTTTTTAAAGATTTTTTTGGGCTCTAGTGGCCCTTTATTCAAGCTGCAGATATGAAAGGGGTAGAGAGAGAGATCGGGGATGACATGCAGCAAAGGTGCGCAGGCCGGGATTCGAACCTGCGACCGCTGCAGGAGGACTGTAGCCTCAATATATGCTTAACCCACTGCGCCACCGAGCCGCCCCTACTGAGTAAATTTATTAAACCAACGTTCATTTATTTGAATCCCACTCAGTATTTCTGTTACCCTGATTTGTTGGTTCTAGCTGAGCATTGGCTTCACCACCGGGGCTACGCTCATCAAGAGACCGGATGATGGAGTCGTTGCACCGCAGCCGAGGGAGAAATTCACTGAGCTTGTTTTGGTATTTCTGATCAATGGTTTGAAGAAGTTGCCTCTCCAAATTTACAGATCTCCAACAGACGCCTGAATGTGACAAAGATGACGTCCTTTACTTTGCTGAGAGGTTGGGGTCTAACATGGAGTAATTAGTGCTTGTTATTTTATCTAAAATATACTGAATTTTATGACAAGGTAGCTGGTAAGAAAACCAGTCCCTCGTACAGTTCCTTTCTTGGAGAACGTCTGGCCATTCGGTAATGAGAAACTGAAACTGAAGGATCAGCCCTTGACTGATAGCATTTCAAAGTTCAAATTACCTCCCTCTGGTCACTGATTGGTGGAGTTGAAATATCACCAGAGACAACAAGCTCAATGGAATCAAATCCAGACGGTGGAGAGAGATGAGAAACATGCTGAAAATGTGCAGGAAGGTGTAGTTAGCGCAGTTAAAGGGTGTTTTAACCACAGAGTTGTGCCTTAGGGCCCTAAGTGCCCTAAGTGGCATCTCTTTAAAAAAGTATGTACTTACTGCTGTTGGTTGATGACCACATATCAAAAGCACAAAACTAGGTTTCCCCACCTGCTCCAAAAGCATGGTTCAAAGCTGGTCCTCGTCCTCCACAGTCCAACGCGGATGCAGGAAGGATGTTTTCTGTGGTGGGCCTCAGCTCGGCCCACGATGGTCCCCTCTCCCCAATCATGTGCATAAAGATGGCTGACTTGGAGCCCTCGCCCACAATCATCATGCTTATTGCTTAAGCACTTTATTGTATTGCTGTTTATGTTCATTTCTTCTGCTAAACCCACTGGTGTGAAAAGGCCTTGAAAGGATGTTGCTGCCACACTAATCGTGTCACGTCTTTGCAAAACCTAATCTGCTTCAGGATACAAGTTATTCAAAAGATCAATCAAGAAGGACAGTGAGCATTTGGGACATAAGCAGGCATGTAGACATGTGTAAGTGACACACACACACACACACACACACACACACACACACACACACACACACACACACACACACACACACACACACACACACACACACACACACACACACACACACACACACACACACAGGTAAATACACAAGATGTGGTTTAAATGTTAACTTCAAGTGTGGGGCTGGAGGGGCGGGAGGTTTGTGTGTGGAGCATGTGATTGACATGCTGATGCATTGATGTAACCCCCCCCCCCGGCTCTGATGGAAGAGCTGCAAGAGGAGTACTGGAAACTGCGTCGCCAAAGAGTAGATTTATTCCTCAAATTACCTAGTTCCTGTAATATTATCTAAAAATAGTGGTAATATCAGCAAATCTGACAAAACGAATGCCTGCTACTTTAACATGCTTACATTTGGAGGATACGGAGAGAGCGTGCAAGGCCCCTGAAATGTATCAGGGCTCGGATACCTGACAGCATTTGTTTGAGAGAGTTTGAGAGTTTGTTCCAACACCGGCAGAAAGTACTGGATCTATGAGACCGTGTTGAGGCGCAATTAAAGCAGCACAATGTAACTTTCAGCTTTTGTTGAGTTTGGCGGCTCCTTTGGACAAAAGCGGTAGTGCTTTACCAGTAGTGTGGAAGGGTTCCTACCATGCACCTCAAAGTTACATAGTGCCAGTGAAGGCGATAGAGACCCCTCAGACCATGACAGAGGTGTCATTAAACCTATTGTAAGTTGATGTACCATCACAATGACTCTGGAAATATTATATTAAGGTGGAAAAGTTACATTGTGCTGCTTTAAATTTAAGTATCATAACTTGGATTAAGCATCCTAATTTAAGAGCTGAATGAGGTCAAACATGTCAGAACGGTGTGGACAGGTGGAGGTGTGGGCATAGGGAGGTGTGGGCAAGGGGAGGTGTGGACATGGGGAGGTGTGGACATGGGGAGGTGTGGGCATGGGGAGGTGTGGACAGGTGGAGGTGTGGGCATGGGGAGGTGTGGACAGGTGGAGGTGTGGGCATGGGGAGGTGTGGACAGGTGGAGGTGTGGGCATGGGGAGGTATGGGGAGGTGTGGGCATGGGGAGGTGTGGACATGGGGAGGTGTGGGCATGGGGAGGTGTGGACATGGGGAGGTGTGGACAGGTGGAGGTGTGGGCATAGGGAGGTGTGGACATGGGGAGGTGTGGACAGGTGGAGGTGTGGGCATAGGGAGGTGTGGACATAGGGAGGTGTGGACAGGTGGAGGTGTGGGCATGGGGAGGTGTGGACAGGTGGAGGTGTGGGCATGGGGAGGTGTGGGCATGGGGAGGTGTGGACATGGGGAGGTGTGGACATGGGGAGGTGTGGACATGGGGAGGTGTGGACATGGGGAGGTGTGGGCATGGGGAGGTGTGGACAGGTGGAGGTGTGGGCATGGGGAGGTGTGGGCATAGGGAGGTGTGGACATGGGGAGGTGTGGACATGGGGAGTTGTGGGAATAGGGAGGTGTGGACATAGGGAGGTGTGGGCATGGGGAGGTGTGGACATGGGGAGGTGTGGGCATACAGAGGTGTGGACAGGTGGTGTGGACATAGGGAGGTGTGGACATGGGGAGGTGTGGACAGGTGGAGGTGTGGGCATGGGGAGGTGGGGGAATAGGGAGGTGTGGACATAGGGAGGTGTGGGCATGGGGAGGTGTGGACATGGGGAGGTGTGGGCATACAGAGGTGTGGACAGTTGGTGTGGACATAGGGAGGTGTGGACATGGGGAGGTGTGGACAGGTGGAGGTGTGGGCATGGGGAGGTGTGGGCATGGGGAGGTGTGGACAGGTGGAGGTGTGGGCATGGGGAGGTGTGGGCATAGGGAAGTGTGGACAGGTGGAGGTGTGGGCATAGGGAGGTGTGGGCATGGGGAGGTGTGGGAATAGGGAGGTGTGGGCATAGGGAGGTGTGGGAATAGGGAGGTGTGGACATGGGGAGGTGTGGGCATACAGAGGTGTGGACAGGTGGAGGTGTGGGCATACAGAGGTGTGGACAGGTGGTGTGGACATAGGGAGGTGTGGACATAGGGAGGTGTGGACATAGGGAGGTGTGGACATGGGAAGGTGTGGGCATACAGAGTTGTGGACAGGTGGTGTGGACATAGGGAGGTGTGGGCAGGTAGAGGTGTGGACATAGGGAGGTGTGGACATAGGGAGCTGTGGACATGGGAAGGTGTGGGCATACAGAGGTGTGGACAGGTGGTGTGGGCATAGGGAGGTGTGGACAGGTGGAGGTGTGGACAGGTGGGGTGGTCATGGAGAGGTGGGGACATAGGGAGGTGGGGACAGGTGGAGGTGTGGACAGGTGGGGTGGGCATGGAGAGGTGTGGGCATGGGGAGGTGTGGACAGGTGGAGGTATTCCTGCTGTAGTTGGACAGCGTGAAGGACAACCGTGTTTTTTCAAAAGTACTGTGCTGTAAAAGTACACACATGAGGCATGTTGTGAGTATTCGGGGGGGGGGGGGGGGGGGGGTGGTATTGTTCTCTAATAATTGTTTGGCTGTGAAAAACACTGTACAGCTAGCAGCTTTGCTTGAGACTGTGACCAAGCTCACCGTTTCCAGCGACGCCTGTATCGATCACGTGTGAACGTTTCCCTTTGCTAACAGCATCGGCTTTAAAGGTATTGTGACATGAAAAACACATTTTTCTTGATTTTTTGTGTTTTGTTGGGTGTCTTGACATCAATTACACCCAAAAAACAACAAACTTTTAACATTCAGTGTATTGTGTGCTTTCTGGGATTTTCCGCATAACTGTGCAAAAACGGCGCACCTGGTTTGGTGGCGGGCCGTGACGTCAGGGCCCGCTAAATCACCGCCCCCTCCACCCAGATCCCTGCCTCCTCTCCTCTCCAGCGCACCATAAAGGCTGATTTATGGTTCCGCGTTACACCGACGCACAGCCTACGGCGTAGGGTTACGCGGCGACGCGCACCGTACGCTGAACCCTACGGCGTAGGATCTGCGTCGATTTAACGCGGAACCATAAATCAGGCATAACACGGAGCAGTTTAGAGCCTCTTCTGTTCTAATCACCGGAGGAGAACTGCTAAGAAGACCCGCGGCCACTGACTGGACTTAAGATAAGGAGACACTGCTGCTTGCATGCCTTTATTTTTATGATTGTTTGCTGTGGACTGTCTGCTTCGCCGTGCTGCTTTTCCGTGCATGCTTCGCCTGTCGCTCCCGGTTTAATTCCGCGTTCCATTTACCTCGGAAATCGGAACTGGGAACTGGGAACTCGGGGGTGGTGAAGATTCTCCCACTTTACCAGTAGGAGATCCCACTTCGAGGGGCGTTCCAGTTGAAAATTCCGACTGGGAACTGGGAAATTCCGACTTCCGAGGACAAATGGAACGCGGCATAACTCTCCGACGCCGCTGTGAGCGTATTGCTCGCGGGGAGCTGCGGTCCCGGTCCTCTGGTCCCGGTTGGACTTCATCCCCGGGCTGTAGTCGCCCTGTCTGGGCTGTGTGTCGGTGTTTGTGGTCGGTGTGCGCGCGTGTGTGTGAAGACGGCAGAAGTGTGTAGCGGTTGGTTGGAGGAGGTTTGGAGGAGGAGCGGAGCAATGATTGACAGGAAAGGGGAAAAAGGACCCGTTTTTCACGGCGCAAAAAAACACTGTAATAAAAAGCCAGGAATGGAGTACTAGAGTGAAGTTTTTCTTGTTACACTCTTTTAGACACATTTGAGGGATGTTGGCCAAGACTTTTAATAGTGTTAAAAGCATGTTAAAAATGATGTCACAATACCTTTAAAGTGTCCGTTTCCCCAAATGCCACGTAAACAAGCACATGCACATTAAAATGAAACAGTTCATTAAAATCATGGTTTAGAAAATATGAACAAAGAAGATTTTATTCAAGTTACTCCTCCTTAGACATGTTGGTGTTTGTAAACCACAACAAAATCAGTGATTGTAGACATTCTAGCAAAATAAGAAACATTTTAAAGAAATGTAAAGCCTCTATCTATTTACCTAAATAATAACATTTGTGTTTCTATTGCTGGTTTACAGTACTCTGCAAACTTAAAGTCTAACTCAAACATACTGTTATTTTGATATACAGAAAATAAATCAAATCATAGCTGATACAACATTACAGAAGAATCTCTAACATTATTCAATAGACATTATATCAAGTCTAAACATACTTTGTCAGCTTATATTTACGTTGATACACACATTAGTGTATATATTTCAGTGCACAACAGTCAACAGTGAAACTGTTTTACAATAGAAAGAAAGATTGCAGTCTGGCGGTTGTGCCAGAGAGACATCTCAAAAAGTGTTTGGATTTCAGCTTTTCGTTTTCGTCAAATTCACTGAATCCATGATAAAGTTCGTGCTCTGTGCATCAAAACGAGAGTTGAAACTAAAGTATGGTGATTAACAAGTCCAGGAAGCTACACAAAGCTGCCATAACGTGGGTCAAAAACAAGCGAGAGGTAAAAGGCTGATTACTAAACTATAGATCTGAAAATGTCTGCTCATTGTCTGCCTCGGTCCGAGAGAACCAAGTAAAGTGAAAGGGAAACGTGAAAGAAACAAAAGATGTTGTTCACTTTTACACAAAGAAGCAAATATGTATATTAGTACTGCTGAAACAATCCCGTCTCTGGTCTCCCGCTGGAATGAGCTCTCACCACATGTAATAGCTGCGCGTGGTGTCCACCTGGCTGGGCTTGGCCTCTGGCGCTCCTTCCTTCTCCTTCTCACTATCTGCCTCCCATAAGTTAATAAGAGGAGGATAGAGCTCATTTAATGGTATTGATGAAGTTTTCTGCATATACTTTTTAAGGGAGTGGTGATAATTTTTTCTCTTCCACCTCTTAGCAATGTACACGCCCAGAGAGGCCAAGCTGATGACCGCAAACATTGTACCCATGACGGCCGCAAGAGCAGTGTTGGTCCCCTGATCAGATATCTCCACAGCAAATGCTGCTTGCTTTGTTGTCACATTCACACATGACTTTTCCATGTGCTGGTAGATGTTGGAGACAGTGAGGCACACCTCATATTCAGTTGCTGGTTGTAGATGTGTAAGATTGTACTCATGGACGTCCACAGGTACCCTAGCAGTGTAGGTAATATGAGGGTTGTCTATTTTCATGGTTGCCGATGACCACTTGAGGTTAGAGGTCATTACATTTGAGTTTATTTTCCAGGAGACAAGGATGGAGTGAGATTCTGTCTGTTTGATGTATATCTTCAACAGCTGTGTGCTGTCCAACAGAGTACCGTTGACTTGTATGGCTATCACTCTTGTGTCAGCGCCGTCTGAGTTTTGAGCCACGCATGTGTATCTGCCAGAATCTTCAAGTTGGATATGAGAAATTCTCAACGTGCCCTCGCTGCCTAGGCTGTACTTGTCAGATAAGGTGTCAGTCATGATCCTATTTCCCATTGGCGTCACCCAATAGATCTCAGGCTCAGGCTCTGAAACGGCCCTGCAGTCCAAATCCAAGGTCATACCGATTTCCACATTGAGGTGGCTGGGGAAGGTGTCATGAGAAATCACGGGCAGGCACTGGTTTGCTAGGTTATTCTGCAACACCTCCCGCACATGCAAGCTCCTGACCTCTGCTGGCATGGCACAAAACATGGAGAGGGGTTCCATAAATCGTACTTGGGTTTTGTTGGAGCTCATCCACTGGATGACACAGTCACAGCGCAGAGGATTGCTGTGGATGCTGATCTCACGCAGGTTGAGGAGGCCGTTCACCGTGGACTGATACAGGGCATTCAGGGCATTATTGTTCAGCATTAGACTCTCCAAAGCTGGAACATCACGAAAGGCCTGACGATTGATGTATGACAGTTTGGGATTGTTTGTAGCCTCCAGCTTGGTGAGCTCAGGAAGGTTGTCCAAAGCATAACGATCGATAGAAACCAGCTCTGCCATGTTGTTTATGCCTAGCTCCTTCAGTCTTAGCATGTTCTTAAAATCCCCCTCATGAATGTTGTGCACTGGGTTTTTGTTTAAATCTAAGAATTTGAGGTTCGGTAAATTCTGAAGGGCTTTCTGAGGTACTTGGACAAGCTTATTGTCATAGAACGAGAGGCTCTCGAGGTTGTCAAGTCCCACAAAGGCATTACCAGGGATGTCTGTCAAATCCATCCCAGCTAAAACCAGGCTTCTCAGATTGCCCAGTGGCTTGAAATTAAAGTCCATAATTCCAACAACAGGGTTCTCTCCAATCATGAGAATCTCCAGATTGGGTGTAGACTCAAACCATTGGCTGCTGATGGTTTTGATCTTGTTGGAGTTAAGGTGAAGCCTGAGCAGATTATGGAGCCCAGAGAAGGCATTGGCAGAGATGATGCTGATCTGATTATGGTTGATGTAGAGTTCCTGCAGGTTGCTGAGGTCCTGCAGACAGTAATCAGGCATTTCTGTGATCTGGTTCTCCTCCAGATGAAGTGTGGTTAGCTGGGACATGTTGGTGAGACCAACATCTCGAATGCTACTGAAGTTGTTCTGTGATAAGTCCAACTCCGTCAGGTTGAAGAGCTGCTCCAGCTCCTCACTGGTCCTGGCAATGTAGTTGCTCTGTAAGAGGAGAACCTGGGTTTCACTGGACAGGTTCCCTGGGATCCGTGTTAAGCGAAGATCATTGCAGTCCACAGTGATGGCTTCTCTGTAGGTGGACTGGGGGGTAAACCAAGGTCTGATCTCACACACACACAGCTGGGGGCAGTCATTGCTCTGGACACGAGACACTCCTATCGATAGGAACACCAGACCGGTAAACACCAGGCTCATAGGAGAGCAGTCTAACCTCCGTCTAGCCATGCTGGGAAGGGACAGGAGATGCAGTCAGATGATTTTGGAAGAGGTCGCGTTAAAATCATCAACCAGACTTTCCGGTGATTAGGTCTTTCAGTCCAAGGAAGTTCCCCAGAGACAGACTTCACAGCGAAGGATCTTGGCCTTGCAGGGTTATCTGTACAAGAAAGACCAAACGTGTATCAGTATACGGAAAACAGTAACTGTGCATCATTTCAAGATTGAGTGTTCCATTATTACATCATACTTTTATACAGACATTTATATTTCAGATAGGAGAAATTCTGCTGACAGTGGTGGATGTTAAACATTTGCAAAACACTAGTATCCTGCTGGCGTGCATGTTAGACTTCAGCTCCAAGATCAATTGTGTACAGCCTAACAAAATGACCTAACTGGGGTGTTTAGTCTAGTTCAATCTTGTTTTGTTTAACAGTTTCTGGGTTTTCATATAAACTTTCATGTTTCTTGTAAATGTAGCAATTAAATCAGACAGCAGACTGACGTGCTACAACTGCCTCTGCAACGGCGTGGTGAGGCTGTGAGTAATGTGCATCATCAACAGTTTTGAGAAAATGCAAGTTCAGCTCATTACAATGCAGGCACCAACCACCGCTCTGAACTACTTGGAAACAGATTCCACTGAGGACTTTCATCTATCCAACAGGCCCATAAGGACTCCATCATTAGCTTCTTCGAACATCATTAAACACTGAGATATTAGTGCGCCCCATGCCTCAAAGAGAGCAACAAAAAGTTGCACATCTTAATTTTTAATGCAACATCCTCAGTGTTCTGAATTTAGGGCAAACATGAAGAAAGTTTGCAGCAGGCCAAGTATTTTTTCCCTGATGAACAGATCGAAGAATGCCAAAACTTTGTTGTGTGTTCTTTGACTCCAGTAATGTTGATGACTACTAATGGGATTTGAGAGCCACAAGAGGATGAGGAACCTTGATGAAGCCCTTTAAATCTTAGTTACTTAATGGTTCAGTGAGTGGGAGGCTGTGTGAGGTGTAAAGGGCATCTGTTACCCCATATGGCATCGTCATGAGAAAACAGAGTATTATTTCTTGTAGCTTTAACTTAAAAGCACAGCCATGTTTTAAAATCATTGCTGTGTATTATTATAGCCATGTAAAGGTATGTTGAGATGACAGAGCTGACTGAACTCTACAGCATAAACAGTTCAGGATGCTAGCAATGGTGGCTGTTTTTGCCAACATTTATCCCCACAGACTTTCCCAGGTATATGTTATAACGAGGCTACAGTCACCGCCCTCCACTGGTGGTGATTGATTTTTACCACGAGTCAAGTGTGAGTTGACCTCGAGTAATCGAAGCATGCATAAATGTAAAAATCCAAATTAATTTATCTGTGTCTGACAATGAGATGTGTGTGTCCACAGAGCCCCCAAAAAGAAAGAACTGATATATACCAGTTCTACTTCACTCTTAAAACAAAACATTCAATGTTCATTCTGATCAGCTGTAAGCTGGTGCTTGTAAGCCGAGTGTGCCGGCATTAGTCAAACATCAGCATGTCAGTGTCATCTTTTCATTTTAAGCATTTCAGCTTCAACATTTAGTTCAAAGTTTGAGCAACAAAAGCTACTCACATCTTTATATGTGTATGTATGTCTTCTCATTCTCAAGATGTGTTTGAATTACTTAATAGTCACCTTTCAGTGCCCTTGTAATTGTAATATTGCTCATTAAACAGATCAGATTGGCAGCAGGTCTTTAACAAGTGTGTAACTGTGTGCTTGCAATGTTATGCCAACACTTTAGGAATCCTTAACTTAATTAGGTGTGTTCAGGAGGCACGTCCCCCAGCGTAGAGCTTCTCAGCAGAAGCAATGCGCCTCCAGCTTTTTAACAATCAACAGCATCTTAAGAAGATGTTGCTTAAGAGGCTTTTAAACAGGAGAGCTGAAGAATACATTTGAATGTAGGTAAACTGCCTGGCAACAGCACCAGCGATCTGCTCTTCTGCTCCTCCTACACAGAGGATTTCCTGAGAGACGGGGCGGAGCCTGGCTCAACCAGGGATATTACAGGATCTGGTTTTTAAGCTAAAGTACTGTATATGGTGACAATTGCTGTGCCAGTTTGGATTAGCAGATGGAGATCTTGAGAAGGAGATTAGCTGTGCACTGAATTCAGACACATACTAGAGAAACAGGTCACTTAACACTTTAATTAAACAATAGTTTGGTGGGAACTAGGGCTGTCGAGAGCTGCAGTATTAATGCCTCTGTAGTTTAATATCAAAATAACTGACAAAGGGATTGTATATGCTTTTGTTAACTACCAAGTAGTCTGTTCTTAGACAACGTTAAATGTCATTTTCCTTTATATATTCGGGAGAAAACAGAAGTTGACACAGTTCAAAATTTCTGACACTTGTTTTGTTGATGCTGTTGCACCAGATTCACTTCAGACTTATTATTAATAATAATAATAATAATAATAATAATAATAATAATAATAATAATAATAATAATAATAATAATAATATTATTGTTATTATCATTATTATCATTTTCTGGATTTTCTGTTATTGTATGTGGCTTATCTCCAAAATCTGATGTAGTTAATGTAGAAGAACTAGCTTGTATACTCATAATCGCTTTAGAATATAATGTGCTACATGAATTTAAGACCTAGTCCTAAATAAGGATAAACTCTTACTTTCCTGCATTTCTGTTAAAAACAAATGGGGTTAATCCAGCTGTTAATCTTAGATTCATCCCATTTAGTAAATACAGACAGCTTTGTCTGCTATCCCTTTTATGCAATGTAAGATTAAAAAGTTTCTGATCCCGTTCAACACTGGACTCAAATCATGGCACAGTTGTTCAAGTAAAAAGTAGGTTAGCTTTTCTCATTTCCCCCTAATGTTTATCTAAAATGATGTTCCAAAGTGAGAACTGCAGGACTGAACCAAAACCAGTGCAACACGCTCCTGTTTGTTCGTGTTTTTTTCTCCAGCATTGGATGAAATATGTCCCGGACCGAGCTGCACAAGTCCAGAACGACACCACGACCACAGGTGTTGCACTCCAAAAGGATTAAAACAGGCAGAAACAGAGGTGAAACTGCTATTTTTTCACCACAAACATCTGTATGGGATACCTGAAACAAATACACAGCTTTACATCTGTCCTCTCAGACACTAACAGTCCTGTGTTTTGGAGGTTTGAAGCTTGTATTTGTCAAACTGTGTAGCAGGTTTACTGTAACAATAAGCTCACAGATATGGATCAATAATGCACACTTACATTTCTCAATTTTGACAAAAGCTTGCACATTTACTTTTATTTCCCATCACAGTTTTAATTCCACATTAATTTTCTATACTGTCCCCAAACCCCCCAGGGGTTCTTACTCAGTAGGTCCGAGTGCTTCCCTAATGATATTTAAAACAAATGATTCTGCTGGTGATTATCATCATCGGTTGTCTATTAATGCCTTTTAAACTCCGTTACTCAGAGTGGTCTGATTATCATCATTTTGGTCCCATAATTCCTCATATATAAACCCATTAATACTAAAAGGGGCTCATCTCTTTCTCGCTACTGTTCAGATTCTGCCAGTGCTCTTTAATGATTCATTTCCTGCTAACTCACAAAACGCTCCTCTTTTTACGGTGCCAAAAGAAATTAACTGGCTGAGCATTTCAATTGTCCTGGGTGGCCCAGAACAGACACCTGTGCAAACACCTGCACATCACGAAGGCCTACATATTGAAGATTATTCATACGACGCTCCAGTGAGACCATTAAGCTGAAATGTAGGTGTTTGTTTATTAATATACCTTTGTGAACATTTCACGCACCTGCTGTATCACATTATCTACCAGATGTTCAGCTCTTAGAGACACTTTTTTCAGGATTTTTGCCTTCATTTGTTATTTATAGCAACACGTGGATGGGAGCGGAGGCGAGAGGGGGAGTGACAATCACTGCCATCACACTGTCAGTCGACGTTATAAAAAGGTAAATACGTTTCTAAATGCACCAGCTTGTAAAACTGATGTGTTTGTGGAATATGATATGAGAATGCGTACAACAAAAATCTGAACTTGTATATTAAAAGTTTCACTTGAAATCACAGACAACTACAACACAGCGAACCTGCTGCTCCTTCATAAATCAACTCTCGAGCATCACAAGTGTCAAATCTGCACTGCAACTTTGTTAACATCCGAACTTTTGGGATGAGGAGAAACTGGATGAAGGTGCTGCACACAAGACAAGTACAATGCATTGCTCTTTTTAGAGTTGTTAACGACCTTTTAACTGTCAGCTCTTCTACTTCAGCTCCCTGGACTTATGGGGTTCCTCAAGACTTTATTTTGGGCCCCATGCCGTTTTCAATGTATATGTTGTCTGTGGGGTCTGTATTTATGAAACATGATATTGCTTTTAATCGTTTTACCGATGATATCCAGGTTTATATGCCCATCAGGTCAGTCTGAAAAATGTGGATGGAACTTAACTTTGAACCTCAATGAAAAGAAGACAAAAAAAATAAAAAAATAAAAAATCTGATGTGTTCTGCAGTTCTGCTTACATTTTTTGGTCCTTTGGCCTCATATAGTCACTCTACTGGCAGGAATCTGAGTGTGATTTTTGACAACTCTTTTTAGTTGGACAAACAGATTCATGATGTGGTAAGATCAAGCCTTTTCTACCTATGGGTCATTGCTTAGGTGAAACTCCCCGGAACGGCTTGCCTTGTCACAGTTGCACTACTCAGACTTCAGATATGTTCAAATCAATGTTAAAACTCATATCCTCTCTTTGGATTTCAGTTCGGAAATCCAAAGAGAGGTTCGGAGTGAAATGTGATGTATAAATAAATTCGGGGGTCGACCTTGAATGAGGTCGGAGTTTAAGCCAAGACATTGTCATTTTAAAGTTGTTTTGAAGATTTATTGACCAAAACATCCCACTTCTTTGACACATGTACAGTCTGTGGACACAGTTTCATTTCTTGTGTCCGCCATTTCTGCATTCAGCCAGAGACATGTCTCACTAACAGACATTACTTTGAAAACTTTGCTGTGAGGCACAAAACAGGACAGAATGTGTTCCCATTACCACAAATCCAAATGTTGTGTCGTGACTACGTGTACAGTAATCCCCCAGGTTACTATTATTATTATCATAGTGATATTCCTGACCGTTTCTTTCCATGAGCCACTTATATGATCCTGGTTTTTGTGTGTTCAAGTATCTAGAAGCTAATGTCTCTCTCTGAACCATTTCTGTCAGTTCTGTGATCCCTGTCCAAGTCCGAGGACATGAGAATATGAAAATAGATTGTGACGACAGACTTGTTTAGCTTGTGTAGATAACATATGTACGACCATTTGAAGAGATGTGCAGATTTACTTTCTGTACACAAACATGTGAACTTAGCAGTGGTTTTACTTTATAAATCTCACGCTACTGCTTGGTTGGGTGGAGATGACGTTCTCTGACTGGCAAGATTGATGTCACAGCAATCTCAGGCCGTTGCTGCGATCAGTCAACGTGTCTGCTACTATGTTGGTCGTGGCAGGAGGGCTCGTTAAATGTACACTAGCGGATGCTCGCTGTGTTAAAACTGGATTCATTACCGAACGTTTAACACAATTGACATTATACTTTTATTATCATTTAAGAAGACATCCCTATAAAAAGTAGTCAAGTTTAATTTGTTGTACATTAATAAATCCACAAGTAACTCTATTTTATTATTTGAAGAAAAATCAGAAAGTTGTAGCAAATATGACTTAGTGAAACAACTGCAGTCTCCTAATGTATCTATGATGGCTAGCCAGCCATCGACTTTCATACGATCCAGAGAGTGTAGTCACTTGAGCTTAATGTAATTATTTCTAAGTTTTGTTGGCATGTGTTAATTTGCTCCTAAAACACACAACAAATGAGTCAAAGCGATGTTTTGTGAAGTAACTACCCAGCTTGGTGCGCCGTAGGGACAGACTGGAAGTCCAACAAGAGAAAGCATCTGGCCCGTCAGACCCCTCACTCTGGTTGGCTGACCGATCGATTCCGCCCCCCCGACCCCCCGACCCCCCTCTGCTCTCGGATCTTAAGACACAAGTCACAGGTTACTTTTGGAACAAATAGTCGGAGCACTGTTTCATCCCGTTGTGACTCGCAAGAGCACATTTGTGCGCTGGTAGCAGCAGATTCAGAAAGTCCTAATCGTAATTGTACGATGTAAAATGTACCACAAAGTTAACGCATGCAAAAAAGAAATTATTATAAGTGAACTATGGATTATTGGTCAGCTTTAATTTTATTTGTGTAAACATAAATGTACACATCTGTAAATATGTTTATGTGCACATTCAAGGCACGTTTGTGTGAAAATCTTCTGCAGGTGAAAGTTGGACTTATAAGTACAAATGTTTTCCACATGGTCTTACATGATCTATAACTTCAAATTCTGTTCACGTGTGTGATTTTTCTTTATAGCTTGTGCATTTTGGCACGTATCTACCTACATAGAAACTCCTGTTTTTAAGATATGTTTAGTAAGATGAACAATAGGTATTACAAGTGATTGTGATGATTTAAAAAAAATAGAACATGGCAGCACAGCCAAAACCTAACTTTAAGTCTTTACTCTGTAAATTGACAGAAATTCTATCAGGATCAAAGATTAATAAGAAAGGAGGTCCAGGGTACAGCGACTGTCATAGGTTTGGACACACCAGCAAACCCAAACATGAATGTCCAAATATTTGACTTATTTGACAGCGGTGATGGCTGTTTCCCACAGATCTGATAGTGTCAAAGAGTTAAATCAATCCTTGGCCTATTATTAAATGTAATGACTGTAAGAAGATGCACGCAGATGCACCTAGGTAGATGCACAGAAAAAACTATATAAAAATAACTTTTTGTACTTACCGGACACCCCGTTCACCTTGCTGCCATGATATGCAAGTGCTGAGCCACTTTTGTGAAAGTAACGTTATTAACTCTACTCCTCATTTAGCAGTTATTGACCGTCGTCTGACTGACAGAGATGGTGACACTCAAAGGTGCCTCGACTCATGTCTTTCTGGCCTTTAAGAGTTTCCTCTCAACACCATTTACTAATAGTCCGAGGGTTGATTTAACTCTGGACTGTTCCATTAAAGAAAACAGGATCAAACTTTTATTTAGAAAGTGTAAAATGTCTCAGAACCACCTTCAACAAAACAAAATGTCCTACAACGAAATATTTAATATGACAAATTATGTAAAATATGTTTTTCTTCCCTCTACAGGAGTCAGTAGTGCAGGATTCACCCAGCAGCGTTGTGGCAACACATGACGGAGGGTGTGTCTGGCGCTTCTGGATGATACTGTTGCCATGGGAACAAACCATCTATGCTTTCAATATGTAATCTGGCATCCCTCCTTTGAGAGTGCAGTCTGTTTGTCAAACATTCAGGCAGAAATGTGATGATGTGTACTTCCTACATTGTCTTCCGACGTGTGTTCAAAATAACCTGCTCTCGCCTTTGACCGGCCTCTGTGTACCAGTTCACTGTGTAGCCGCAGCTTGATTGGCTGATTTGAAGTGGGAAAAGTTTAAAATCCTCCAACTTTTTGCAGAGGCAAAGCAATCGATGCAAGGTACAGAACCATCAATCCATTCTTGATGACATCACCGCATGCCAAGTCTACGCAGACGGATGCAAGTGACAAATGCAGGTGATGCACGCAACGCTGCTGTGTTAATCCCATACAGTCAGGTGACCCACTGGTTACTGAAGAGCGGAGTTGAAGCCCCTTTTTCTTTGTACTGAGGGGCAGCCATGTTGCTCTGGAAGCTGACGGGAGCCCGCCCACCACATATCATTTAAAGTTAGCTGTGGCTATCGCTCCTGATCACGGTTCTGTAATATTCTGATTCATGACGTCCACGGCTCTGAGGATGAGGAGCTCGCCGACTTCCTCATCTTGTCAGCAACAAATCCAACCACAACCCGCCACCCTGCATCGACTCTATTCACATGATGTATTTATATAGTCCTAACCCAGGATTGAGTGCACCCTCGGGGGTGAGTTGTTTGCAGGGCCAACTCGACACGTCACCCGTGTCAGTAATGTCAAAGAACAGTGGACTCGCTAGGCGCGGGGTATCTGCCAATGTAAAAAGGGGCTTTAGCTCCACATGAGCCCCAAACCCGGAAGTTAGATGGTGGCGATTAGTGAATCCAGTGTTATTGAGGAGAGAAAAGGGGAATACGTGCAGCAAAGATCACTGTCTGGGACTCGAACCCGAGTTCTACCAGGTAAGCATGCCTGAAGGTACTGCCAACCAAAAAGGGACACAAGATCACTTAGCATCACTTTTTTTCGGCTACCTTAGTCTGAGACAGTCATACATGAAGTTGTTCAGCTTGGCGGGTTACTGTCCATGTCGCAGGGCAGCAGGAGGCTTAAGGCTGAATTAAGGTTCTGCGTCACACCAACGCAGAGCACACGCCGCAGCCGTGACGCCGTCATGAACCTTTCGGACTTCTCCGTCACTCCATTTCGTCGCGGTGCAGTACCCCCCGTGACCGCTAGTTAGCGATCTTTTTCTGAATGGTTTATCCGGTCACAGTAAATCAAAGAGATAAGGACAACTATTGTGCAAAAAACCAAAACAAAAAAAATCATAAAATCATAAAAAATCATAAACGAAGAAAAGAGCCCTGAAAGTTCACTACTGCTTCAAACCGGAAACCGGAAATGCGTTGCTTCCAAGCAAACCAATCACAGCCCTCTCTGTCTGCGTGTGGTCTGCGTCGCCTCGACGCGTAGTTACAATTTTCGGGAGGTGCATGTCAGTGACGCCGCAGGTGACGGCGTGTGGTCTGCGTGGACGAAAACCCAACATCGTAAGGCACAGCGTCGTTTTGACGCAGAACCATACCTCAGCCTTTACTGGGAAGCAGCGTTGCCTCACAGTGAAAAGGTTTCCATTCAGATCCCAGCAAAAGTCTCTGTGTGGAGTTCACATGCTGCCCTGGTGTTTTTCTGTGGGTGTTCTCCAGTTATTCTGGCCTTCTCCCACTATATCCCGCTGAAATGGAAAAACAAGCGGTGAATAAAACTCCCGGCTTGAACAGCATGACTTCTCCTGTTCTGTCATGTGCTTTCTCCCTGGACGCTACAGTTGTTTTTTTTTTAGCTGGGCACTACATTTGAATTTCCTTGGAAAGATTATACGAGGAAGAAACAACCTAATTTTGTGCAGAGACGAAGGTGAAGCATGAGTCAGCTAGACAGACTTGGAGAGTTTCTTTCTGAACCGATGTTGTTCACCGGCGATCACCAGCTGATGAACCAGCTGATGCGACGCTGTTTGTGAGGAATATGACTGAGCGGCGTTTCACCCTCGCTGACTTTCATCCTCTCTCATATCTGGCGCCACATCTTCATGCCTTCCAAGTGTAAGTTGCCTCATGTGTTGACATTATCACTGTTGGTATTTTCTCCTTAGTTGTCATATAAGGACCTTATTCTACGTCTGAAGTATGTGTTTTGGATTTCACAAAAAAACTTTTAAGGAGTTTGAAGGAGTTTATTAGGAGCTTGATTTTTTTTTTGCTATATTCATGCTGTTTCTGACAAGTAAGGTCTCTTATATGCAGGAGAGTGTTAAAGCAGATGAATCTGATCACTTGTCCCAGCTCAGCCCTGAACTGGGGTGGAAGGACCACGGAGGGCTTCACACCAAGAACTAATGGTGTGTTTTTCATCGCAGAACCAGTGTGAAGTTTCCCTGCGTGTGCACATCTCTAGCTGAAAACAATGTAATTATTGTGTATTAAAGTGCACTACTGCAGTTCACTGGCTGCAGCAGGTCTGGTGGGCGTCCTGAAGTGTGATGCCTACGTAGAACAAAGGGTTAACGGCTTAGCCCTGCAGTGCAACCCAGCTCCCCGCACTCTGCACCCTGCTGTATAGCCTTGAGACCTAAGACCTGCTGGTGGTGGTGGGGAAGGCGGGGGGAGGGGGCCGTTGCTGTTTCCTAACAACGCCTCCCCATGCACACACAGACACCTGCAACACACAGGCTTTCATTGGAGGCCTTTGTCAAATAAGAAGCACAATGAAGATCAAACATATGTTGTGTCGGAGTGCGGAGAATACTTAAATCTATCCATTTAAGGCTGGTGGGGACAGAATAATAACTATCCTGACTGTCATCTCCACTCGACTGTGGGCAGAATCCAGCTCAAGTTTGCACAAAATTGACTATTTCAGATTTGCAATCTCATGAAAATCGATAAACACAACATATAAGACAAATAAACACAAAGGAAACAGTCGTGCCACAACAGTGACAGTCTGAAGCAAGATCCGGTTCATTTGAGAACAACTCTCCACTTCAGGACTTCAAGAAAGGCTCGTGGGAAGAAACAGAACAGTTAGAAATAATGGAAAAAAAAACCCTTGGACGGGTGTCTAAGATTGAGTGATACAAGTCAGCAGCAGTCTCCCCAACACAAAAGCGCAACAGCTGCAGCGACAGAAGCAGCGTTTGTTGCCACAATAGACCCCCTGCCAACGCAACCCCATTCTCAGCGGCGCATCTCGTGCACGACACCCTGCCTTTATCCTGGAGAAGACTCGGCGACTTTTCGCTTAAAACCGAGGAATCGAGACATCTGCCGGCATACTTTGGCATTAATATGCAAATCACATCCCCGGAGCGGCGCGCACGCAGCTCCTGCTGGCGCGGAGCGGAGAGACGCCTACCGCAACCAGATCAAAGTTTGCTTTTTGGGAAAAACATCTTTGACGCATTGGAAATAATTACCTGCATCGGTGCTCTGCACGGATTACATGTTTAAAAAACGCCATTCAGAATCAGATGTAGAACTAAATACATGCCGGGCTGATGCAGACCGGGTCTCTCTCATCAATGGGAAGAAAATGCCCTTGAGCGCGTCTGCACACCTCAACTCCGTGCATCGCCCCTGTCTTCAGTGTGTTGGCAATTGTAACGTTTTCACACAGAAAACAAAATTAAACCACTGATATTACATTTGTTTTCATCTGTTCCGACTGCAGCAGCAGCAGATGAAAGTGCAGCTGTGCCACCCTCCTCTCCTCTCCTGGGAGGACTCACCTTGTTGGCATTCCAGGCTGCTGTTTCCCAGATGGCTCCTTCATCCAGGTACAGGCATCGGTGCGCCACGAGATGCTCACACGCAGGAATCAAATCGAGTAATAATAACACATATTCCTGTGTTTGTGGGAGGCTCAGAGACGGTCGTCTGCGTATCCCATCAGTCCCTGGTTAGAGAAGCATGGTGCGGTCTGCACAGATCCCCCCCCAGCCTGCTGTTTTGTTTGTCACCCTGATATTCCTCCGCACTGCTCGCCCGCTATACGCTCCCTACAAATGGAGAGGAAAAAATGATAAACACACCTGGCGCTGTCCAGACGAGTCAGCTGATGCGCCGGCAGGCCATTGGCTGGGAGGCCTGTCTGTCACCGGGGGCTAGGCAAAGCGGCGCACCATCTGCTCCGGGTTGTTGTGATGAGAACAAAGGCAGGAGGGGGCAGGGGGGCGTGGGCGTGGGGGAGCAGCGACCGGGGAGAAACACGAGGGAAGAAGCTCAGCCCCAATTTATTTTGGTTTAAAAAACATATTTATCTTATAGCCATCATTGACAAAAGCCACAGTTTGCATGTTTGTTGCCCCATTTCTTTCCTGACGTGGCGCATTGTTGTTGAGCGAAATAAAGGAGAAAATAATGTGACTTTTCTCATCTTAGCAGCTCCAGAGTGCAAGTAAAAGACCGTTTTCTATATCTACCAGGTAAATAAATAGGTTTGGACTCAACACAAGGCAAGGCAAGGCAAGGCAAGTTTATTTATATAGCACAATTCAACACAAGGTAATTCAAAGTGCTTTACATCAACATTAAAAGCGGCAAGACATAATTAGACAGTAAATAACAAATAAAATGAAATAAAATTATGAGAAAAGAAGGTAAAATAATAAAAAGCACAAGTAGCTGAAAACTAAGGGTAGTAGAGTACAGCAGATACACATCTCATTCGCGGTTTTCAGAAAGTATTTAATTTAAGAGTACGCTTAAATACCAAATAAATGAAATAAAATGATAAGAAAAGAGGTAAAATAATAAAAAAGCACAGGTTGCTAAAAAGTAAGGGCAGTAGAGTACAGCAGGTAAGTATTTAATTTAAGATTAGCTTCAGTAAACTAATGTTTTTAGGCCTACAGGAAGTTTGTTCCACCGGTGAGGAGCAGAATAACTGAACTGCCTCACCTTGCTTGGTTCTGGTTCTGGAACCACAACAAACCAGATCCAGATGAACCTCAGGGGTCTGGGAGCTTCATAGGAACTAACAGATCCAGCATGTATTTTGGTCCAAGACCATTCAGGTCTTTGTAGACCAGCAGTAAGATTTTAAACTCTATCCTTTGACTAACTGGAAGCCAGTGTAGTGATTTCATGACCGGTGTAATATGGTCCAGTTTCCTGGTGTTTGTAAGGACACAAGCAGCTCAGTACCAAAGAGAAATCAAGAAATCAAGTTATCCGTTTGGATTGTGCAAAAAAAAAAAACAACAACAATAAAAAACAGACATGATCATAAAACCACAGAAAGAAATTCACAAGACAAGCTGTATGAAATCAGGAATTTCTCTATCTGGTGAAAATAAGTGTTGTGTTTGGTCACCCAGAGCAGGAGGGAGGCTGCTGGATGGCATTTTAAACAACACATTCAAACTCGATAGACAGATTTAAAATCATCACCAGGGAGAAAATCTTCCTAAGCGATCAAATATCAAGTGAGAATACAACCAGCACCCAAGGAGCAGTTTTTCTAGGTCAAATTACAGAGTGGGTTTTTTTTCCATTAAGTGATTGTTATGCGAATTAAGGCAAACATACATCTTCTGCCTGGTTAACTTCATCAGAGACCTGCATCCATGATATTCACCGGTTTATTATAACATGATTGGCTTTAAATAGGTTCACATGGGAAAAGCAGCCACAAAAAACACATCAGATCCAGTCAGAGGGAGATTTTACTGCTCAAAGATGCTCAAGAGATAAAATGCTGATTCTCATCTTTGCCATTTATTTTCTTATTTTCGATTTAGTTGGAATTTTTTCTGATATTTCCATCCATCCATCCATTCATTCTCCACCGCTTATCCAGAACCGGGTTGCGGGGGCAGCAGCCTCAACAGAGTTGCCCACACTTCCTTCACCCTAGAAACTTCTTCCTTCCTTTCTGATATTTTTCTCCTAAAATTCACCTGGAGAAATAAATGAGAAATGGTTGGGAGTCCTTGATTTATGAGTGGGAGATCTTAACAAGATACTTTTAGCCGTTCTAGTCGCCCCTTTAACTATTTTTTGGACCAAAAAAAAGGAACAGTTTAGCTATGGAGCTATAAAATAATTAAAATTTGCAAATGCAGGAACAAAATAAGTCCTTTATCAAGGAACAGCTTCACAACGTGCAGACATTAGGGTATTGTGTTAATGCCTGTGCTTGTGTGTTCACACATCCTACTTATAAATAGTTTATTTCATAATTACTAAACACTTTTTTACGAGTTACTTTTTAATTTGGTGCAAATTCAGAAACCCTGTATCTGCAGTGGGAGATCCAGAACTGGAGCTAACAGAGGTGAGGTAGATCTTTTTTCCTCTAGATCATCTTTTGCGTGTGCCATTGGCTCCTTAAGTGTTTCATATGAAATAATGAGAAATGCACGTTCATGCCATCGCAGGGAGAAGCATGTTCATGCCATCTTTTAATGTATTTCCAGCCGACTGCTTGATAGCAGGAAGACGTCCAGGCAGGACGGCACCCCGACCCCATTAGCATTTACGTAGCTGCATAGTATGAGCAAGCATTACTGCAAGTATCCGTTTACTCACAGTGGTGGCGCTTCAGAGGCTATAAAACCATTATTGACTCATTTCAGGTTGTTCTCCACAAACATATAATGGGCAGGTATGTGGAAGCTGACACAGAGGCCTGCAACGTATCATCAATCCAAACTGCACAATCTCTAAAAACTAATTATCATCATAGATTGTTGAAGCACATCTTCCTTAACATTTGTGGTGTATTTTTATAATAATAATAATAATAATGATAACAATAATAATAATAATAATAATAATAACAGGCAACTTACAAAAACACTCGGCAGTAGATGAAAGGCTGGAAAAGATAAGAAAGCATGAGACAAAGAGAAAAGCAAGGAAACAAAAGCAAATGGGATGATATGTAGACCGTAACGGATGAGCTAATGAGACCCAGGTGTGGACCAGACCAGCAGACAGAGGAGGGGACACACTGGGGGACACGGTTTTACAAGATTAAACTGGAGTTAATCAGAGAACACAGAAAAACCCCAACAGTGGTTCTTCAGACCGCGGTATCTCCTAACAAGATGAACAACTCTAGCTGCCAAACTTCAGACAGCAGAACCAGCTTCAAAAGGCATCTGGAAATAATATGAACTGACTGTTAGCGCCACCTGAATCTCTAATTTTCTGTCACATCTGAATTTTTCAGGAGGCAGAATCAACAAAAACTAGTGCTTTTTTGGTTATAAGACGACTCTGAAACTAGAACGCTGGTTATATGCAGCTGCAAAAGTTCTTGATTCAAGATGGACAACAAAGATGATTGATCTCCCAGGGGAGGCAGAACACAGAATAAAGCCATTACCTTGACTATTATTAGCTTCTCCACTTCAAGAGCTATAAATAGGCTGAAACAAAGCAGCCGTTCTTATTTATTAAAGTATGATGAGTCAAAGCTGAGAGGGGTGCGGTGGTTGAGGGCCAGACCCGTGTGAGCCAGACTCTGCTGTGATGTGGCATTTGGCGGCGAGGCCCGGGAGGTCAGGCTACCGGTAAAAGTGACAGCTGAGCAGGAGCCAGGCATACAGAGGGGCGGGGCATCAGCGCTCTGGGTGCTTCTTTAAAAGAAATTGATTTTGAAGAAATTTCAAATTATGCAACTGAGCCCTTCAATAATCGACCTCGACTGCAGGTAGATACGTGACCATAATTAATTATTTGCGATTAAAAAGAATGCTTACACTAGAACCATAAACACGACTAAAAACTGCAGAACAGAGAAATCTAAAGAGCGATCAGAAGACAGGGTCCTTCTTCTGTCTTCTGATCGTTCCTCTTCTGGAAGAGGTGAACAAGGACATGGTGTGATTCCAAGCAAGAGGCAAGACAGCGCATCCCTGTACACAGAGACGGCACCAGGGCCCCCACAAACCCCCCGACAGCTCAGGAAGAGTGTGTATGAGCTGATTATCATAGTGTGGCAGGAGACTGGAGCAAAAGCTAAAAATATGAGTACTTGTTCTATTCCTAAAATGTTTTTGCACGTTCTTCCAATAATGCTGGAGCGGGCATTCTCAAGCCCAACGTATACATAGTTATAGTTATTTAAACAGCAGCAGACGTAGTTAAATAATGTTAAAATACAAGAAATAATGACAAAAGAGACACACACACACACACACACACACACACACACACACACACACACACACACACACACACACACACACACACACACACATACGCGCACGCACGCACGCACGCACGCTGGCTGCATTGATGTTTCAGCCCTCAGGCCTTTCTCGAGATCAACAACGAGCATCCCTGCAGAGCCCAGCTCTGGAAAACTGACTGCTTCCTCTATTTACTCTGGTTCATTCAGTTCACTCATTTGCATTATATTTTATTTTAACTTTAACACCACTTCACCACATTAGGCCTAAACTGCTCCAGATACGTGAATCTTTATAATATGAAGGATGTGTGAGGCAGTTCATCACAGGCTAACAGAGAGAGCAACAACCGTCACACTCTCACTCCAAACCATGAACAACGAAGAGGGGGGTCAACCATCGCTCTGATCTTTACAGATCTTACACGTTGGCTTTTTGGCTCTTACCTCATCACTCCTCACAGTTTATTCTAACAAAGAGACGGTAGGAGTGATGCACAATAACTTGGTCGCTCTGTCCTGGTCCATAAAGTTGGGACCCGCCGGACTGTGGCCCCTGGGGTTATAGTGTTAGGGTTAGGGTTAGGGTTAGGGCGGCAGTTGTGACTTACTTGGCAAGACGAGACGGCCATTGTTTGGGTATATTTGAAACGAATCATGTCGGGCGGGGACTGGCTCCGGTATCACACAAATCTGAAATAGTAGCAGTCCGTCCACCAGGATAATCGAACACTGTACTGTTGATGACTGAGACCGCAAAGTGTTTTGGGGTTTATATGTCCATTTGTTACATCGCGGATACAAGCGGCCGAGATGAGTGTCCTCCGCAGGGTGGCCGGACGCTCCCTTAGAGATAGGGTGAGGAGTTCGGTCACCCGGGAGGAGCTCGGAATCGAGCCGCTGCTCCTTCACATTGAGAGTAGTCAGCTGAGGTGGCTTGGGCATCTGTACCGGATCCTCCTGGACGCCTCCCTAGGGAGGTGTTCCAGGCATGTCCCTCCTCCCTAGGGAGGTGTTCCAGGCATGTCCCTCCGGGAGGAGACCCCGGGGAAGACCCAGGACACGCTGGAGAGACTATGTGTCTTGACTGGCCTGGGAACGTCTCGGACTCCCCTCGGAAGAGGTTGAGGAAGAGTCTGGGGTGAAGGAAGTCTGGGCATCCCTGCTGAGGCTGCTGCCCCCGCGACCCGGTAACGGATGAGCGGAAGAAGATGGATGGATGGATGGATGTTCATTTGTTCATATTGCCCTCTGATGCACATCTGCAGACCAGTGACCACTTGCGAAGGTCGATTATGGATGTCTTCTGTTCATATGGTGCCAGTAATTACTCACTATTTTTTAACAGCCACCTTTTGTTCATGAGGACGTGTTGAGTCAGCGTCTCTCAACTCCTCCGTCATTTAGTGATCGGTTCTTCGGCTTACACTGCATTTCCAGTCAGAATCCAGATGTGCATGTTCTGGAGACGAGTTCTCCAACCACTCTCTCTCCTCTTGCCCTTTAAGGAGTTTCAGTGGATCGGCCGTACAGAATAATTTCTGTGGTAAATGCAGCAGCTTTTAGCAGCGACAGGAACATTGGTATTCCAGGTTGGAGTTTCCCAGCTCGTTGCTTCCAAATTTAATGTGGTTGCCGGGCAGATTTGGCAGCTTTGTAGCAGTTAGACAGTCTGATGACTTCCTCACTTGTTCTTTTTTTGTCTTTTTTTCCCACCTCCTTCATTCCCCACATAGCTGGCTTTTCCTCAGTTATCAGAGGTGTCCCATTACTCAGACACCTCCTTCAGCATCGTCACTCACACAGCTCAGAATAAACACATACTCACCATCCTCATCCACCAGAAAATACAAACTCACACTTCTATCATGAATCCAAGGAAACATCAAGCACGCCCATTATGACCTGCACAGCATCTTTATGTATCTTCCTCCAGTTTGGGGGATTTAGAGTATGAATAAGCAAACACACGGTAAGTGGCTTTTTCTGTACTCTGTCTGCCGTGCGTGATAATGGTAGATGTAAAAAAGAAAAAGATAAACCTACATCCAGCCGTCTCCCCCTCTCATCCCAAGAGACCCTATACATCTTTTGCACCCCTGAAGAAGTGAACCTACGCCACAACATGCACAATAACACCATGTTTAAATATTAATAACGTCTGCCTGGCAACCGAGCATGAACTCTCTATGAAAGCCCATCAAAGTAATAATATTACTGTCCCTGTCCGCGAGAACATGACACGGGACACACATGACATCACTGTGTTTATGAGTGACGTGAAGGAAGTGATGTCAGCCTGGAAGGGGAGGAGCTTATGGCACATTTGAATGTGATTGGACTGGTGTCCGTTGCGGTGGAAACGGGGGAGGGGACTTTTGATGGACGTCTGGGCGAACACTTTCCTGGAGAAAAGGGTTTGTACTGATTTAGATTATTCCTTTTTTAAAGTAATTTTAACATTGACGATTACATATTTGGGGGAAGATGCACAGGGTCACGGTTTGGGCGTCTGTTTTCCACGTCACCTTTGAAGACATCTACCTGACGCTCACGTCTGACCGCCTCCCTGTGTATTCCCAGGGACTGGTGTTGGGCCACAGTCCTATGTGAATATGGGAGGCCTCAGTTTCAACTTTGAGGCCTAACTCTGAGACCAGCCTCAATTTTAAGACCACATTTTCTCAACGTTGACCGCATGGTCTTAAAACAAAGGAAATGACTCCAAAGCCCACTGGGCTTTGGAGTTTATTGCCCTTCGGGGCAATAAAAAGGGTAGTATGAAAGTGACGCACGGAGAGTGCATTGGTGAGTGACCCCGAGTGACCTTAGCTGACGCTAAGAGCGCTCGGCTGGTGGTTAGATAACAGTGGCTTCCCAAAACTCTTTCTCTTTTCTTTCAAGCTTCCAAGCTCTTGGGCTATCTGTGAGCTACAAATCCTCCATGTTCGTCAACACCTCAGTACATCCTTTCTATGTCCAGGGTGTCTATCTGGGTCCATGATGCTGATTCATTGATAGATAGAAGATGATATTCTCCGATAAACTAGAAGTCTCTGCAGCACCTTGACTTTCCCCATTTTGATGCATTTATTCTACTTGCGAGCAGGTAGCCTGAGACTGCAATGGTGAACCAAAGCCTTTCCAAGAGCGAGTCAGGCGAGCCACAAACACATCCAGGGATAGGCAAGAAATGGACAGGATGTACCTAGCAGCGGGGACTGATCTCGCCGCTCCTTCCAAAACCTGATTTATATCACTTCCTGTGACATCACATGTGTGCACACTTGCACAAGCAAATGAAACCATGCCCACAAGCTCCTCCCTTTATGGTTTGACACAAAGATACTCTATACAGAAGATAGCGCATTACCGTTACTGCCAATGGTATGAAATGGTATACACTTCCTGTCTCCTAAGTGGGCGTGGTCGCCCCTCTCCCCACATCGTTTTGGAACATACAACACTAGATACAGTACAACTTTAATATTTGCGCCTTATTTTGCCGCTCGTTTTTTTTTTTTTTATCTGCTACCTTTTATCTGCCGCCTTCTATCTGCTCTGCTTTATCTTATATCAACCCAGTACAAGATCATCGGATCAGTCTAATATTCTTTTTTCCCTTCCAAAAAGACTTCAATAATAACAATAACAGTATTATAAAGAAAAGAAGCAAGTTTTATTTTAGTTTTAAACTTCATTTTATCCGATGGGAAAACGACTTTGGCAGTTCTGCAGTGACCGACGACTTTGAGCAGAGCTATGTATTATTATTATATTATATTATTAGCTATGAGAGCCAAATCTCGCGAGAGTGTGTTGCTCAGACAGAGACAGGTCTCAAACAAAGTTCATTTTCTCCTAATGTGTCGGTCTGAAAATTGCCATTTTGGTGTCAGAATGTTCAGAAGGTTTGTGGCTTTTGAAAAATGGGTCCCATATTTACTTAGGTTACTATGGGGCGAGGGAATTGGTGATAATCTGTGCTCATATTCACTTTTCCCATAGGACTCAATAGACTCAGGACCTGCTGTTAGTTTCCTAAAGGGGCGGGGCAGTCACGTGACACAGATACAGGAAACACAACCGTAGTGGGGTGTCTCATTTATAGAATGTCTCTGGTTTGACATCGCTACCTCATATGTCACTTCCTGTTACTGGACACATGCAGGTGTGCATGCATGCCGGCCATGTGCACGTGCATTTTCACAGTACTACTCATCAAGGCTGACAGAGAGGTCAGCTGTGTCCTCGGATGTGCAGATTTATGGAGGGAAAATCTAGAGGTTGAGAGTGAAGGAAAATACTTGAAAGAGAGACCAAAAGCAAAAAGATAATCTGCTCCTGGCCTCTCTGCTACCACTCCTGCCCTAAGCTCCGAACAGTGGCGGGTATCCTCCTGTGATCTCTGAGCACCAGCAGGGTGAAGCTGGAAGATAAACTGACGTGTGAATGGATGGATACATTTCCGGGGACAATCTGGTGGGAATTGCCTTTAAGATTCATAATCAGGTTCCAGCAGCCCGGGAGCGCTGAGGTGATTTCAGCACACTGGCGAGAGCTGACAGGTTACAGATGGGAACATCCTGCAAGCTGGAAAGACTTTCTTCCACAAAACGGTGGGGAGGGGGTTTCCTGCAAAATTTCTTCAGCAATTTCCAAACTTTCTAACCTTCCTTCGTATTATTTTGGACGGGTGAAACAGAACTTTCTTTTGGAATGTAAAGTATCCTGAGTTAAGTTCAAAGACTTTTGCTTAGGCAAGGGCAGTTTTCTCATGTTTGTAAGCCATCTTGCTTAAAATAAAACACTAAACAGTATTTTGAAATCAAATATAAATACAATTTGACTGGACTCTATTTACATCACAGCGGTTAACTTGGTTTGTTTAAAATTATCTTTTTTTTTTTAATTTGTGATGATAATCTTGCAATACAATATCACATGGGGTGTCATGTGACGGGTTAAACCATGCTGAGGGTAGCAGATGGGTCTCAACCCTTGGCTGAGACCTTACTACCTACACCTTAGAAGACGGGCTGTGACTGGGCAGGGAGGACCAGTCATGGCCATGTACTGCAGAAGGGGAGTTCTTCGAAGGTAAAACAGTTCTGGATCATGATTTCTTCTTCCCCTCATGTAACAGCTTTGTCACTTAACCCCTCTGATACCAGGACATGTTTCCTGGTACTTAGAGTTAGTCAAATTTGTGCAGTTAGTCTGTGACCCTTAAAGGAGCATGAGGCTCATGTTAAGAAATGAGACTCTCTAGCGCCACCCTTCACCACGACGGCCGTCGGGGGTACTGCAGCCAACAGTGAAGCCGGCACGGGAGAACGGGGAGAACCAGCACGGGAGAACGGGGAGAACGCGCATGCAGCGTCATGTGACGTCACATCCGCAGGACAGCGCGGGAAAATTGGCCTCCGAATTGCAGCACATTTTGCAGCACACAGCCTGTTCAAGGCAACGGAGAGATACACTAGAGGGCTCATTCGTTTTGATTTGGAATGCTTCATCTGACATTATTACTAGAAAACTTAAAACGTATACGAATTTTTTTCATAAATCCTGCCTCAATCCTGCCTCAAGCTCCTTTAAAGGGGACCTATTATGGCATCTAATACCTATTTTAAACAGGCCTTGAATGTCTTAAAAACAAGCTTTCGATTTTTTTGCTAAATAAATTAGAAATTCAGCCTCTGAGCCGTGTCTTTATCTTCCCATTCTCTAACCTCATTATCTATGACGGGTTCTTGGTGGGCGGGGAGGCTATGATAATGAGGCACTGTGCTGATTGGCTGCCTGAATGACGTGTTACGTGTTACGTAGCTCCCGTCGTTACGTAACGACGGGAGCAGAATCTGAACGGCTCGTAGAAGCCACATCACACTAGATGGCTCATCCGGGCGGCTGTACAGACACTGCAGAATTTGGTTGCTTTCCTCCTTCTCTGAGTTGGCAGGCTGAGGGGAGACCACTTTATATATGTTAAAGCAAGAAAAAACGTGTTTTTCATAATAGGTCCCCTTTAATTTTCCAGAGCCTTGTCCTCCTTTATCCAAAACACAGACCCTTTTTGAGACCTGCTGTGGCCCTTGTGCCTCCACCTTCAGGCTTCAACGCCACGCTGAGGCACTTGGTGAACGATGACTACGGAAGGTCAACCAAGACGTCGAATCACATTCTGCTACATTTTCAGCAGCCTGAATCTGTTGGATAATAGTTTATGTGACAAACCTCCCTGTCAGCAGTCCAGAAATGTCATCCATGAAAACGCTTGAAGCCACACAGACGGCAAAAGAGTTTCACATTTGTTGAGTGGTGAAAAATCTCAAACATGGAAAAACTTTTCTCTTTCCGGAATACGACGTTTGGGGCCAGACAAACCTCTATTAAAACACTTTCCTAGTCTCACGACCAAAACTGTGATGGGTGCTAACAATTTGTAGAGGATTGCTGGCACCACAACTAAACATGATGATGGATGCAACAGCGAAGACCCCGAAACACTGGGGAATGGAGTAGAGCGAGTGTACAACGAAGGAAAAATGTTGTTTGATGCTTAAGCTCTGAAGTCAGAACGGAACAAAAGCTGTGGGTGACTTGTATCAGGAATTGCTGTGAATTTTTTGTGAAAAGACAAATCCGTGATCATCCGTATTCGTTCACACCAGGATCCTGCAGAACAACACAACAAAACCACAGAAACATGTACACTGGCTGGTGGTGAGGGGCTTAAGGTAGTCCTAGATGAATAGCACACCCCTGCCCGCATTACCAGGCTGAAGATGATACAAGTGCATTTTTCAGAGTGCTTAATAGGTGCAATCAACGGCAGAAATTGCACCTGCAGAGTGCAATGCGGTTCTTTCAACAGTGACATTGGCAAAAGAGGATTGTGTCTCTGTTAAATCCCCCACCACAGTGACTGACACTTCACACAGAAGGAGCTTAAAAGCTCAGATCAAGTAGCAGCGCTGCTCCAGCCTGCTCCTCACCATCAAACACAGTCACGTTAACTGAAAAAGTTTATGCACGTATTTAAAAAAAAAAAAGAAAAAAGTTTTTACCTTGTCCACAGACTTCAAGCATTATGTTGCCCAAACTTGTGGTCTGGCTGAGGGGGTCAGCCTCCAACAACTCCAACCAGCTCAGAGTTTGATTGCAGAAAGCAGCTACCAGACATGGATGAGTAAAAAGTACAGGGGGTTTAAGAAAAGAGCACTAACTCTCAATTAATTTCAATTATCTTGCTTTTCAAAGAAAAAAAGGAGTGACATAAAGGAAAAAAAATAATCTGACATGCCAGGACATGTTCATGATTAATGCAGTTTAGCTGTAGTATGTCAACCCAAGGAGAGCCTGGTTGTTCCTCATTAATATTTTATGAGTAGCAGAAACAAATACAATGAATGAAGCAGCTAAAGGGAACACCACACACGTTCTGACATTTGGCTTTCATTTTTGGAGCTGAAAAACTGAAAATAAAAGCCTAAACGTTGGCTGTGGTGGAGCTGGATGGCCTTAATATCTTGTGTGGCGATATCATGCCTTTGTATTATGGTTTTGCATAAGTCCTCACTCTGTGACCAACATGTGGAACTGATACCATGTAAGGTCTGGAAGGGCTGCTTTTTGAGGCAGGAAAAAAAAAAAAAATAGAGGCTTGTGCATTTGCATTGTGCAGCTGAACAGATGGAGTGTCTGTCATCCATATGCATGAGGCAGGCAGCTGCTCGCCTGTCACCTTGACCCCTTGCTATGGGCCTGTGACCTTTGGGCTCAATGGAAGTGAATGACACCTGTCTGAGCTGTGGAGTTCAGGATTTTTCCCATGGCTGGGACAAATGTCTAATCCTCATGACTCCAGTATTCCAGGCTGCAGAGGAATGCCACTCTGCTTTTCAACACGTGCCCGGATGCACGCAATTCATGTAAGACAAATGATGGATAGAGGAGGAGGATCCAAGCAGAAGCATCACAAAGACACTTCTGTGTTGGAAACAGATGGAAAAGCATACTGGTTTCACAGAGAGCCGGAGGCTAAAATTACAGCTCCAATATCTCAGAAATGCATGCAAAGAAGACACCAAAAATATTAGATTAAACAGATTAATCATAGCACACAACAAAATGCATAACAATGGATACTTAAACCTTCAGGTAGGCTACACAAATCGGTGTACAAACATCATCTGTACCTAAATTTACTTAAACTGTACAACCCAGTGATACCCTCCCAAGATGTAGTATCTTCCTGACATACCAACAATAGCAAAGGCAGCCACAGCTTTATTACACAATTAACCTTTACTCAGTTCCAGGAAAAGTGAAAAGAATGAAAGAGAGATGACTGCTATCTATATTTTAAATGAACTTTTCACGGGAGGGGGGGCTCGGCTCCGTTTGCTCCTTTGTGAGCAAACTGATTTCTCCCGCAGTGATGAGAATTTAATTTTGTCTCTGAATGCCAAATGAGGTAACCTTTGTGAAATGGATGCAGACAAAATGACATGCCAAACTGTAACAACACAGTGTTGCAATAAATATTTACTGACAAAATGTTTTAGCGTTTGCATTTCAATGTAATAGATCACCATTCACATAGATGAAACCCTAACTACCCGACCTTCAAGCAAACTAAAACAAATAGCTAACCGGTGTTATTGAACTGGTCAAATGAAGTTTAAGTCACTGAAGCATCATCATTTGGTTCAACTTTAGGCTGAACAAGTAGAGAACATGGACAGATACCCAACTAGTGTATCTGCTTTTTTCTGCTTGCCTCAGGCACATTTCCCTCGCCCCTCCAACAAGCTTTTGATCATGCTGCTGTCAAAAAAAATGAAACAAAATAAAAATCTCCAACTCTGCTGTTGTTAAGAACTATCTGTCGGTCTCCCTGCTTCCCTTCCGATCCAAGGTTATGAAATGAGCAGTTTCTAAACAGGTCATGGACTACCTCACACAAAATAACTTCCCTGATTTAAATCAGTCTCTGTTCAAAAAAGCCCCATTCCACTGAAACAACTCTGCTGTCTGTGACTGAAATCCTAAGAACAGCAAGAGCAGGTCAGTCCTCTGTGCTTGTCCTCCTTGACCTGTCTGCTGTCGTCAAATACAGTTAACCACAACATCTATCTATAATGTCAAACTTGTGCATCTCAGGATCAGTGCGTTCTTGGTTCTTACCGGGCATTCCTTTAAAGTGTCATTGTAGGGGAAAACATCTTCATTATATCATCTCACCAAGGGGTTCCTCAAGGCTCCATACTTGGCCCCCTTCTCTTTGGCATATACACCACCTCTCTTGGCCAGATTCTTCTCCTCATATCACCACTATGCAGATGATCTACAACTATATCTGTCATTCCTACTGGACAACCCCACAATCTCTGCATGAATCCTAGCTTCCCTCTCTGATCTGTCTGCATGGAAGAAGGATCACCACCTTCAGGCACACGTCACACCTCTGTTCATTGAGCTTCACTGGCGACCTGTAGCTGCTCCAATAAAACATGAATCTGTGTCATTTGCCTTCAAGGTGATCTCTGGGGTCACACCTGCTCATAAGAACTTGGTGGTAAAGGTTTAGACCCCTTTACAAGCGCCGTTCTTCACAAGAACACAGACTGGCCTTGTTGTGTCTTCACACAAGGACATCCCAGTCCAGACTGTTCTCTCCCATCATTCCTCAATGGTGGAACGAGTTACCTGTGGAGACCAGAGCAGAATCGTCCCTCTCTACATTCCAAAAGGTGTTGAATACTACTCTCTTCCAAAACTTTAAACTTTAACCTCCTGAGCACTTGGATGTTGTCTTAGCTGCACTTATTTAGACACTGTTTCATTCACACCTACTTTGTGATTGACTCTGATTGTAGCTTGATTGTTATTTACATGCACTGTAAACTGTGAATGCATCAACAGTTGTGCACAGGTGGATCAGGACTGGAAGTGCTTATTAGACTCTTTTAAAACTATGTTTATTAACAACATTTTGTAGCTTAAAATGCTTGTAATCAGTTAATATAACTTAAAAAATCACACAGCATATAAAGCTACCCTTTCAATCATCACATCTGGTTAAACAACAGCAGGATATTGCCTTGTGAAAATAATCAGAACCTCTGAAGGTATTAACGATTCGTTACCAAGGACTATTCTAATGCACAACTTTAAACGTAAACATTAGTGTGTCCTCATCTTGACAGCGGAACCCTGTCACAGCAGTAAACTAATGAGATCGACAACCTGAAAAGGTTTACATGTTCATTTAGTCCATGTTTTAGCATCACGGCCTAGCTCGTTAAAGTTTGGTTTAGTTAATGGAACCACCATGTTCAATGAACAAGTTCTCATTTTAACTAACTTAACTCAGTTTCCTTGGCTCATGTGTACAAATTCTGTTTATAGCACTCCAGTGATCTGCAGTGATTAATAGTGACCTATCGCTTTTCTCCGAGACTTATGCTGGACAAAGGTCACCTTCAGACTCATACACGGAACTTCTTCTCTTTTTTTTAACTGCTTGAGTATATCACTGACTGTACCATATTTGTAAGTATTCCCAGTGCAGACAGTGACAACGCATTTGTCAGCATTATGGAGTGAGTCTCGTGTGGGAAGAGTATTTTTTTTCCCTTGCCGTGCAAGGGACATGCTTCCCTCTGGAGAGAAAAACTGGCCGGATAAACGAGGCCATCATGCCATTGAGATGTGCAGCAAAATGAGAAGTTTGCTGAGCAGCCAGCGGGAGGAAAAGTTCAGTGTGGAGAGAGAGCCAAGCGTTTCTCCTTGAAAACTCACTGTTCACCGCAAACACAAGCTGGGGATTGTGTTCATCCGTGCAAGCTTCCGTGTACTCGCTTGTTGATACCTGCAGGACTGATCACAGACATTATTTCAGGAAGTGCTAATTGTTACGCATAAGATCATATTGTAATTCTAACTAACAGCTGGCAGTCACCCCCAAACTGTTGTTACAGTCCTGGAATTATAACCACATTGTCACTGTGATAATATAATCCCCTTCCTGCCACCTCAGGTCTGGATAATTAAAGCCCCTGACGTGAATATGTCTGCGTGTGACAGGCGTTCTTGGTCTTCGCGTCCCCATCTCTGCGCAGTCGGGGTCTCGTCACACTCCTGTCATCACCCCACCCCGCATGAATTCAGCTCCTGCAGCCTGTTTCCCACCACAGTCTCAGCTGGGAAAAAATGATGCAGTTCAAACGCCACAAATGAAAAGACTTTTTTACTCGTATTGCAATAATTGCTTCATGTAAAAGAACCGCTGGTCGAAGGTTTCTTCAAAACACCAAACGAATGCAGCTACTCTGTTGGGCTAGGACGATTAATCAACGTAGTCAAAAATCTGTGAAAAGTAGTTACCAATGAGTTTAATAATGATAATTATTTGGTTGTGTCAATGTATTCTGCCTCTGGCTGTGGACTGGAACTCACATCACTTCCTCGTGGTTCTTTTAATGACATCATGGGGGGTTCACCCATTCAGGGTCGCCAAAGCAAATCATCCACCTCCATCCAACCCTATCTTCTCTCACACCAACTAGCTTCATGTCCTCATTTCTAGATAGGATAGGCTGGTCAGAAAGGGGGTTGACATGGTCCTTCATGTACATATACATACATATACACATGTGTACAGATACTTAAATAATAGGGTTCACATTATTGAGCAATTCATAATCTGATTAGTGGATTCATTGTTTCAATAAGCGATAGATGAATCAACTATTGTGGTTTGTGGTATTAACAGCTTTGAGTGGCTAATTAGAACTGAAAAACATTACATAACTTAAAGGGGACCTATTATGGCGTCTAATACCTATTTTAAACAGGCTTTGAATGTCTTAAAAACAAGCTTTTGATTGTTTTTGCTAAATAAATTAGAAATTCACCCTCTGAGCCATGTCTTTATCTTCCCATTCTCTAACCTCATTATCTATGTGGGATTCTGAGTGGGCGGGGAGGCTATGATGATGAGGCTCTGTGCTGATTGGCTGCCTGAATGACGTGATACACCGCTACGAAAAAATGGCGGAAGCTCCGGCCGGCGGAGTTAGTTGTGGGCGTGGTTTTCACGCATCGCTCCCGTCGTTATGTAACGACGGGAGCAGAATCTGAACGGCTCGTAGAAGTCACATCACCAGGGCCTCTTGCTGATACTGAAACCTCGCTGAATAGGTGAACATGTAGGATTATGCAGACTTTACAAAGACATATGATGAACTGGATGAATGGATAACACCCGTCTGTATTCACCTCCACCTCCTTTTTATGAGGAGCACGATCAACAGTTATCTACCATCCCTGTTAGTTCCTCAATTGTTCCCCAGTAACGAAGCAACATGTTGCATACTCATTGCTACCCTTTCTCTTGATCCATGCTGATTTAAATGAGCAGTGATACTTTGCAGCCTTGCATACACTCAAACTCCTTGTGCACGCATTATACTGCCTACATGCTAATGAGGCAGAGATCTGCAGGAGTTGTCAGAGATATCAAGTACATCATAACACACATATGCCAGGGATGTTTTAATGAAATTAATAATAGCTTCTGTTCATGTATCCTTTCTGGTGTGAAAGAGAAATTTCTAACGAGGAAACTGGAGAAGCTAATGGATCACAGCTGTTGTTTAATGTGCTTTATAGCAGAACAAATGTTCTCCTCCTTTGGATGACGTATGATTGTTCTTGCTTTATTTCAGAAATTGCGGACGATCTATCTTTAATCCCACTATCACAGCAGCCACAGGTGTGGAGTGTGCGCTGCCATGGTCACGAGTCATGGGCGTCAGAAATGCAAATAGCATCATTAGTACGGTGGCCTTTGAGAGACAACACTTGTCCAAGGAAACAAATTATGAGGCTGAAAATACATTGTATTTAGCCTGGAGCATAATTTCTCTTTTCTGTGACTGAACACATCAATCAAATCCAAATAGCTTTGTGTGATAAATTTAATTGAAGCCATGTGGATTTGTTTTCTGAATTGCTTGAAATATCAAATAATTTGTGCAACAGTACATAGATGTAATATTGTCCTGTGTAGAAAGTAATTGCAGCTTTGGCCATAAAAGTTCATACTGCCCTCTCCATTTGCTTTACTTATTACTTCAGCTTAGTTAAATGCTTGATCACTATTCTATACCTATTTCCTTTTAAATGTAATATTCTTTAGAGGCTTTCTACATAAAATACCCATTTAAGTTTTATTCACATATTATGGGATTTGATCATTTTTACAACCCTGTTTCTTCATCTTGAGTTGCTTTGGTAACACAAATGCCGAGTACCTGCTGTTGGGTCGTGGGCTGAGGTGTTTCCACCAAACATTGGGTCAGACGCTTTGACTCAGCTTGTTGGGAGTCAGAGATGAATAAATAAGAAGTTGATCAAACAAAAGCGAGTGAAGTTGCTGCCCCGAGACGATGCTTTCCTTTTCCCTGTTGTGGTCCCTGTTCAGCTCCTCCCCGTCTCTCTTGTGTCTTCTTCTCTGTCTGAGTGTTGGCGGGGCACCAGATCAGGGGAGGGATTCCTGCATCATTCTCTCCTGCACTGTCCCGCCAGCTGGCAATCTCCCATCCAACAAATTTTATGTCTGCTCCTCACAGATTAAATTAATCAAACAAAAATCAGACTCTTCTCAAAACATGCATTGGTCTATTTCTTTTAAATTAACTTGATCTTGTTCTGACCTAAAAAAAAAAGTAGTAGTATCCCAATATATCCCAGTCAGTGTTATCTGACTTTTTAATCATCTTAATGTTAATTAACAACCTCAATTATCATTAATTGACTACATGTGAGAAGAACAGTCAGAGGATGCTATAACTACATTTAAGGAAATGCTTCCATTGTCGTTTTCTTCTTTGCTGCGCCACAATGCAAAGAAAGATAGCTACATAGACTTCACTTCTGCACAGGTTGAGTGTCTTGTTAACAGTATAATAACTTTATTACGCACAACACTTGACGATGTCAGCCCTCTGAGAAACGAGGTGATGATTCAGGGCTGTGCACTGTGCACTCCACTCTGCTATTGAGCTCTCTGAGCTGGCAGTAATAATAGCTTCATCTAAACGATCAACGTGTCTCTTGGACTCCATCCCAACTCCACTGTTCAAGGAGGATTTTCCCTTAATTAATATTTCTGTATCGGATGTATTCATTCTGTCTTTATTGACAGGCTATGTGATTCAGGCATTTATGGTTTCTGTAATTAAACTCCGTCTAAAATGAAATAGTCTTGACTCAGGAGTGCTAAGTAATTATAGACCTACATCCACTCCCTTTTATCTCTAAAGGTGAAAAAAAGAGAGAAAATAATGCTTGCAAATAATTTAATTGACCACTGGCACAGAAATTATGTTTGAAGAGTTTAAGTCTGGATTTAGATCATATGATACTGAGGAAAAAGACCTGGTGATTTCCAGCGATTTCCTCGTGGCCTCAGACAGCAGACTGACAAATACAGCGTCATCACATCACAGTGTTCAAAAACAGAGACTTGAATGTGTTAGTGGGATTAAAGGAGTTGCACTATCTTGCTTAAAGTCATATTTATCTTATAGATTGCAGTTTGTTCCTGGCATGAACATTCAGACCTCCAGGTAGAAGCCAACAAGGAAATGAGAAAAGCTGCAGTTCCTCTGCTGTCCAGTGGGGGTGATTCTAAAAGGGAGTTAATCTCCGCTGACCTCGCTCCGTGTAACAACTTCCAGCTTTATGGCAGAAATAAACTTCACAACTTTACGCCTGGTTCATGACAAGAAAAGGTCTGTTATTTTTCTTAGCATTGTTTCTCTTAATATTTGCTCTTAGGTCATGTTTTGGGGTCTCTATTGTAATAGATGCTCTGCATCATCCACACAATCTCTCCTATTTTAATTGTTTACACAAAAAAAAATAATCTTGTGGTCAGTACAGTGTTATTAAAGGGATTGTGACATGAAAAACACATTTTTCTTGATTTTTTGTGTTTTGTTGGGTGTCTTGACATCAATTCACCCAAAAAACAACGAACTTTTAACATTCAGTGTATTGTGTGCTTTCTGGGATTTTCCGCATAACTGTGAAAAAACGGCGCACCTGGTTTGCTGGCGGGCCGTGACGTAACGGCCCGCTAAATCACCGCCCCCTCCACCCAGCTCCCTGCCTCCTCTCCTCTCCAGTGCACCATAAAGGCTGATTTATGGTTCCGCGTTACACCGACGCAGAACCTACGGCGAATGGTTACGCGGCGACGCGCAAGGTACGCTGAACCCTACGGCGTATGCTCTGCGTCGATTTAACGCGGAACCATAAATCAGGCTTAACACGGAGCTGTTTACAGCCTCTTCTGTTCTCATCACCGGAGGAAAACTGCTAAGAAGACCCGCGGCCACTGACTGGACTTAAGATAAGGGGACACTTTATTTACATGCCTTTATTTTTATGATTGTTTGCTGTGGTTCGCCCTCCTGCTTTTCCGTGCATGCTTCGCCTGTCGCTCCCGGCTTAACTCTCCGACGCCGCTGTGAGCGTATGGCTGGAGGAGGAGGAGGTTGGGAGGAGGAGCGGAGCAATGATTGACAGGAAAGGGGGGAAAGGAAGCATTTTTAACGGCGCAAAAAAACACTGTAATAAAAAGCCAGGAAAAGAGTACTAGAGTGAAGTTTTTCTTGTTACACTCTTTTAGACACATTTGAGGGATGTTGGCCAAGACTTTTAATAGTGTTAAAAGCATGTTAAAAATGATGTCACAATACCTTTAACACCCCATCTATTAAATATAATACAATAAATAATATATAGTATATAATCTTAAAAAAATGTATGATATCACACGTGTTAATTACTTATGTTTATATGTGTCTTTCAAATCACTCAAGAACATTATACAGAATTAAGTAAGTAGTAAGTTTTCTCCACAAACCAGCGTAGTTGGTTGGTTGGTTGGTTGGTTGTTTGGTTGGTTGGTTGGTTGTAAGGTTGGTTGCTTGGTAGCTTGGTTGGTTGAAGGATGTTATGTTCAACTACTTGTCAGGTATGCCATGCTCTCGCAACTCCTATTTGTCTTTCATTTCTGCCTTAGCTCACCCTTTTTCAAGAAAATGAACAATGGCGTTCAACCAAAAGTGTCCTTTGGCTGACATGTTGGAACATTTACTTTCTGTGAGTGGACATATGTGAGAAAAATGGGGATGTGCAATAATCTGCGTGGACAGCGCTGGATTTCAGGTCCAGCTCACGGCACTGTAGATCTTTGTTGTCTGATTGAGCGGGACACAAGCTGGTGTTTGTGTTGCTTTTTGGCCTCTGGCCTACCTCTTTCTCTGATAAGCACTTAGTATTCAGCAGTGGTTTGTGCCCCAAGGCTTAGGAGCAACAGAAAGCAATGACTGTTTTGTTCCTGCAACTATTTGCCTAAAACTATTTAAATCTCATATTTTTCAGCAATGTGAGAAAACTCAGTATTGGGGATTTTCACAGCATCAGTAGACAAACAGTCACTGTCTTCACCGCCACGTTGTTCTTTGAGCAAAGGCCGTCTGTGCCATGTTATGGTCAACCGTCTGCGCCGCAGCAGACTCGCTTAGAGAAGGAAAAAGAAAAGAAAAAACTGTCCTCTGAACATTAATAGAAATAGATTCACTGAAGCTCTTGTTCCCTTCTGATTGAACGAGCGGGACGAGGCGTCATCTCCGAAGCAGGCACTTCTACAGTTTTTAAATGATATTAATCAAAAACCTCTAGTCACACTTACCAGGGCGTGCACGCTGAGAAATGAATGACTGTTAAAGATAGGTGATTACAGTATCTGCTCCGTCACGCTGGCGCAGGATGCTGCTTATAAAAGATCAATGACGGCTTTGATAGGATGAAAAGATTATTGAAATAATGCAGTCGATTACATTTACAAGCAGATGACATGAGCTTCAGGGGGCAGGAACTGTCAGGTTAGCAGGTCTGAATGATCAGCAGCTGTTCTCCTATCAACGTGCAGTCTGGGTTCTTCTGCGCCAGGCAGAGGTGGGTAGAGTAGCCAAAAATTGTACTCAAGTAAAAGTACTGTTACTTCAGAATAATATGACTCAAGTAGAAGTAAAAAGTAGTCATCCAAATAATTACTTGAGTAAAAGTAAAAAAGTACTTGGTGAAAAAACTACTCAAGTACTGAGCAACTGTTGAGTAACGTCTGATTAATTTTTTTAACACAACCATTCAGACAGACAAAAGTACAAAATAATCATCTTCAGGCAAATTAAATCAATGAAAAATAAAATAAAATAAATTAAAATTCATATGTGGCCCTGTGATGGACTGGTGACCTGTCCAGGGTGTAACCCCTGCCTCTCACCTAAAATAAGCTGGGATAGGCTCCAGCAGACCCCCGTGACCCCGCAAGGGATAAAGCGGGTAAGATAATGAATGAATGAATGAATGAAAATTAAAATTCATAAAAAATAAAAAATAGCTTAAATTAAAATAATCTGAAAGTAAATTCAAGTACTTTACTACATAATAAAATAATAACAGAATAAGAAAATAAATTAAGCACAAGTAGCACAAAATTTCAATCATTTGTACTTTTCTTTTTTAACCAGCAGAACTAGAACAAGCCCATGAACTCATAGAAACTCTGTGTGTGTTTGAGTCTGTGTAAATGTGACAAAACATGCAAAAACAAACATTTTTCCCAAAGAATCACCCAGTGATGTCATGAGATTGACGCGTACGCGGATAAAAGGGATAAAAGAAAAGTAACAGCTCAATGTAGCCTAATGTAGCGGAGTAAGAGTAACAGTTTCTTCTTCACAAATCTACTTAAGTAAAAGTAAAAAGTATAGTGATTCAAAACTACTCCTAAAAGTACAAAATTTCCCAAAACGTACTCAAGTAAATGTAACGGAGTAAATGTAACTCGTTACTACCCAGCTCTGGCGCCAGGTGATCAGCCCACGGACGGCTCCCCAGTTGAAACTGATCATGTCTGGGACTGAATAGGGGGAAATTCTGGTTGACTATCTGCGGACTGCAGCGTAGGGGGATTTTACAAAGATGAGGCAGAGAAGAAATGCAGATATGAGCTGAAAGTGCCTCGTCTGTGTCTCCTCTCGTCCTGCCGAGCACCTTCCATCATCTCAGGGCTTCCCGTCAGGAGCAGGCGGAGGCTGCGTGGGGGAACGATGTGTGCTGCGTCAGTCTCTCCATCCGGATCATCTCCCCTGACACAAGCCCTCCGAGCTAAAGAAGGGAAAATAATGAGAGCGATGCAAAGTTGGTGTTTGCTTTGAACTGAAAAAACAAATGTTAGTTTCAATTATGTTCACCTTTGTAGAGATCTCTTATCCCAAACTAGCAGTCAGAATATGATTCATTAACTTTATTAAGTTGGCACATATTCACATGTAAGGATGGCTCTGAAGGATCTCTCACGTTCTATTTTTAACATTTAGAAAACACCAACGCATGCACAGCAGAACTTTCTGGAGCATACTTGAAAAGCAATTAAGATGGAGTGAGCAGGCTTAAATATAGGACTGCAAATTGGATTTTAGGCTGCTGCACACAGACTGCAACAGGAGAAATAAACTTTAAATGGCCTTCTCTGTGGGCTCAGGCTGTATTAAAATGGGACAAACATCACAACCACAGTCAGAATAGAGACCAGTTCATTTCTTCTGTCAGAAACGCCTCATTTAGGCTGAGAGGTAGTTAAATATAAGTTACACAACTGTTGATGTGAGGGCTCAGCATTTGCAGCTGGATTCAGGCACAGCAGAGGTCAGGTGTGACTTACTTTGATTAACAAAACCACTCTTTGGTGAAATACTGATTGATTTTATCAACATTGTCGAGGTCTCACCAAAACTTCACATGGACTGAGCTCTGTACTAAATGGACAAAATTCAAGATTTCTTTTTTTTTTTTTTAGCTGTTCTATCATTGATTTGTTAGTTTACTGTGGATCAGAGTCCAAATCGCTTTGCTCTCGTATCTCCAAGAGTCTTTAGTCCCACAATCGTACGGCCTGTTTGGATAGTTTCCCTTTGAACAAGCCATAGTTATGTATGCCATTATCTTAAAGCACTATCCTTAAAATGTAACCTACTTACTGAAGTCTGTATATTCAGAGACGACTGTTGTTTCTTTCACTTTCACTTCTGAATAAGTTACTCCCCAATTTCAATGGGCTTGACATCGTCTAGTGTTGTAACTCCTCCCAGGTTGATGGGCTGCAGCAGTTGCTTCTTTAATGCCTCGTTCACCAGCGGAAAATATTACCTGTGGGTCTGCCGTATTTAGTAATAATTATGTAGGATCTCTGTGATATTATTCCAGTGCGAGTGGTCTGTGATTTGTAAGGCAAAAATTACACCGCTGAAATAGTGAATGTTTTGCGACGGCAAAACATTCACTATATAGATGCGGAGCAGGTGTGGAAGGCGGGAGAAACCATAGTGACATGAGGAGGCGGAGCTGGCAGTTGAGTGAGGCAAGTACAAAGCTGGAGTGGATGTGACACTTTCCATTTCATAGTAAACTGAGTTTCATCGTGAGCATATGTAATGTGGGGATTGTGTTTCCCAGCCGTGTTGCAGTGGGCTGCTGGTTCCGAGTATATTTGCATATTCGTTGCGTAACGAAAGGGAGCAGAATCTGAATGGCTCGTAGATCCACATCACACTGGACGGCTCATCCGGGCGGCTGTACAGACACTGCAGAATTTGGTTGCTTTCCTCCTTCTCTGAGTTGGCAGGCTGAGGGGAGACCACTTTATATATGTTAAAGCAAGAGTAAACCTGTTTTTCATAATAGGTCCCCTTTAAGTCAAGCCAGGATCCATCTACAGAGGGGTTAAGGGTTATTTTGTTTATTTAGCTGGGGCTAGGGAGTTTCCCCCCCAATACTGGGTGGTAAACCTCCAACCTACCATGTTTTTATTTTTATTGTTAACAAACTGAAGGTTTTAAATAGTTGTGAAAACAAAATAGCCACTTGGAAATCATGTGTATGGGTGTGTTTTTGAACCTGTGTGCATGTCAGGTCTTCCTGGGGGTGGTAACCATAACGTCTAGCTGGTGGTGTGCAAACACAAGTGATAGTACCGGTCCTCATTAAGAGATTAATTTTTCTGGTTGTAAATGGCACCAAAGCCCTCACGCCACAAAGAGAAGGTGCACTAACTTAAAACATCTCATTTGCGCTGTAACAGTGGCGACTCCACTGGCTGGCCTTAGAAATCCTGAACAGTTCATACAGTGCACACACCCCCTATAAACCAGCTTGGCTAATGGCACTTTTCCACTAGTACCTACTCGGCTCTACTCATCTCAGCTCGGCTCGACTCAACTCGGCCTGGTTTCTTTTCCATAACAATTCAGCACCTGGAGCAGAAGTAGGAGGTTGGAGAGAAGCTGCTGTGACGTATTTGATTGTGTGATCTAAACGAAGAAGACAACAATACTAAAGATGTAGAACCTGGAGGAGATGGTAGATGTGCTGCTGGGTCTGTGACTTGTGTTCGATATCAAGTAAAAAATTAGAGTGGGAGAAGCTTCAAGTGGCAACACTTTTTAATTTTTTTTAGTTTGTCTCGGCGCTGCTGAAAAGTCAGCTGGAACCGTGAGCAGCTATGAAGAGACAGAGCTCCTGGTAGATCTGGTCGTTCCTTATCGCCCGTCTAGATCCCTTTTTAATTCTCTCCTCAGTCACCAGGTTTATGAACATCTGCACCTCAGCAAAACAGACTTTTGCTGCCATTGCCTGTTGAATAAAATGAACAAGAAGCCGCCAGAGTTGCTCTTTCACTGATGTCACATCCTGACTCAGACGTCTGACTCCAACCCCCCGACCAATCGGTGGTCTGTAGTGTGATGATGTCAGATACAGCCGACTCAGCCGATTAGAACCTCGGCAGAATAGTTACAGAAAAAGTGTCTACTCGGCACGTTAGACCCCTAGTGGAAAAACACCAAACCGAGAGGAGGTGAGTCGGGCTGAGTAGGTACTAGTGGAAAAGCACCATAAGTGGCTAAGTGCCTTTCATAATGTGGCCTAGTGAGCCCACAATAGTCCTTGAAGACCACTCTCTTCATGGGGGCAGGCCCTGTAGATCTCACTGAGGTAAGAGGGGAAGCTTGTCCCATTAACGATGCCTAATTAGCTCTCACACACAGACAACCTGAGGCCGTCTGCTGCTCTTCGGCGCCGTACATCTAATGAAGAGGAACCGAGAAGGTCTTTTTGTCTTCATGGGTCATTTTACATCTACCCAGCGTGGATTAAAAATGACTCATTTCACGAAGTAGGAGCGATGAACAGATGTGAAAGAAGATCATAAAAAGTTTACACGTTGCCTGTCGTACACAATATCACGTTTGGCCTCATGAGAATAGCAGTTAACAATGTACGAAGGCTTCAGCTAATTTGTATATTACCAGCTCCGGCTGCAGCTTTAGTACCTGCTCTCTGTGACAACCTCATAGCTGGCAGAGGAGGCATCCAGAGTGTGAATGATTCATTTTGAGGACAAATTCTTGTTAAGAGGACCTTTACGTGCCTGACAGCGCCAATGTGTTCTGTCAGGCCTTTGAAATTCAAATGACGTCTTCCACTCTGTGTCCCGCTGATGGCTTTGAACTCCCATAAAAGCAAAGCAACTAAGATGGGACCGGCAGGAGCTGAGGGAGAAAAGACGGGCAAAATCAGTCATCCCAAAAATAGATTACAGGACCTAACCAAAAAGACAGAAAATAGACAATTAAAAAGTGTCTGTTTCAAATGTATAGAAGCTATTTTTGCAGCAGTGCGGCTATTTTTCTACATTCTGCCTGACAGCTGGCTGCTTTGATATCTGTACAACAGAACAAAAAGGCTGGAAAAAGTGCTAAAATGAGCTGAAAAGAAATTTCATTTCAGCCCGCAGCTTTAAAAAAAATCTAGCTAATGCGGGAAAGAGTTTTGAGAGACAAGACAGCAGTTTCTATGCTCAGTTTGCCAGGTTGTTCACAATGACAATGCTAAACGTGCTAATTTTAGCAGGTGTGATGTTGACAATGCTCTCTGCAGCTTGGATGGTGTGTTATCAAACCCTCATATCATGACTCAACCACACTAAACAAATGAGAATGACTGAATTCCATGTTGGCTGACACACACACACACACACACACACACACACACACACACACACACACACACACACACACACACACACACACACACACACACACACACACACACACACACACACACACACACACATACACACACAGTATTCATATCTTTGTCTCATAGGTCTAAACATCTTTTAACACTCAACACCTTGGTCAAGGTCACTGGAGGATCTGATCAATACACAAACCTTATGATTAGAGAATGACTCCTCTGGTTATCGATCTTCTGACATCCCAAGCATTACGAAACTTAATATATTTAGAGTTCTTCCCAGTGTGGGGGGTGTTATGCAGCATGTTTAGACATGGGACCAAACTGGCGCTGTATTAGGTGCAGCTGGTGCACTGTGAGTATAGTTGTACTTTTGGAGACGTTTTCAGGCTAAAACCGTACATGACTCTGGCAACTGGTTTTAAAAACTGGGCAATCAATTAAAACTGTATGTAGGTGTGTGTATATACGTATAAATCTGTGTTTATGTTCACGTGTATATGCAAGAGTATGTCCCCTATTTATTTATTATTAGTATTAGAAATAAAAGTAGTAGTCCATATTTGTATACGTATTGGCACAAACAAGTATGTATTTCTGAACGAGTTCCTTAAGGATATATACTTCCATGTACATGCACGCCTATAAGTGCCACTACTTGTATTTGTGAAATGTTTTGCAAATTTTACGTCTATCAATGTTTATCTATTATTCCCCCCCATACTTTGATCAAACTTCAAAGTATGTTTGATCAGTCTGTCAAAGAAGACTGGTGGAGGACACACTCACTTTCACACACACCCACGCACAAAACAACATCCGCTGCAAGATTAAAATGCATATACACTGGCAAGAAGGTTTTTATCAATTAAGGCACTAGGCATAGATATATTTGCAGACAAAAAAAGACAGTCTAGACCGCAGTTAAATGATTGATAGTTGTGTGGACTGGCGACCTGTCCAGGGTGACCCCTGCCTCTCGCCTGTTATGAGCTAGGATAGGCTGCAGAAGACCCCCTTGACCATGCACAGGATAAAGCGGATATAGAAAATGGATGGATCTACTGGCCGTCTCCAAACTATAATCACAAACTCTTCTCGTTTCACAAACGTCAAGTTATTCAGAATTTGGCAGAACAAATGGCTACCAGAACCTCATCCAGCGGTCACATCACACCTGTCCTGCAGCAGCTCCATGGCCTACCAGTGACCTTCCACATCCATACTGTCCACTGTCCATACTACGTTCGATTTAGATTTTTATGTATTTAGTCTGTATTTTATTGTTGTTGTGCATTCTGCTTTTATCTGTACGTTATAAATCAAATGTATTATTATTAATAATAATAATATCCAATTGTACTTCTTTAAAAATGATGGTATCTAAATTATCTGGTAATTGACATCTTAACAGAGCTTCACTAATCCTACCATTTGATTCAAAAGTCCCCGTATTGTCAGATGTTATAAATGTAACCTCGGTTAAGGAAACTTAAATCAGACAAAGGACACTCTTTCAGGTTAAAATGTCCCGTTGTCTCTTGCAACAGCTGATTATTGCTTTGTGGCTCAATGTCACATAAAATCCCGATCATATAAGCCCATAGAGCCAAAGTGGACATCATTGCACAGGTGACCAAGAAAATAATGACCAAAGAGAAAATGAGAGAGTGACCGAACAAGACAGCCAACAAGGGTTGGACAGTGTTGTAAAAGGGACTTCACCTCCGTGCGTACAGCAAGATGCTGACCAAAAGATGATTAGTATTAGTGCAACTTATAAAATAAAACTATGTCAACAGTTAAGGGCCTTTGAGTTTCAGTCTCACAAAATTATATTGATACAGGCACTATACGTTTAACTTGTTGACACTAATCTGTTCAGATAGAAAAACAAGACAACAGGAAAAATAGAGAAAATGTATAATTTGTGAAAACACAGCTGGATCTAGTTTAGTGATTATTGACCTATATATCTTGAGAGGATTTGTAGTTGCAAAAAATAGTTTCATAAATGTATCGACACTGCAGCAATGATGTAACTCTTCCCAGCAGGTGGTTTAAATCCAGCCGGTGGTTTGATTCCAGCCGGTGGTTTGATTCCAGCCGGTGGTTTGCTCGTAACTAGCGCCTGCAAATGTAAAACATCTTTAGCCGCTGCAGAGAAACAGAGAACGTGGGACTACCCGAGATGATAACAATGCAAACAGAATACCAGAATGTACAAGTGTGATAAATTATTTAACGAGGTCGATGCATTATTGAGTTGGAGACTGCTACAGTTTATTGAAACATTGTTTTTAATGTTTTTGTGATGACTTAGAAAAAAAGCCTGCGGATATTGCTCTTATTCTTCTTTGAATGACTGTAAGAATTGTGGAAACAATTTCAGCCTATTTGCATAGAATGATTATTTGTACATGTTCAGGCTTGGGTTGTTTCCTATTTTGCTTTCCTACACACATTAATCTCCTCTTGCTCCAGGGCAACTATGATATGTGGAATGGCCCATCATCTCCATCATCAATATGTATATCTGACTGAGCTGACCTTGGGAGGATAAGGAGGCTATTTTTGCTCTCTAAGGGTGTGATCAACACCTGTCCCTGAGCAGTCGATGCCCTCATACAGGGGGGGTTATGGCATGCTCACCTAATGGAAACAGAAAGTTTACAGAGAATCTAATTAGTGGAACACGTTTGCATCCAATCAGGGGAAGCTTTAGGTACCAGAACCTGCATCAGATAGAGCGAAATGACAATGTGTTTTTACAGAGTAAGTTGACCCTGAAGGTTCTTTCTACCTGATACTGTCATAGAGTTGTACTGATTGACCATATTTGAATCACTGGTATGATGTTTTCTTATTTCTTATTTCTAAGTAAACTTATGAGATAAATTATTGTTAAAGAAGTTCTTAATGGCCCTGTCCTCAGTTTCTCAATGGAGAACACATCCAATTTATGGCCGGTCTGGTTGTTTTGTTTGTTTTGTTTTTCCTGTTTAAATCCTTATTCAGTGAAATGGGGTCAAATAACCAGTTCTTTCAGTGCCAAGAGTGTTTATTGTAGCTGCTGGATGAGTGTTTGGTGAAGCAGATCAGTTCATGAGTAGCCATGTACATTTTATTCTATTTTTTTTTTTACAACCATCTGCTTAAGTATGAATGGTATAGCATGGTGGTAAAATCTTTTTCAGTGAGATATACAGTACAGACCAAAAGTTTGGACCCACTTCCCCATTTGTTTGAATGAGAAGGTGTTTCCAAACGTTTGGTCTGTACTGTATATGCAGCAGACTTTAGTTTTGTTAAAGGAGCATGAGGCAGGAATAAGAAATGAGACTCATTAGCGCCACGACGACCGTCGGGGTTCCTGCAGCCAACAGCGAAGCCGGCACGGGAGCGCCGTTCAAATCAAGCTCTAAATATGACTGACAATGTTATCTTACCTGGGGCCTCATTTAAAATGGACTGCGTAGGAGTCATACTAAAAGTGCACGTACGCTCAAAAGCCGAAAATGCCGGGCGCAAAAAAAAATCCGGATCAATAAAACCATGTGCACGCAGATTTGCACGCAACCTTCCTTCATGAATCACAGTCCAGCTGGAAGGTTGCGCAGCTGAATACACGCCCATAAATACATATGGATGAGCCTACTGAGCATGCGCAGTGGCTTCCTGCAGCCTGTTAGGCGTCAGAGAGGGTGTCAGCCACCGTGAGACTGACTTTCACGGAGACCTAGATGTTGTAGATGATGTGGAGGACAGAAAAACCACATTATTTGGTGGTCACAGTAAAAGTTAGAATAAGTATATAAATAGTATACAATAAAATAAAGCGAGTGAGTGGCAGCACGCCGTTGCTGCGCTAAACGCCGTGAGTTCCCCGGCGCAACAGGGGGACACACGTCCCCCCGTCTTTTCAAAATCATGTTTTTTCCCCCCCCACTTTTTAAAGTTTAAAAACTAACGGTAGGCTCAGCCTTAAATTGCAAATTATCAAGACACTGTATGAAAGCGATACGAAAACAGCCCCGCAGCCCCGCTTCACCCCCCGTTACCCCTCCTCCTCTCCCGTCTCCCCTCAGAGCTGCTCAGGGCGGGTTTATGGTTCTGCGTTCCTTTAACGCAGAGCCTACGGCGTAGGTGCGCGTCACCGCGTACCCTACGCCGTAGGCTCTGCGTCGTTTTAACGCGGGACCATAATTTAGGCTTACACCCGCACCTAAATGTTTCACGCACGCGTAAAACTCATATATATGAAAAAAAATCTGAGTCCCTTTAGGGGCTCCGTGGGGCTCCCTAAACGCAGCCCCTCATTTGTTCTGTCCTAAAGCGGTGGGTGTGAGGAGGTTCCCGGCGTGTCACTGCGGCTGCAGCAGCAGCACCAGAGTCCTGACTGACTGAGCTTCACACAGAGGAACACGATCAGCGCTATTTTATTTTATTTTATTATTTTATTATTTTAAGTCTGATATATGTTGTGATATGTGATGACATTATTAAGAGTATGACATGAATCTGGCTTAATTTCACCCCCTCACAGCCTGCGTCGCCAGTTCCCCGTGTCTTAAGTAAATTCTTACGGGAGGGTCCGAGTTGCCGTAAAGATAAGCAGATTTTTCGGTTAGTTTTTTCTTTTTAGATCCGAGGATTTGCGTAGAAGGCGGCTTCCGCAACTTTCAGGCGCTTTTTCTGCGCAAGCAAGCTTTATAGATGAGGCCCCTGGTCAGTAGGAAATGAGCCAGATCAGCATCTGTTTTCAGTCCCAATTCAAGTTGAAGCTGCCTCCATGACTCAAACGTGTATCCAATGTTTTCTCGTGCGCCACCGAGAACGTGCATGCAGCGTCATGTGACGTCACATCCGCAGGACAGCGCGGGAAATTCCGGTCACAATTGTAGCACATTTTGCAGCACACAGCCTGTTCAAGGCAACAGAGATACACTAGAGGGCTCATTCTTTTTGGTTTGGAACGCTTCATCAGACATTATTACTAGAAAACTTAAAACGTATACGAATTTTTTTCATAAATCCTGCCTCAATCCTGCCTTATGCTCCTTTAAGGTGTATTGGTGTGTGTGAGAGTGGGCGTGTCCTTCACCAGCCCTCTTTGACAGTCTGATCTGATATATTTTATTACTGGGTGAATTCCTGATTCTTTCAAAGGACTAATTTTCTTTTTCCTTTCTTTTTTTTGAGAGCAGCAGCTGTCTCTGCTGTGGAAACCCCATTGATTAAATGATCCCAGGTGTACAAACTATACCTGCCAATTAACGTTCATTATTGTAATCAGTTCATGGGTTCACTTTCCTTTTTTTCAAGCATTGTGCATGTTTAATAGGTGTGTTCAATCAAAAAACAAGCTTATGAGCTTTCATCACTGTGTTGGTATATAACTGAGACACATTTTAATCAAAGCTAATGCAGAAAAACCACTAAAAGGGTGTTGTTCCTGTAGTTGCGTTGAAATATGAACGCTTTCCTGGTTGCCATAGTCTATAGTCTCTAAAGATGTCCTTCTCTTGCTCAGTGAGTGTTTCAACAGAGATTTCGGCTGCACACCGCCTGCAGTGCCATACAATGTTCACTCTTCTCATCTAGCAGACTGCCCAGAGGACTGAAACCACAGGGTCCTGTGGGAGTTCATCTGTGTTGGGTAAAGCGGCAGAAATCACACTCCTGATTTTACACATAATGTGTTGGCTGCATTTAACCACATTATCAAGTTTCTGAGTTGACTCCCACGTAGCTGTTGTTGTGGTAAATTGGGACTGCAGTTGGAGAAACTATCAGCTGAAGGTTTTTGGTTGGTGCTTTGGCATTATTGGCCATTTTCCCAGTATTGAGCCAAAGGCCAAGCCTACCGAGGCTGAGTCAGACCAGTGGCTTTCACGCTGTAACTTCCAAAGTAGAAATGAACCTGAAAATGCCTCAAATTAAATTCATTCACTGTATGCCGATCAAAATGGGGGCAGTATAACAGCGGTGTACGTACCGGTCTAAAAGAATCGTTGCAACTTTTGCATCAAACTTCATTTCTGTCCATGAGCTGTCTCAAACCAGGGAAAACAGTCAATATTTACCCAGGTTTTAGTCCTGTTTTTATCACTCCTTTCATTGCTTCCAAGCGAGGCTTTTTCCCCGTAGCAGCTGGTTGTGGTAAAGTTCATCCATCCTTTTTTTTTTCAGAGGATATAGTTGGTTCTTTATTTTTCCAGTTTTCAATAATGAATTTTAAAGGCCAGGAGACCCCTTCTCCTTGCACCACAGGACTCCTCATGAGCCGCTAGCAGCCCTCTTTTACCCCACCCAAATTATTTTAATTGGGTAGCAACCATCCACAGAGGGATGCTTGGTACCAACACACAAACATAATCCCATAATCACAATAAGACCAACCAATACACGTTACTTCAGGCCCTCCAAACCTAAATAACACCAGCCAAAATAATCCCCAGTGTGCAAATTGATGATAAATGAATATGAATTCATTACCTAACGTTCCCTATTAGATCGCATGCATTGGCCCCTTCCCCTTGCAGGAATGATACTAACACCCTGTCTCACTGCAGAGCGGGCTTCCGCAATGAGACATAGCAGAGAGACAAACAGAGGAAGCGTCAAGGTAACTATATGAACAAATAAACCGGTTTATGGATATATAACAAAATAAAAGATGGGAAATGGAAAGTAGTGGGTACCACACCAAAAGTGACACACTTTAAAACCGAATCACACCCCAAAACAGTGACCAACACATAATACCGAAAAATACATCCTAAAGTTCTTGAGGGGGAGAAGTGGACATGTTCACTATCTCACAATCCCATACCTTTTGTTGGACTATTACGGTATAAGACATCTTGCAATGTTTCCCATCTAGAATGGTCAGCCTGATCCCAGACTTCTGGATCCTGTTGTTGGGACCGTGCAATTTCACCGATGGTGCAGGTATCAGATCTGTTTGGGGTGTATGTTGTACGACTGCTGATTGGTCCTTTTTTAGAGCCTGAGACAGTGTGTCTGGCATGACATTCACACATCCTTGTTGATACTTCAGTTTGGGTATTTTTGCAGGTGTGGTGTTCACCGGATAAATTGTGAATTTTGTGAGAGTTGAAGGCCCAAGCCAGAGCACTGTGATCAGTGTAGACAATGAACGTGGTCCCTTTCAAAAAATGCTTTCATTTCTTGACCGCCTATACAACAGCTAAGTATTGTGTTTATAACGGCCTTGTTTGTATAAATATATGGCATCATTGGCCTTTAAATAATATTTGCATATTGTTGTGATTGATTAAGCATTAGGTCTATGCCATTTCAGTGATGCTGATGTACAGTGTAATTTGGCAATAATGGTAAATAATACAAGTTCAAGTCAATAATTGTGTGTATCATTAATATTTAAAATTCACGTTTCATCTACAAATTAAGTACAATTTAAATCAGTAACATTTACTATTCATTAGACTTTTCTGAGGTGGGTGGTGGAGGCTGGTTATTTTGCTAGATGACTTTGGGACTAGTTAATAATCGTGTCTATCCTTAAAAGCACTCGAGTCAATCCTCAAATAGTGCAGAAATAGCAGTAGTGCAGTCGCCACACATATTTGATCTCAGCTAATTGATGAAAACATTTATAGTGAGTTTACACATAAGACATCCACCATCTCTGGAGGTCTGGTCTAGTTCTGCCATATCACACATAAAGAAATTACAAAGCAGCACTATTTCAATGTTCATATAGAACTCATGTGAATACAATGCATTATTCTTTGTCCTGGTTAACGGTAAAATGCAGATTTACTGCCTCATTGCTTAATTTTATTAGAAATATTTCAGTGACAAGATTGCCAATGTATTGTATAAATGTTTATTTTTCAGTTCTGATGCACATGAGCATAACACAAGGCATGCAACTCAAGGCAAATTTACACTACCTAAGGTAAAAACAAACATGTTGAAAAACACTGTAGCGTACAGAGCCATGGTTAAATGGAAGTCTCTACCTGGGCACGTTATTCAAGAAAATAGCAAAAAAAGATTCAAAAGTTTACTGAAAAAATCATCCTGAGCCGCATTCTGCTGATGCAACCATCTAAATTAAATATATACATGCTAAGGTCTGACCATTGTTGAATTATGTGAACCTCTATATTCCAAGTATACTGTCAATTAGAACTAGGTCCTATGTTGTGTTGTTTTGTATTGTATTGTATTGTATTGTATTGTATTGTATTGTATTGTATTGTACTTAGTTCTAAGTGTTGTTGTGTTGTGGTTGTGACTGTTGTTTGTGAAAGCTTGTCATGTGATTATGTTTGATGTGTTCATTGTCGTTGAACGTCTTAATGTGACTACATCTACATGTATGTTTTGCATTGTATAAAATACAGTTATTGAGATGGACTCCAGGAAGAATAGCTGTTGCTCTGGTCACAGCTAATGGAGATCCGAATAAATGAAGTGAAATCTCTTTATTATTATGCTGCAGTTGAATACAACCTCATATGTAAACTAAGCAGCTGAACCCAGGATGTTGCTGATGTTCTACAACTCACGCAAGATGACTAAATAACTAGGTTTTTTTTTTGGTCTCAGTCTTGAGGTGAACTAGTCTTGGTCTTGACCTTGACTTGGTTGGTCTTGGTCTTGACCCTCTCTGGTCTTGGTAGTGTCTTGGTCTCGGTTTAGGCGGTCTTGACTACAAGTCTACCAACTCTGCCGCATTACTGCTTCCTACTGGACGTCACACATTTTCATATCGAGCCGGTTCCATGCATGTGCTCTCGGCACTCCGGGTCATAAGCAGGCACCAACTTGTCATCAGTCTGTTTTCAAACAAAGTATGTGTGTTTTGTGTGCTGTTAGGCCTCATTTAGAGGTCAGGTGGGTGATTGGGTTGCAGTCTGTCTGGGTAGTGTGATCAGTTGATCAGTTAATCAAGTGCATTGATTTTTCATACAACCCTTCTGCATTCCAACTTAGTTGCTGTTTGGTAAATAAATTGTGGCATATTATCAACTTAATTTCTGTGACGATTTTACATGAATGGAAAATGATGAAAACTCATCAGTGACGTGATCCTCTCAACTCTTAATTGCAGTCCAACGTTTTTTTCTTTGTTCAACTTTGTTAGACATTTGCAGCAGAACATGTCGTTTTTCTTTAGAGAAAAAGAGATCAAAAAGAAAATTTCACTTTTATCACAGCATAAGTCAATATTAAATATAGAAAATATCTCTTGACAGCCACTTGAAAAGCACAAAAATAGAAGCACGAGCCCTCTGAAAGTGAAACTGTCAGAGTATTGCTTCAAGGTGTCTTTTCCTGTCATCTCTACAGCTTTGTTGGGGTGCAGATGTAGAGGGAAAAAAAGCAAATGAAAACGAAAATAACAACTAACTTTACTGATGCAATGGATCCAAATGTGACTTACAGATGTGATATTTTATAAATACTTTAGGATTTGATAAATATTTGACCTGATTCACATAAAAGAAATATGCATGTGATATTCAGGGCTAATTCCCATTTAAGCAGTAAGAGTGTACTTTTCGTTAACTTTTAAAAATAGCTGAGTGTAAAAACTAAGAATAATGCGTTCAGCCCTGAAGGGACTCCAGGTAAACAAAAAACCGTGGTCTGCTCAACAAGGAACATCAAACTTAAACCCAGGAGTTTATCTAGACTTCCACCTCATACAAAAACACACGTGCATGTGTTTCTAGCTGGGATGTGAATCTAATGGTGTCAACACTTAAGTATATCTTGTGATGTTTCATGTTCAATCATCAATTCAATAATTCATTCCCCATACTCTAATGGGACACAGGAGTATGTTAGTTTTCATTATGTCTACATTAAAATGAATCATTTTTTGTATTTTTTTTGCTAATGCATGGATTATGTTTAAATGTACAACATAAGGAGTTCAAATGCTTCAGAGACCAGACGCAGAAATCTTATGAAACTTGTGAAGCCCTCTCAAGTTTTTTTTAAATGCATAGCATCCACTGTATTTCTGACCTAAATTGACTGATTAACTTTTTCACAATATTTCAATTGATCATTTACACTTTAATCTACTCCATGGCAACCTTGTTTGCTGCAGAAAAGAAGTCACGCAGATGTGACGCTCTGCAGCTGACGTGGAGCTGAACATTGAGCTTGTTTTACACATTCAGCTAGCGCAGGTTTCAGTCAGGGAATCTGAGACCGGAGGTCCTCTCAGACTCAGGGTTTATCCATTTACACCTGTTTAAATGAGTGTCTGTGACAGGTGCATGTGTGGCACCGGGAGATGGATGTAAATACAAAATTAATTTGTCTGTGTGAGATACAAAAAGACATTCATGACAGATCCAATAATAAATCAACCAGTCAAACAATATGCAGTGACCATTATGTCAACACAGTTTGTGAATCATCACAAAAATGTGATTCCCAGAAAAATAAATGAATTGTTGTGCCACAGGGGGCGTTTAGTTCAGTTATCAAAAAGTTATTAATGATTGTCGGAGGACAATCCTTAATAATTAATAAAGTAGATTATTTATCAAATTGAATTATCAAAATGACTTAAGGCTGAATTATGGTTCTGCGTCAAAACGACGCCGTGCCTACGGCGTGTGGTTTTTGTACACGCAGAGGACACGCCGTCACATGCGCCGTCACTGACGTGCACCTCCCGAAAATTGTAACTACGCGTCGAGGAGACGCCGACCACACGCAGACCGAGAGGGCTGTGATTGGTTCGTTTGAAAGCGAAGCATTTCCGGTTTCCGGTTTGAATCAGTAGTGAACTTCCAGGGCTTTTTTCTTCGTTTATATGTGATTTTTTTTGTTTTTGTTTTTTGCACAATAGTTGTCCTTATTTCTTTGATTTACTGTGACCGGAAAAAGTCGGATAAACCATTCAGAAAAAGATCGCTAACTAGTGGCCGCGGGGGGTACTGCACCGCGACCAAATGGAGAGACGGAGACTCTGAACGATTCGTGACGGCGTCACGGGTGCGCCGTGTGCTCTGCGTGTGTGTGACGCAGAACCATACCCGCACCTTTAATCAAAACGGGGCACCACCTGATGTAATCAGGAAAAATGATAACTAAACAGCAGAAATCAGTCTCAAGGTAAACTATTCTACAGAATAATAGCAGAAGGAAGAGGATCGAACACAGGCCTTTGCCAACCAGTAGTTGTGACAAATATGTGTAAAATAAGCATAAATAACTTCTCTCATACAAATTAATCACAAGTGTCAAGAAGATGGTAAGACAACACGGATACATTCTGATGGCTAAACTACACAAAAACACAGTAACTAAACATGACACAAAACTTCAGATTCAAAAACTTCAGTGTGTGTGTGTGTGTGTGTGGGTGTGTGTGTGTGTGTGTGTGGGCGTGTGCGTGCGTGTGTGTGTGTGGGGGGGGGGTTAGTAGAAGAGAGATGAGGAGAAAAGTAAAGTAAATAGACACACTTAAATAATTTCTCACTACCAAAAACCCACGTTCTTCTGATGTTTCCCACACAGAGGCACCCCAATGTGAAATTAACTACACAGGTGCTCTCTGGTCGTTCAACTGGCAAATGAGGAAGAGCTTTGTTTTCTGTTATGGAAGAACATGTAATCACGATCCAGAATTGTGGATGCAGCAGTAGACAAACAATAAGATAACAAAAACACTTAAACTAATAAACACAGTTGTGGCAGGATCGGCGGTCCAGCTCACAACGTAAAACTAAACTTGTGTTAACTAAGTTTATCTGCCCAGACACAGAACAGCCTCTTACGTGAATCTTTATAAGTTGAAGAAAAAGGTGGTTTGGTCTGGCCGGTCGGCGTTCTTTGTTGAACAAAGGGGGTTACACTCAGCAGGGTATCCTCTCTCTCTCACTATATGTTCCTTGTGGATGAGGGGATGCAGCATGGGCACAGCAGCTGGGCCTACTTCAGCTGCGGGTCAGTCCAAAGGCGTTCTCGTCGAGGCATGCAGGGTCCCTGGTTCGGCTTTCTGGGGCTCGGAACCTCGTGGGTCACTCGTGCAGCGCTGCAAAACGGACGCTTCTTCGGTCAACGATCCTGGAGGGGAGGCCGGTCGTGGCTAGTCGCTCACAGGGAACGTCTCGGCAGGTCCGAGGTGCAGAGGTCCTGTAGAGTGGAGAAGAGAGGGGGGGCCTTGCCCTTTATAGCTGCGCCCAGGAAGTTGATGCGGCCCTTCCTGCAGTTTGGGGTCTGTGCCCAATCAGAGCGTTGTCCCTTATCACTGAGGGGCCACATATGCAAATCCTGGTTGAGCCTTGTGTCCATGGAGGTTTTCCTTTGTTCCAAACCATGTGGTCAGGTGTCGTAAACTCGAGGCTGGTCTCAGCCTGAGGCCCCAGAACTGGGCCTCAAAGCAGACCTAAGGCCTCAACTGTTCATATAATCACACAATCCATAGTTCATATCGGACTGTGACCCAACGGAATATATAAAAAAAAAGGGTCCAAGCATCATCTGACAGATGGTGCCATCCTGGCCAGCCATCATCAATACAAAGAATTAGTCTGGGTCCGATGAATTTGGGTTGAAGTTTCATGGGGCAGTGCCAACAGAGGCAGGAGAAACTGCCTGAGGACGACGTTGATTATGTATGAAGACAGTCAAAGAAGTTAGAAAGTGGGCGAGGCAGAGTGCGACAGCCAGACATCCAGTAATAAAATTAGAACTAATGCTACTTTCCTTCTTGGATGCAGATTAACATGAGAATATGGTGGAATATGGTTTTAACAGCATGGATAGAAACAATCCCTGCATACAAAAGGTTTCTTACTGCATTGTAAAGTTATATTTTAATCTTCTTCACTTTCCTTACATCATCACAGTGGTTAAAAGCAGCAGGGCTGTTGTCACTGGAGAACTCAGTGTCTTTCTCCAATGTCAAATGATAAATTGAGATTTGCATCAGGACCTGGGACTCGTGAGATGCCAATGGTGCATCCATCAAGTAATTCTTTACTAGAATGTCAGATTCAGTTATAATGAAAACAGACATTTTAGGGCCCTAGCACTTACAGTGCGAAGGCCCTATTGTATCTGTAGGAAATGTTTTTATCCTCGTTTTTTTTGCCCCCCTAAACGTCCCCCAAAAGTCACCAAATTTTTCACGCAAGCCAGGCCTGGCGAAAAATTATCTTTTTCATGGTTTGCATTAATGGGCGTGGCCTAATGGCTCAACAGCGCTCCCTAGAAAACTTTGTGCCTCAAACCCCACAGTACGGTTTGACCTACATGCACGAAAATCGGTACACACCTGTATCATGTCGCAACTTAAAGAAAAGTCTCTTGGGGCCATGGCCGAAACCGAACAGGAAGTCGTCCATTTTGAGTTAATCCTGTAATTTTGGCGCAATTTATGCCATTTCTTCGGCCGCTTCTTTGCCCGAACCGTAATGTGCACCCGGGTGTGTTATACATCAAAATGTGCGTCTCGATCCTACGACGATGGGCATTACTTTTCCCAGTCAAAAGCGTTACCGTGGCGACGATAGACGCCAAAAAGCGCACCCCCCCCTTCATCTGACTGGTCCATATTTGATAGTTCCTATTTTCTGCCATAACTTATGAATGGTATGACATACAGAGTCGTGGGTGGTGTCATCGGACTTAGTTTTGAGTCCTTGACCTTTAGTGGTGAAAATTGCACGCGCGAGGGCCCGTTCATCGCTGCTTGCAGCTTTAATTTGTTTATTTACTTTACAGTGAGCGAAACAACTGGAGTCAAATTCCCTGTCTTGTTTGACCTGACTTGGCCAAATAAACCTGATTCTGATTGGGAGTGGGATTGTGGAGTTTGGGGCTGAGCCTGTGTTCCAGGTTCATCCACACGCTGTCGTCTCACCAGATGGGCAGCTGTAACTCATTCCAGGATCAGTTCAGTTGCGTCTCAGTGGGTTTTGTTCAGACTGCAGAATATTCATCTTCAACTCTTTGGACTGTTTGAAGAAACTGTAAGTTTGAACCATGTCTTAAGGAACTTTCTCGTTTGTTTCTGCACCGCCGTGATTGGAGAAGGTGTTCACTGCAGACTTTGATCATTCTTGTGTCTGAAGACAAATCTACATGATTGTTAGATGATAATATTATTATTGAATTTATTTTTGATCTGTAGCCGTTTTGCATAAATGTGATTTATGTTTAAGAGGATTAATACCTTTTGTAAGATTCCTTTGGTTTCATGTTTGTTCTAACCAGTGACTAGTCACAAAGCAGAATACTCACTTCTTTATTTGCCATATGAGAGAGGAGGACTACAATTACCCAATTTACAGTGGTACTTTTGGGCCAATAAACACATGTGTATACAAAGCAGAATACTGCATTTCTATTGGCTGCTGTATGTAGAATAAATATACGATAATTCAGTGAAAGTTTACAAATCACTGGATCTTTGAGCTACACAGTCTTTTGACTAGCATACTTAATTTTATTTATAAAATTTAAGGATTTGCTTCTGTATTTTGTATGACTTTTCAGTTTGTGAACTAAACATACAAAAGAAGAACTTCGCGTTAAGACCTTTCCTTTCCGTCATCGGTTTGCTGCAAAAAACTTCCAAAGTCCGTCCAAAGCTCGTGAAGTAGCCAGCTGCTGCACCCACGGATCAGAGACAAGCCTCGCCCCCTTACCCAGCACTCTGGACTCTGAACTCTATCAATCATCACACCTCATCTCACATATTGCTTGTTTGCACTGGATACGTCATGTTTATCTCTCCTTACATTTGCACATTACACCTTTGTCTCTGCAGATCAACCTCTGAGCTTCCTCACATTTACAGTAACATGATTTTCAAGTTGCTGCAGCAAAAACTGTGTTCACAGAATCACATCATTGTTGTTTCTCACTTGTTCCAGCTAGTTATAGCATGCTAGTCCTGGTGGACTGACTTGGTGGAGAACAGGCTGATTACTTTGGGACCCTTTCCAACATTTGAAGGAGAGGAAAGAGAGAAAAATAAAAATAGTCCCAAGTGACCTCTACTGCTCAGTAGAAGCAAAAAAAAACAAAAGAGAGGAACAAACCAGAGCAGGATCAACTGATCTGTGTGCAGCACCAGTGGTGTGTGTTTCCTCCACAGATGAAGGTGTGTGTGTGAGCTGATGTGGACGTAAATTCAGTAGAATGGACCAGTGTGAGGACGGAGAGGAGGGAGTCCCTCTCTCTAAAACCTCTCTGTGTGGAGAACATGAGAGTCTGAGCAAAGCTCAGAGGTGAGATGAGCATCTGTAACTGTCCATGACTTTTCTGCATGTCAGAGCTCAACCACATCACCAAACATCATTATTACAGGAATCAACCTGGACCTGGACCTGGACCTGGACCTGGACCTGGACCTGGACCTGGACCTGGACCTGGACCTGGACCTGGACCTGGACCCAGCTGTGTGTCCTTGAAGAGTGACCGGTCAAAAGTCTTACTAATTGAATTTAAAGGAGACCAAGGTTCTGCTGTAAATAAGTGAGTATATCTAAATGCTACCAATGCTTTACGTTTAATACTTTTTAAATAGACGAAATATTTTTATCTGTATAACTTATTTTTCATATAAATAGAATATGTACATTTAGAACTTTTGTCTTCTATCAGGGTCCATCAGAAAAGAGACTCTCTTGAACTTGAACCCAGCTGTTTGTCCTTGAAGAGCGACCAGTCAAAGGAATATATTATTAACTTTAAAGGAGACCAAGGTTCTTCTTCAGAGAGGTGAGATGTATTTAAATGCATTAAATGTATTTCAATCAGTCCTCATGTTAGGAAATGTCCATGTGTTTCTTCCTGAGTAGATCCATGTAGTCCTGGACCCCTGTGGTCCTCCGTCACCTGATGGTGATCTGAGCTTCCTCCTCGTAGATCTTCATCTCCTGTCAAGAGCTTTTTCCTCTGGTCGACACATCTGGAGGTCTTACCTTCCAGAGGACTGATCCTGCAGATCCAGAGTTCATCAGCTAGTTCCTGTCTCCCTCAGTTGTCTGTCTTCTTGATCTCGTAAATTTTCTTGGAGCAGAACTGGATCTTGTGAATATGTGAATTAGCAGAGCTCTCACTGAGGTCACTTGTACGTTCTCGGTGGGATCAGCAGGACTAGTAAACCTTCACCACCATCAGTCCTCTGATGGACTGTCCTCATCCAAACAGGACTTCATGGACCTTCAGCTGGTGTTTGTCTCTGTGAGGACAGACATGATGTGAACTAATTCTTCCTGGTTTCTCCACAGAGTGGACCAGCAGAGCTCAGAGCCTCCCAGCGGTCCGTCTGTCCAGCAGCATCAGACACATCTGGACTCCATATTTCTGGTCTGTGCATGAACAACAACTGCTTCTCCACCTGTTCTGTTGATGTTTGTCTCCATGCTGGTCTCTGGAGACCAGTGGACTGACTGTCAGTCTGTCCAACATGGATCTGATGTTTGTCTCCATGCTGGTCTCTGGAGACCAGTGGACTGTCAGTCTGTCCAACATGGATCTGATGTTTGTCTCCATGCTGTTCTCTGGAGACCGGTGGACTGTCAGTCTTTCCAACAGGGGTCTGATGTTTGTCTCTGTGGTTTCAGTGTGATTGTGTCCTTCATGTGGTCTTCTGTTCCAGCTGCTGGAGGACAACATTGTCATGTTTGTGAAGAATGAGCTGAAGAAGATCCAGAGGGGTCTGAGTCCAGATTACCCAGAATCCCTCGAGCATGTGTTGCAGGGTGAGGATGAAGAGCAGAGGAGGAGCAGCAGAGAGGCGTTTGTGAAGATCACAGTGAACTTCCTGAGGAGAATGAAGCAGGAGGAGCTGGCTGAGCGTCTGCAGAGCAGTAAGAGGATTTCTATGAACATTTAAGATGCTGGATAAATGACCCAGAATGCCTCAGGAAATGAACAACATTCACAGATCAGCCACAACATTTGCCCCAACATGGTACCACCCCCCCTAGAGTAGCACCCTCCCTGTATATGACAGCATTAATATGTTTATCCGACCAAAACCACAAGATAACTGGACGATTTTAGTCCTGGTTTTCCTGTTCCAGGAATCCTGCTGAACTCCATATTGTCTTGATGGTTCTACAGATTTGATCAGATCATATTCTGGGGTTTTCAAATCCTAAACCTGGAAAATCCACTTCACAGGCACCACAACAATAACAAGAACACAACAGCCCACAAACCCACAACCCATCAGGGCTGTACTGCCAACATCCTGGTACTAGAAACTTCAGGTCCACCAAATGTTCTTGTCACTTCCATGTCCTGAATGTTCAGAGGTGTTTTGGTGGTAAAAGTGATTCTACTCAATATTGTACAGCTCATCGAAACGTTACAGTTTATCAGTGTCGGTTCACATCCTGATTCTTTATGAGAATTAAGTTGAACTTTATAAACAGTAATTGGTTTCTTTTTTCCACTTTTATTAAGGTACTTTTGCTGAAGTTTGTAAAAAGCAGCTGAAGTCTAAGCTGAAGAAGAAGTGCCAGTGTGTGTTTGAGGGGATTATTAAAGCAGGAAACCCAACCCTTCTGAAGCAGATCTACACAGAGCTCTACATCACAGAGGGAGGGACTGGAGAGGTCAACGATGAACATGAAGTCAGACAGATTGAAGTAGCATCCAGGAAACCACACAGAGCAGAAACAACCATCAGACAGGAAGACATCTTTAAACTCCCACCTGGAAGAGATGAACCAATCAGAACGGTGATGACGAAGGGAGTGGCCGGCATCGGGAAAACAGTCCTAACACAGAAGTTCAGTCTGGATTGGGCTGAAGGCAGAACCAACCAGGACATCCAGTTACTGCTTCCATTCACCTTCAGAGAGCTGAATGTGCTGAAAGACAGAAAGTTCAGCTTGGTGGAACTTGTTCGTCACTTCTTCACTGAAACCAGAGAAATCTGCAGCTTTGAAGAGTTCCAGGTCGTGTTCATCTTTGACGGTCTGGATGAGAGTCGACTTCCTCTGGACTTCCACAACAATGAGGTCCTGACTGATGTTACAGAGTCCACCTCGGTGGATGTGCTGCTGACAAGCCTCATCAGGGGGAACCTGCTTCCTTCTGCTCATCTCTGGATCACCACACGGCCCGCAGCAGCCAATCAGATCCCTCCTGAGTGTGTCTCCATGGTGACAGAGGTCAGAGGGTTCACTAACCCACAGAAGGAGGAGTACTTCAGGAAGAGGTTCAGAGAAGAGGAGCAGACCAGCAGGATCATCTCCCACATCAAGACATCTCGAAGCCTCCACATCATGTGCCACATACCAATCTTCTGCTGGATCACTGCTACAGTCCTGGAGAACGTCCTGGAGAACGTCCTGGAGAACGTCCTGGAAACCAGAGAGGGAGGGGGGCTGCCCAAGACCCTGACTGAGATGTACATCCACTTCCTGGTGGTCCAGGCCAAACTGAAGAATGTCAAGTATGATGGAGGAGCTGAGACGGATCCACACTGGAGTCCAGAGACCAGGAAGATGGTGGAGTCTCTGGGAAAACTGGCTTTTGAGCAGCTGCTGAAAGGAAACCTGATCTTCTATGAACCAGACCTGAGAGAGTGTGACATCAATATCAGAGAAGCCTCAGTGTACTCAGGAGTGTTCACCCAGATCTTTAGAGAGGAGAGCAGCCTGTACCAGGACCAGGTCTTCTGCTTTATCCATCTGAGTGTTCAGGAGTTTCTGGCTGCTCTGCATGTCCATCAGACCTTCATCAAGTCTGGAGTCAACCTGCTGGAGGATCAAAAAGACACAGAGACAGACCTCTATCAGAGTGCTGTGGACAAGGCCTTACAGAGTCCCAACGGACACCTGGACTTGTTCCTGCGCTTCCTCCTGGGTCTTTCACTGGAGACCAATCAGACTCTCCTACGAGGTCTGTTGGAACCAAAACAAAGAAGTTCACATAACAATCAGGAAACAGTTGAATACATCAAGCAGAAGATCAGTGAGGATCTGTCTGCAGAGAGAAGCATCAACCTGTTCCACTGTCTGAATGAACTGAATGATGGTTCTCTGGTGGAGGAGGTCCAACGGTCCCTGAGGTCTGGACGTCTCTCGACAGATGAACTGTCTCCTGCTCAGTGGTCGGCTCTGGGCTTCATCTTACTGTCATCAGAAGAAGATCTGGAGGTGTTTGACCTGAAGAAGTTCTCAGTTTCAGAGGACTTTCTACGGAGGCTGCTGCCGGTGGTCAAAGCCTCGAAGAAAGTTGTGTAAGGACAAACACGGACACATCTGTTTTAATTACAATCACATGTTGTGTTCTTGTAGGAAACCAGTTAAATTCACTGTTCAACTAAGTTCAGGTTCATGTGGGACCAGTTCTCATCAATGATCATCTCAGGAAACTTTACATACAGAGAAGAGAAATGCAGCGAACACTATGATCAATACTTAATGATTATTAGTTGAAATAATCAGTATTCATTTATAATATATCATGTATTTCTTTGTTACATGACATAATACACTTTTAAATAACCTCATGATCTCTCTTTAATCTCCTCTGCAGGTTGAGTGGTTGTAACCTCTCAGAGGACATCTGTCCAGTTCTGTCCTCAGTTCTCAGCTCTCAGTCCTCCAGTCTGACAGAACTGGACCTGAGTAACAACCACCTGCAGGATTCAGGACTGAAGAAGCTGTGTCCTGGACTGGAGAGTCCACACTGTCACCTGGAGTCTCTCAGGTCAGAATCCACCAAGTGTTCAACTGCTGACTGTGGTTGATATTGAAAGATTGTTGATGTGTTTCTGCTAATCCTCTGACTTTTCCTTCAGCGCCATCATCAGGTGAACACGAGGACAGAGTCAGCTTTAGTCTCAGAGCAGTTCTCTCAGAGTCTCTGCATGTGTGTTGTGTGTCTGCAGGCTGTCAGGCTGTCTGATCGCAGAGGAAGGCTGTGCTTCTCTGGTCTCAGCTCTGAGCTCCAACCCCTCCCATCTGAGAGAGCTGGATCTGAGCTACAACCATCCAGGAGAGTCAGCAGGGAAGCTTCTGTCTGCTGGACTGGAGGATCCCTGCTGGAGACTGGACACTCTCAGGTAGGAAGACAGAAGGACATCAGTGTGCTGGAATCTTCATGGTGTCTTTGTGGACATCATCTTTGTGGCTCTGGATTTTGTTGTGGATTTTTTTATTAATTACATAGAGTAAAATACAGATATCTGCACCTGACATGTGGATGCTAGTCCTCTTAGAGGAAGGTATACATTACAAAAGAGATGTGACTCTTTCATCTGCATTTACATGTTTTATATCCCCCTCTTCCATCCTGCTCCTCACAGCATTTGGGCTTTTGTTACAAACCATATAATATCTGAATATTTCCCATGACACTCTGAGCAGAGGTCTTTCAGCAGATGGAGCTGCTGCAGCTCATCTGGTGCTGCAGCAGAGCTTATTGATGCAGTTCACAACTCTGAGCCGTTCTTGACCCAGTAAACACTCCAGAACCACAGCAGTGTGGTTTACAGGCCCATCACAGCACAATAACAGCTGCACCTTTACTCATCCATGACATGGTCTCCTCCTGCTGCTGATTCAAACTGTGCTGGAAGGTGACAACCACAGGACAGGACTTCATAGATGCTGCATTCAAGAGTATCTGTCCAAGTGTTGGACTGTTCCTTCATCAGTGTGTGATAGCCATGTAATGTCCATGTTTGCTGAAAGAGACTGTGCTGGTCTGACCCCCCTCCTCCTTTCAGGGTGGAGCCTGCTGGACAACGATGGTTGACACCAGGTCTGAGGAAGTGTAAGTGTGTTTTTATTTCATTGACACGTTCAACCATCTTCACACTGGCACATCACTCATTCATGAGTACATCAATGATCAATGACAGATCAATAATAACTGCAGCTGGGTTGTTTGTTCTCTCCATTAGATTCCTGTCAACTCACCATCGACACAAACACAGTAAACAACTACATCAAACTGTCTGACAACAACAGGAAGATGACAAGTGTGGAGGAGGATCAGTCATATCCTTATCATCCAGACAGGTTTGATTACAATTATCAGCTGCTGTGTAGAGAAGTTCTGACGGGTCGCTGTTACTGGGAGGTCCAGTGGAGAGGAAGAGTTTCTGTATCAGTGAGTTACAGAAGAATCAGCAGGAAAGGAAGCTCTGAAGAATGTGTGTTTGGAAAGAAGGATCATTCCTGGAGTCTGGACTGTTCTGATGGTGGTCGGTACTCTGTCTGGCACAATAACAGAGAAACATATTGGTCCTCCTCTTCCTCAGTCTCTGACAGAGTAGCAGTGTATGTGGACGTTCCTGCTGGAACTCTGTCCTTCTACAGCGTCTCCTCTGACATACTGATCCACCTCCACACCTTGAACACCACATTCACTGAACCTCTCTATCCCGGGTTCAGGTTCTGGCCTGGTTCTGGTTGTTCAGTGTCTCTGTGTTGAGTTCAGTCTCAAGAGTCTCCTCCTGTCAGAGAAACTGTCTCTGTTGGACAGATAGTTGAGTCTGTACATGTCTGTCTCTGTCTCCATCAGAACACCTGAATCACATGTTGGTGAAACTGTTCTGAATGATTCCTTGGAAACTTCTTCCTCTTCCAGTCCTTTAAAGGTGGAAGCTGTCGTTATTCCAGGATCCACATGTTGTTCTTCTGTCTGTTTCCAGTCAGAGCTTCACAGTGAACAGCAGCATGTTGTTTCTCTGCAGCTCAGTTCAGCTGAGATCAGTCAGTTCATGTCAGCTGCAGTTAGTTTGCTGCACATGTGACCAACTGTGATGTCAGACAGGAATCATTGAGCTGCTTTACTGTAATTATTTTTATGCACATTTGTCGGTAGAATGAGAAATCAACAACAATAACATGCTTATATGGTTCCTAGAGTGTAGAATAAGAACTGGACAAACCCTCCATGATGTCACTCGTGGGTTTTCTGAAGAGGGGTTTTAAAGCCTCGTCTTCCTCGTACTGCGCCGCTCCATGTTGTAAACGGGAAGAACAAACTGGTCTGGAAGCTGCTGCAACACTAACTAAATCATGATCACCGACCTTTGTGAACTGAGAGCTACTTCAAGGATCCTGAACAACAAGAAAGACTACTTGCTCGATTGAACTTTTTGAATAAAGTTCTCCTTTGACAATATTTGATATTCACTCATTAAAAGCGCTGCCTCAACATTTTCTCACATTAGTTATCAAATTGACTTATGATAGGAAACATATTTCAGCATGAAACATTTTTTTTTTTTAATCTCAATTTAATTTGGTCCAATTTTCAAATGATCACTTCTGTAACATTTAAGTAGCAAATCATGAACGTCTTCAAATCTGTCACAGAGTGGTTGGATGAGGACCCAGATGCAGGAGAGCGAGAGGCAGGAGTTCAACAAAAAGGGTTTATTTTACAAAAACCAAAAGCGCTGCTTGGCAGGATCAAAAGTAACACAAAACAGGGATCCAAAAAACTTGAGCAAAAACTTGCCAGGACACATGGAGGAAAGAAACAAGACAGAACCACAAGGAGCAAGGGAACGACAAGACCAGATATACACAAGTGGGTAACGAGACACAGGTGTGAACAATCAGGGCAGATGGATGACAGGCGGGGAAAAACAGAAACACAAACTGGGGGAAATGTCAACCACTGACACAAATCAAGTCCCATTTATAGGAAACTCAACCACCATAACACTTTTAGCAAATCATGAAGCCCCACATCTGTAGAAATGATCAGGTATAAAAATAATCAGAACTTCAAAATCCCCACATCTGTACTAATAATCAAATATGTAGCACTGTTCTGAAGGTTTTCATGACAGAGGGGTTGATTTAAGCGCATCGAGTGCTGCTGCACTCGATCCCACTGAGTGCTGCTTATCGTGTAGCAGAAGAAGAGAGACAAGGATGAGACGCTGGATGATGTGGATGAAGCTGTTATATTACTTTGTGTCATGAATCTGATGTTTGTGGTTGAGTGTGCGACCAGAGAAACGTAAGTTATATTGTTGTTTGTTGGAAGCACTTCTTGTTGTTATATTTTATAAGTCTGGTGCTGAGTATTTCCAGCAGTGTTATTTACTTCGCTAATCGTTCAAAAGTCATTTATACTATGAAATCTGAATCTCACTGACTGTTTTCTTTGTTGCCAGTTAAATGTGATAGTTTCTCATGCATATTATCTCTGTATATGATGTTCATGCTAATAAAATTATTATTTGGATTGTGTGCTATGGTTAAACATATGTTTATTGCTGTTTATTGATTTCTATTATTCTTTGGTTTATTCCAGAACCACACACACCCACCACACCTGCCTCTTCATTTAAGTCTTGACACGCGCTTCAAAATTAAAATACAGAGAAAGCCAGTCTACAACTGTTAATCATTTACCCTCCAACACATATGATTCTTGGAGTTGTGGCCGCCATCACCAGGCCGCCCGAGGCCTTGCATGAGGTGAATCTTCCGCCTGGCAGGAATGAGCTCCAGCGGATGCTGTTGATGAGTTTCACAATGTTTACACATATTTCCTGCTGGCGGATAATGCAGTGGTAATGAAGTAACCTAGGAAAGTCCTTATCACCTCTGCAGTGGAAGATGAAGCCTGAATGATGGCCCGTCTGTTGTAACCGACACCAGCTTTTCCAGTGGGACAAATAATAATAATAATAATTAAAGCTGCAAGCAGCGACGCAATTTTCACCAATAAAGGTCAAGGACTCAAAACCGAGTCCGATGACACCACCCACGACTCTCTTTATCAAACCAATCAAAAGTTATGGCAGAAAATAGGATCTATCAAATATCGACCAATCAGAAGAAGGGGCTAATTCATGCCAATGAAGGTCAAGTACTCAAAACCTCCTGGCTTCGGCCTCCGCTCCCCCTCCTGCCCCCTCTACACGACTCACACACACATAGGTCTGAGGGGGCGTGGGGAACATTGTCCCGCGTGGCCTGGTACTCCCCGCCCCACGATTTTAACACCTTAGACACCGCACACTCAACATTTAATAGATACACTTAACAAGAATACTTAGCGTCTTGGAGGGGGAGGTCATTGTCAAATATGATACCCTGACCTCCTCCTCCGTGTCTTTATTGCATTAGCCACATGCACTCAACACCAGGGTCGGGAGTGGGGCCGACATCACCCACGTTCCCTCGCCGGCCTGGGGCGGGGTGATCGCGGTGCCCGGGGCTAGCGGGGCTCGCCGTGCAGCCTGGGGTGCCTCCTGGCGGTGCTGGACCCCCGGAGGGGGAAACGGTGCGTGAATGAGCGTCCTTGTCGGTGAGAATGCGGTATGGAAGGGTCCTGCCATGGAGGATTTGGGCCTCCATCGGCAGGACAATAACATTTTATAATTTATAAGGGCCTGAGCACTTACAGTGCGAAGGCCCTATTGTATCTGTAGGAATTTTCCTTGTTTTTTTTTTTTTTTTCCTTCTTCTGACGAAATGAGGGCCTTTTTGCCCCCCTAAACGCCAGCGAACTGGAAAGATGTATGGAGAATCGGGATGACTGGAGACAACGATGGACGGCTCGTCTTTTTGCCCACCCTAAACGTCCCCCAAAAGTCACCAAATTTTGCACGCAAGCCAGGCCTGGCGAAAAATTTGATATTTCATGGTTTGCATTAACGGGCGTGGCCTAATGGCTCAACACCGCCCCCTAGAAAACTTCGTGCCTCAAGCCCCACAATACGGTTTGACGTACATGCACGAAAATCGGTACACACCTGTATCATATCGCAGCTTAAACAAAAGTCTCTTGCCGCCATGGCCGAAACCGAACAGGAAGTCGGCCATTTTCAATTAATCGTGTAATTTTGGCGCAATTTATGCCATTTCCTCTGCCGCTTCTTCGCCCGAACCGTAACGTGCACCCAGGTGTGTTATACATCAAAATGTGCGTCTCGATCCTGCGAATTATTTACTTTACATTACTCTTCTCAGTCAAAAGCGTTACTGTTGCGATGATAGACGCCAAAAAGCGCGCACCCCCCCCTCCATCTGATTGGTCCATACAGATAAACCTTCGTGCCTCAAGCCCCACAATACAGTTTGACGTACATGCATGAAAATCAGTACACACCTGTATCATGTCTCAACTTAAAGGGAACTTATTATGGCATTTATTGTCTATTTTAAACAGGCATTGAATGTTTTAAAAACAAGCTTTTGATTGTTTTTTCTAAATAAATTAGAAATTCAGCCTCTGGGGCATGTCTTTATCTTTACCGTCTCTAACCTCATTATCTATGAGGGATTCTGAGGGGGCGGGGAGGCTATGATAATGAGGCACTGCGCTGATTGGCTGCCTGAATGACGTGTAGCAGGGGAGGGCACAAAGCCTCGCTCTGGGCAGAAGAGCAGCCGGCTGCGTACACTATTAATGCTGATTTATGGTTCCGCGTTACACATACCGCAGAGCCTACGGTGTAGGGTAAACGGCGACGCACACCGTACGGTGCGCGTTGCTGCGTACCCTACGCCGTACCCTATGCCGTACCCTACGCCGTACCCTACGCCGTAGGCTCTGCGTCGATTTAACGCGGAACCATAATTCAGGCTTTAAACCGTGTCCCACTTTATATATGTTAAAGTAAAAAAAAAATGTGTTTTTCATAATAGGTCCCCTTTAAAGAAAAGTCTCTTGGCGCCATGGCTGAAACCGAACAGGAAGTTGGCCATTTTTAATTGATTGTGTAATTTTGGCGTAATTTATGCCATTCCTTCAGCGGTTTCTTCGCCCGAACCATAACGTGCACCCAGGTGTGTTATACATCAAAATGTGCGTCTCGATCCTGCAAATATGCGCATTACTTTTCTCAGTCAAAAGCGTTACCGTGGCGACGATAGATGCCAAAAAGCGCGTCCCCCCTTCATCTGATTGGTCCATATTTGATAGCTCCTACTTTCTGCCACAGCTTTTGAATGGTTTGACATAAAGACTCGTGTGTGGTGTCATCGGACTCGGTTTTGAGTAATTGACCTTCATTGGCATGAATTAGCCCCGCAACTTCTTCTGATTGGTCGATATCTGATAGTTCCTACTTTCTGCCATAACTTTTTAATGGTTTGACATAAAGACTCGTGGGTAGTGTCATCCGCTAAATGTCCAGGCCTGAAGACATCTACATGCAAGTCATACAAGCGCTTCCACTGCAGCCTGAACGTGCACAAGGGTGCAAGGGCCCGTTCCTCGCTGCTTGCAGCTTTAATTGTACTTAATGTTGTAGCTTAATTTATACAGTCTTCCCAAGTATAGTTAAGCTTAAAAAAAGAAAAACATTACCTGATCATTGTAACTAATTCTTAGTAACTTTACTCGAGGGTCTTTGTTTGCCAGCATCAGTTCTATGAACTAGAAAACATACATATCAATGTGGGTTTTCATGCCTCACAGCAAAATAAATGATCACTTTCTCCAAGCAAAACCACATAGGTGTTGAAACATAGCCTGTGGCCATGACAGCACCTAACTCATATGACATCCGAAGGTGTTAGGGAAAAGTAATCGTATTATCTGTGTTCATGAGAAGACAAATATAACGCGTGCTCTATCCCAAGACATCCGCTGTATCCCCTTCATGAGCTGCTATTGCCTCCTATCTTCTTCCCTCGGTGCCTGTCCTCAAGGTCTGAAGACACAACACAGGCAAACTAATTTACCCACATCCTACAATCCAATCACCCCCACAATGTTTCAGCGTCAGTGTCAGAGGCAGGCGGGCTGTTGTCCAATGTTCTTTGAAACGTAATGGATTGCTTTGAGGAAATAATTGAATTGTGCACTATAAAAGGGAAATCTGTCTGATGTCAATGAACGGAAGTGAAACAGTTCTTCATCACCAGCACAAAACTAATAATAATGATTATTCATTTTTGATGTTTTAAAAGCATATTTTTCTTGATTTGCTTTTTGAGTATTCCTGCAGGGGACAGGCCATACTGATTGCCATTACGAGGATGCTTCAGTTGGGAAACAGCTGGAATGCTCGCCCAAGCCGGACTCAACGCTGTAGTGACATGAACAGGACATTAGGCAGGAAGCACATGAATGTGATCTTACTGTGTCCCACATGTCATTTAGTTTGTGTCCCTCGTGGCTCTAATGGTCAGAAAGTGTTCTGTTTAACTCTGAGGTAGACGCTGTGTTGTGGTTTCAGCAAACTATTCTGCCCGTGTCTGGACTAGAGCTGGGACAGAGCTGGACGAAACACAGCAGGAAGATGAGATGGATTAAAAAAGAGTCCAAGCAAGTCTAAGTCATTTTCCTCTGCAGAAGGCACAGGGTTGGGCATCCAGTGTAAAACTGTACCAAATCTCTGCGATGCTCCACTGTGGCAAGTGTAGTGTACATTAATAGGGATCTATTTCATTTAGGTATCCTCACATGTACAGTTGTGTGTTGCAAATGGCCAGTGCACATTGATATGTTCTGATTTGACAAGAAGTTGTAATGACAATCATAATAAAAAACCAGGATCCTCCCTTGACTGACCCAAGTGTTTCTGGTCGTTGTATAATTATGTAGCTGCAAAGACACGGCAGCAGCCCCTCCAAAAGAGAGGGAATGAGTGTGAAACAATAATAAAAAGAGAATTATTTTTATTATTTAAAGTAATTTTTCATGCAAGTTTTTGCAGCAATAATATGAAAAACCTTTTCAGATTCCATGTTGAAGCAATTTGGTAACTTGTTGTATCAAATTAATAACTCTATCAACACCCAAAGTCAAATATGTTGGTTTATTTGTACAGTGCTTGATGAAGTAAAGATGTTCAACTTGGGTGCAGTCCTCTTTGACACTGTGGCAGGGTGGAGAGGTTGATGGGACACACGCACCTGTGTCCCATCCGCCTGAGTGGCTGCTGCTCTCCACCCTGCCTGCCTTATAAGGCAGAGCTGGACAGCAGCAAGGGGTCCCTGGTAAGCTGATGTGATCTGGCTGATGTGCTTGTGCACGTGTGGCGGTGTTCTGGTAAATAAAAAGGTTCTGCACAAAACTCTGTGTCCTCTCTATCCTGTCGGTCGGGCCCCCGTAGCACTCGCCCTGCTTCTGACACCTTCATGCATCCAGTTGCAGAGACATAGCACAGATACCCCTTTTCCACCAAACCCGTTCCAGGGCTGGTTCTGGGCCAGTGCTGGTGCTGGTTTACAACTCATTCAACTTGTGAACCAGCTGACAACCGGTTTGCTTTTTCATAACTCGGGGTGCTAAGGGGAGCCACCTTATTACATCACTGTAAACGTCAGTTACGTTGCTGCAAACATCAGTTACATTGCTGCGTTTGCATTGGCGCGAAAATTGAAGCAACAATAACGTATTTGCTCTAATACGCACTTGCTCCGCGTAGCACCCTCCGTGGACCATATTGCTAAAACACAGGTTGTCTCCTCCACAGACCACTGCTGCTTTGCTGCTTCCAGATTAATTCGTTATTTAAAAATGGCGCCATCTCGCAGTCTTGCTAATGCCGTTGAATTATATTACATTTTTTATTAAAATGATTATTAATAGGATTATAGCCTAAAATAAAACAAAAACTGAAACTTCTACGAAGATGCAAGCCATCAAACATTACAACATTTCTATTATAATGTGGAATGCTTCTATGATGTTGGCTAAATGACGCTCTAGCATGCCCCTCCCTCATGGTCTTATCGTAGTTTACTTCTGTATTTTGTCCTAAAAAATCCTGTGTTTGGCCAGGAATTCGCTATAGTAGGAGGCAGGGCCAACTATCTAACTTTCTGGTTCAGTCTTATGAGGAACTAAGAGTTGTTGCAACTCCTCCACTGGCTGCAAAGGCAAGTTGGTCTCTGTTCACTCCTGTGTTAAAATATCTAACTTGCAGCAGAAATAAACCCACTTACAACCTTGTTGTAAGTGGTTGTTTTTGACTCGATCTTTGGATTTAACATCCATGACAACTTTCGGGGGGTCTTTTGTATCACATAATAGGGATTTATATAAAGTAATGAATTTATTTCTAACGTGAGGTGTGACTTTTTGATTGACAGTCAGTGGCCATTATCACTTTCTCGTCAGTCATTGTCATGTTACAAATGACTGTACTAACCCAGCGTCAGATAAACGCAGCAGTCATTTTTGATTTTTCCACCAAAACAACATGTATTTATTTCAGCAGGGATTGTCTGAAGGAGCTCGTAGCCACAGATCATTTTGACATATGATTGGCGTGTTCCAGTAGGGTTCCAGAGTAACATGGCAGCACACAATGCACGGAAAAGAAGACTTCAAAACTGCTCTTCAGAAAGCCTGTGGGCCACGTGACTGATGCTTCTTCCTCTCTTTAAAGTGTATGGGAGCTCCACACACTGAGCCCCCCTCCCCCATATCCCATTTGAGTGTCTCCCTAATTCTGAGGTCTCAAGGTGGGCAAGTATGAATAATACATAGGCTTTATATTGCACTTTTCTTGGACACTCGCTCACAATGCTCACATTATTAATTCACACTTGGTGATGGTAAACTACACGTGTAGTCACAGCTACCCTGGGGCAGACTGATGGATACCTGGCAGCCAATCCACGCCAACAGCCTCTCCGACCACCACAGGAACAGTCACACACCAGGGATGCCTCACTGGAGGCAAGGAGGGGGAAGTGTATTGCCCAAGGACACAACGACAGATGAGTCACAAAACGGTTCCAGTGTAGTTTTAGAAGTTAAAGACAACATGCCATCAAGCATCTTTAGGAAGTCCATAACACTTGAAAGCAAAAACATGGTTGTTTGGGTCCTTGAAAGATTACTGTTCCACTTCTGTTACCGTACATATGGGTGGACAGATCCATCTGCTTGGCTGTCTGGATTGCTATAACTGAAACTCTTGAATGATGTGACTGTCCAGTTTTAATTTAGTGGCTTCACGATTCTCCAGTGGAACACTCATCTTTAATTGTACAAAAAGCTAATAAATAAACGCATAGAAATAAAAAATAAGTGTGAAAGTGTGTGCACTGTAGTCAACTTACAAGTGAAAGTATTGCACTTGACAAAGTGCAAATTAGATTTATCACCTCAGGTGTAAGAGTTATCACCCCTTACTCTGACAGCTTGCAGTACAAAAAAGAAATGGTGAAAAAAAACCTATAATTTATTGGCATGTTATTTGGCAGCCAAAAACATGCCCAGAAGGCAGGTAAGTTTGGCCGTTGGGCATGTTCATGAGTCTGACTGCTGATGTTTATGTTGCAGGAGGTTTTGCTTTTTATGGGTCACAAGCTCCTGCCCAAAGGGAATGTTTCTAACGGTTTGAGTCCAAGCTGAGAAGCATCTGCAGCAATCACTGCCACATCATTGCACCAGCAACTGTGGACATAAAGGCAAATACCTCCCTTGGATTTGCTTTCAGTGACTTGTGTTTCATGATGCACACCGGGACATCCAAGGGAATGCAGGACTGACTGATATGGCTGCTGCTTCAACTTTTTTCCGTGTGCCTTGCAGGACTGAGGTTGGATTGAAATGATGTACAGTATATAAACAAGTGTAATAAAGTTGATTAATCAAAATGTGAACTATGTTGGGTTCATTAGTCTGTCATGAGATGAGTCGAGTGCATGTAACACTCACAGTCTTCATCTCTCACTTTTTTTTTCCCAACACTTCAAAATCGATGTCATAGATGTATGAAACATAACTTTTGATTGTTATCTTTCATCTTTCTCTGTGTTTCTCTGTTTCTTGAAGCCAGTTGATCTGGAACTTTACTTAACAGCTGTGATGGTTTTTAAGAGACCAAGTGGATATGACATGCTGATTTACTTTTCTTTTTTCCAAGCCTGAATAACATTTTAAAACATAATATAACAGAAAGAGCTTGACAGAAACTAAACGCTCCCCACTGATCCCGCAGCAGTCATAAACCCTCATTTCTGCTAACATGTCTAACATTGCATCAGCCCCCACTGAACTAAAGATGTACATGCGAATGCAACGTTTTCCTGAGTGAAAATTAGATCAGATCATGAGCTCATCACATAATTGGCTGTAATAGCGGCGCATCAATAATTAAGAAGGATGGCACTGCAGGACCCCATCTAATAAACATCTGAGCACATGCTGCATGTGCAAGGAAGTGTTTTGATGAAGCAGAGGGAAAAATCATAGCTTATGAATAAGCAGATCTAATCTAATTTGTGCAGCACAGTTTTACTCAACAGCTAGGAAAGCCTTGGATATACAGTAGGTTGCTTAATTTGGCGTCGCAGCAGGGATGGCTGCCTGACACGTTCACCGGAGGAAAACAAAATCACGCGGAAACTGGATCAGATCAGCTTTGTTGTGATTAAATCCACCTTAATGTAGGACAGAATCATTCTCTCTTTTGTAAAAGAGTTTAGAAGAAGAAGACAGAGATCTTAGAAAAAGCTGCTTGCTCTTCTTTACGTTCACACTGGCCTTCGTTATGTTGGGCTTGAGCCATTGAACCTCACAGTCTTCATGTGTTGTTGTAGTGATCTATAAATAGTTCATAAGACAAATTTCAGCTAGTTAATTATTTATGATTCTTGATAATGTCTTTTTTAGAATGTGTGTCCGTTGGAAACTTTAAACACAACTTCATTTTTCATGTCTAAATTGAGAGAGTGTCTGGGACTGCTTCTCAGCACCAGACCTGGCGTTGCACCTCATAAATAAATTGCTCGAGCCCCTGTGAAGCTGACATCTAAGATAAAAGATAAACACACAAGAGTTTCTTTCTATTTTGTATAATCTGTATGTCTGGAGTAAGTCTAGCGTTTGTGACTGTGGCCCATGACCTAATGGTCTAAATGAGCCCATTGAGTTACAGTTTTGCAACTCCCAGGAAGCCCAGGATCAAGAATCAAAAAGTTGTATTCTCTTTAAGCGTTTTGGATCAGTCTGGATGGTGATTGACTTGGATTTTTGGACTTTCTTTGTAATTTGCTCCTCATCAGCATCCATTAACATGATTTTGCTTCTTGAAACTCCACACCACTGACAACCACACCACAAAGAAAATACAACTCAAATGAACAACATACAAAGTTTATTTTACTGTGTAAGTAATTATTCCATCCATCATAGACGTCGGAACTAGGGGTGCGGGGGGTGCGGCCACCCCCTCCCATCCCCCCCCCCCCCCCCCCCCCCCCCATCAGCCTCCCTACCCACAGCATTATGCTTAAAAAATAAAAATAAAGAATCTGAATTTAAACTGAATTTGTCTGACTTACTACATTTATCTCATAATGCACAGATCTAGGCTATGTGACATGCAGCCTGGCATAGGCTACTGTACGGAGCCAGGCTGCATCTGACAGCTCAGTGTGACGTAGGCTAAATAAACAAACAAAGTCTTTTGTTTCGCGGGCATTGTTGTTTTGATATGATCGCGCGCATTGTTGTTAGCTTACATGACAACGTGAGTTCAATGAACCAGCTATGTCTCAGAAAAGAATTTCAGAATTTTTTTTAAAACCGCCTGACCCAGCTAAACGTCCGAGACAGACACCTGCACCTGTCCCAGCAACCGGACAGCAGCAGGCAGCCGAAAGACCCGGCGGTCCTCGTCCTCCCTCCCCAGCGCCACCCGGTGCTAGCCAAGAGGCAATATCATTCAAACCACCACAGGATTACAATTTTCCTGCCAGGAAGTTCAGCGGTGAGAACTTCAGTCGTTCCTGCAAGGCCGCCTGGTTCAGAGAGTGGCGGTGGCTGGAGTACATTGCGGTCAGTGATGGCATTGTGTGTGGTGTGTGCAGGTCAGCTGTCAAAAGCAAGTTGGTCGGGTCAGACACTGACAGTCTGTTTTTGAAAGATAAAGGCTTTTCAAATTGGAGAAAAGCAACGGAGAAGATCAGAGACCACGAGAAGACTCGCATTCATTTAGATGCGATGCAAAGATTGGCTGCATTGAAAACAACGCCAATTAATGCACTACTCTCTGAGGCCGCTGCTAAAGAGCAGAGAACAGCGCGGAAAATGCTGGAGCTCATTTTCAGCTGCGTAAGATTCCTGGTGCGCCAGGGACTCCCTCTGAGAAGGGCTGCAAATCGGGATGGGGTGTTATGGCAGCTAATGATGGAAAGGGTACGCACTGATCCTGACCTGGAGAACTGGATGAAAAAAAGAGACAATTGGATGTCTGGCAGCATCCAAAATGAAATTCTGGAGCTGTTTGCGCATGACATTCAGAGAAAAATCGGAGCTAAAGCATCCCAAAGTCCTTTTTTTGGCTTAACTGCTGATGGGACCACCGACCTCAGTGGCAAAGAACAGTTTCCATGCAATATACAGTTTGCTGATCACAATCTGGACATTCAGAATTTCTTTCTAGGCTTTTACAACCCCCCAGACACAACAGCAGAGATGCTGTTTTTGTGCATAAAAGATGTCCTTGTTCGGCTCAATTTACCAATGGAGAAGCTGAAAGGCTACTGTTTTGATGGAGCCAGCAACATGTCTGGGAGGTTCACGGGAGTGCAGGCAAGATTAAAGGAAACATGTCCTGATTCCGTGTTTGTTCACTGCGCAAATCACTCTCTGGATTTAGTGTTACAAGAAGTGGCAAAAGAAGTGCGCCTTGTTGCTGATACACTAAACTTCGTTCGAGAAGTCACTGTTGTTATTAATGATTCAGGAAAGAGAAAAACATTATACCAGTCTCTTTTTGGATGTGGAGAAGTGATAAACCTGCTTGCCCTGTGTCCAACTCGGTGGTGCGTCAGAGTTGTGGCACTGTCACGGTTGCTGGCCTGCTATGGAGAGATGCTGCAGACATTCAGGACCCTGGAGAGTGACAGGACTGTCAAGGGGGAGACGCGTGCCAAAGTGGCAGGATTGCTCAAAAAGGGCACCACTACGCGCACAGTCTTTGGTTTGTTTACCTGCGTTACCATGTTTACTCCGTGTGAATCCGTGGCTCGGTCACTGCAAGGCATCAAGGTCACAGCCCTTGGATCAGTGGAAGCTGCGAAACTTCTTTGCCAGCGACTCAACTCACTGCGACAGGATGACACCTTCGCTGACCTTGTGGACAAGACCAAGCAGTACGCAGAGCGCTACAACTTAAAGCCTCCTCATCCAGCACGCACGAGCAAGACCCCAGCGCGTTTCCGCCATACAGCGGAGGAGGAGGAACGGGAGTTGGGGAACATAGAGGGTAAATAAATAAATAATAATAATGCCAACAGTATTTTTAAATAACACATAGCTTAACTCATCAGCCTGTAATTGTATATGTTGAAATAATGCAACAAATACGCACACATATAGACAGACAGATATTATGTATCTATTCATAGATTATGACATAAAAAACGATACAATAGTTCAATAATACTGTACATCCACGTACGCCTATTTGAGAAACGAGCCTGTAATTAATAATACACAAACAACGGTTTGTGTATTTTTCATTTTCACCAAATTCATGAATTTGAACTTAATGAATGAACTTGAAATTAATTAATTAAAAAAAAAAAGTTTGACCCAGCTTAAATAAGCAGCCCATGTGTAAACTATTGGTTGGTTGTTATTTAATTGATGTTATATTTAATATTGCAGAATATTCAAGCCTGTGGAAGAGGGAAATGTTTGAGGCCCTGGACGTGGTGCGCTCAGAGGTGGAGCGGCGTTTTGATCAGGAGGGACTCCGCATAGCTGCAGGGCGAGAGCAGGCAGTCCTTGAGGCGGCCCAAGGGAAACGGGTTGATCTGGGTTCCCCGGAACTGAGCCCCTTCTCACGAGAGCAGCTAAGCATTGAGCTGGACATACTGAGGGACGTGTGTAGGGGGTGAGAAGTTTTCACCATTCAGGATGTTGTGTCCATCCTGCACACCTTGCAGCCCCAAACCCGCTCCATGCTGTCGGAGGTGGAGAAGCTCATAAAGCTCTGTCTGGCCCTGCCCATATCTGTCGCGGCATCCGAGCGCTCTTTCTCTGCCTTGCGCAGATTGAAAACCTGGCTGCGCAATACCATGAAGCAGGAAAGACTCACGCATTTGGCCATTATGAATGCGCATAGTGACCTTCTTGATGAATGCGATGTTTCGGCCCTGCTTGAAGAATTCATCAGCAGGTCAACTGAGAGAAGGTCCACTTTTGGAAAAGTGTGAAAGCCCTTTGGAGCGCAAACTGTTCTTTTTCTGAATGCTGTTTTTATAGCCTAGTGTTATGTGTTTTAATAAAGGCTTGATTTATTCATTCATTTATTTCGTTTCATTTTCTTAACAATTAAGATGCTGCATTATAGTTCGTTAATCATTGATACTGTAAGTGTGCGTCTCTCCCCCGACCCTCCCAAAAAAAATCCCGCCCCCCCTCTCAGAAAATAGTTCCGACGCCCATCCATCCATCCATTATCTATAGCCGCTTTATCCCTTGCGGGGTCACGGGGGTCTGCTGGAGTCTATCCCAGCTCATTTCAGGTGAGAGGCAGGAGTTACACCCTGGACACATAGGACCACATATAAACACACAAACCATGCTCACAACCACACTCACGCTCACACCTACGGGCAATTTAGAATCACCAATGAACCTAATATGCATGTTTTTGGACTGTGGGAGGAAGCCGGAGTACCCGGAGAGAACCCACGCAAGCACGGGGAGAACATGCAAACTCCACACAGAAAGACCCTGCTGGGCCTGGGAGTCGAACCGGGGATCTTCTTGCTGTGAGACAACAGTGCTAACCACTAAGCCACCGTGCTGCCCCGTTTAAGTACTTACTTAAAACAAAAAAGGAAAGAAAAATAGATAAATTAAAACAAACAAAAAAACAAAGTAGGCTACCCCTTGTTGCTTCTATAGCTGAGGACAACACATCTAAGTACTCCCCCTTTGCACAGTTGTCCTGCCTATTTTCGCAAAAAAAACAAACAAAAAAAAAACACTATTGCATTTGAATGTCGTAAAATACAGTTTTTGAGGTGTTTACTAATATAAAAGGTAAGAAATAAGACAACAGTGTTGCTATTTGGTGGCAAAGTCATATGATATATATGTCAAACAAGTCCATTACCCCTAAATTTACACAAAACCTAAATATTACCAAGAAAACCTTTAATAATTTGATAAAACTGCCAAATATCCCATATATATATATATATATATATATATATATATATATATATATATATATATATATATATATATATATATATTTCATGCTTCAAACGAGTCAAAAAATCCAGTATGTTACAAAAGTGTCATGAAATAATTTTACTCACAACCGCCGCAGGTCTCCGGCAGCACTGGATGTGATGCTGACAGGAAACCGAGGCAATTGCCTAAGGCCCCAAGGTTTATTTTCTTTCTTTCAGCTATTGATATATATATATATATATATATATATATATATATATATATATATACATACCGGTATATATATATATATATATACATACTGTCAGGATTTGACATTTCCCCCAGTTTCAGTTCTGTCTTGACCCTCCTGTTTCCCATCTGCCCTGATTGTCTGCACCTGTGTCTCGTTATCCTCTGTGTATATCTAGTCTTGACTTTCCCCTGCTCCTCGCTGGTCCGTACTGTTTCCGCCCTCATGTTCTCCTCGTCAAGTTTTCGGATTCATGTTTTTGGTCTGCCTTTTGATCCTGCCCAGCAGTGTTTTTGCTTTTGCTTTTGCAAATAAATTTAAGTTTTTCCCAACTCCTGCCTCCTGCTCTCCTGTGTTTGGGTCCTCAACAAACCACCCCGTGACACATACATACATTATATACATATATAAATATACAGTAAACATTATAACAATAGGAAGGGTAAAAGACATACTTCAACAAACCCATTAATTAAATAAAAAAATAAAACCAGCAAAAGAGAGAGGATACACAACAAAGGATAAGTCTAGGTACAAATCTTATGCTTCAACCACTTATCATGAATCTCAATTGTTTTCTCACTCTTTGCTGAATCTGTATATCTAATCCCTAAAATTGTAATCTTAATCTAATCTTAATCTATCAATTGTTGTAATTAATCCCTTTTATTTGTTTTTTATGGGAATTTTCATGGGAATTTATACTATATATATACTATAATATATACATAATTAAAATTTTAGATTAATTCAATCAGGCTATTTTTATGGGTAAAGCAAGTGATGAGATATTTACCTTTGAACTTCACTTTATATTTGGTTTTGCACCAAAACATATTCTTCTAGTTGGGACCAAAACGTAAGTATATGTGTGCAGTTATATAAATAATGTGTTAATGATTCTGAATCATTTTTACAAAAAGTCCTAGGGCCCGAGGTAAAGGGGCCCCGGAGGTAAAGGGGCCCCAAGGGAGAGCTGATGTCAAAAACAATGCCCCACACAGGGCCCTTTTCCAAGGTGTCACTGGTTAGTTGATAGTAGTTGATAGAGGGCCCCGACAGACATTGCTCCATATCAGCAACACAACTTGAAACCCCTGTAGACACTGCAAAGCCAGTTGGGAATCTCCCTAATCGGGGCCCTTACTAGCCAGCATCGACGTTCGAAAATATCCATCCATCCATTTTCTATACCCTTTTTGTCCTTTGCAGGGTCACGGGGGTTTGCTGGACCCTATCCAGCTCATTACAGGTGAGAGCCGCCAGGCCAGGGAGCCGAACCGGGAACCTTCTTGCTATGAGGCAACAGTGCTAACCACCAAGCTACCATGCTGCCTTGTGCATGTGTGGCAATAGTGATACACAATTTGAAAAAAATGAAGCCAACATATCCAAAAAACAAAAACAAAAAGAGGATGAAAAGAAAAAACTTGACAGGGGTAACTGGGAATGTGTGAGCTATGTGTGTTACATTATACAAAAAAAGTCGTTCTGCCAACCAGCCTGCCACCTTATCCCAAACTGCACCCAGCAAGTTTACTACACATGAAAGTCTGTGTTAAGTGAATTCAGCCATTTCATTCTAAAACACTTTCATAGCCACATAATAAGTAAGTCCTTTGCTGCCAATGATATTTCCCCCCAGAATAAAGCATTTTTTAAGTGTTGTTTGATACCAGCATCAATTCTGCAGTGATTTTAGTCTAAACTGGTGCTAATATATTATTTGGAATTATGTTTTTGCAAATGTGAACTGCTGGACAACTGAATTTCCATTCGAGGATAAATAAAGTATATCCTATCCTATCCTATCCTATCCATGTATTTTATGTTATAGCCTAAATGTTACATTAAATAAAATGAAGCATTAAAGTTGTTACTGCGGGAGGATGTTCATTAATTGTTCCATACAGATCTCAAATGTTGTGTTTGTGGAGCATGGACAGTTCCTTACTTTACTTTATGCAAGCCAACCAAATACATTGTGCTCTTTTCTTTTTTCTTCCTCAAGGTGCTTTGTTAAAGTTTTTTGGTCCACATCAGCAAAAGCAGCAAAAGTAGCAGCAATAGACCTCTAAACATCAAAGTAGGAACTTATTTTTCCTTTTTAAAGCTAAGATTACAGCGACTTGCTCTCCCATTTAAAATACATAATTGGATCTGATTTGATATTGAATATTTTTCTTAAACAATTGTTTCTTATGCTGTTTTTGGACTTCATTCATCATGATTATGGGGGGGGCCCATGGTATGTCCTGCCTGGAGCCCCCAGGGGTCTAGAAACGCCCCTGTCCGTAACACTAATGAATTATGGGGTTTTGTCTTTGAATGATGATCCGCTGCCTCCTTATTTTTGCAACAGTTGTAGCGGCAGTTACAATAATATATTCAAAGATGTTTTTGTTCTTCGAAGGCGAGATTTTTCATTGTTTTGAAGAGAAGTCTCGCAGGATGAAGGAGTTCTGTGCTCAAAAAAGAAAAACATGCTTCAGTGGAAACACCGACCCCCTGCAGCGTTACCTTCATCAAAATTCAGAGTTTCACTTTTGTTTTGCGAAAAAGTGTATTGGGAATTCACCTAATCATAACATGCTGTGTGTGCGTACGTGCGTACGTACGTGTGTGTGTAATGTCTTTCCTACTTTTCTGCAGAACTATGCAACTATACAGTATTTTTTCTGTCCTTTTCCTTTCTGGTGACACAACTCTCTGTGTTGAGCCACACTGTCGAGGTCTGAAGTGATATAATCTGATGTTAGATTCTTTGACTTGATAAGAATTCAACTTTTTGGTACAGGGCTAGTGTTACAGGAGCTAGCCAGAGCTCTGGCCAGAAATAAAGTTTTGAAACATTATGTGTGACATGAAGCCCAGTTAAGGTGATCTGTTCTCATTGACATTTGTCTCAGTAAAGCATGTTAAGAATTTAATAATCCTCAGATGTAGCACAAACTTGCAGATGGTTGCTCTCTGACGAAACAGAAGAAGACAGAAGGTTCTCACAGGAGCATGATGCAAATGCCTGATAGGATACAGAGTATCATATTCTAACAGTCACACTAAACTGCACATCACAGTCAGTGTTGGCAGCAGCAACTGCATAAGTAGCTTTGTGAGAATTTCTGTCACTGTGGTTTAGGACGGCTGCAAGAGCGCTTGTGAAACGTCTAGACAGCAAAGATTAAGCGTAGATCCCGCAGAGCCTTCTTAGGGATTTTAACCTCCTACAAATATATGTTCATGGGGAATTTTGCAATGTTTTGATAGAATAAAAAAGATGGGGTTTTTGACTATGTATACGATAATGCAAATTTGGCTCAACCCACAAACAATCTGCCAAAGTTTACTTCCTGCTATATGTGACTGATAATCAGGATGAAAAATGTACGCTGCATGTTAGTTCAGTTGACCCTCTGAATTCACATCTACAGTCCACAAATGCACTGAGACAACGTTTTTGAAGCAGCTCTTTATATCCTGACCTCCGTCAGTGGCGCAACCAGGGGGATGGCCAGGGGTGGCCATGGCCCCCCCTACAGATTTGCTGGCCACCCCACTTGCCTCAATAAAAAAAAAAAAAAAAAAAAAACACTTGCCGGTCACATAGATTCTATCGTCAGTTATGCGTTTCATTCCAAATCATTTGGGCCAAATGCACATCAGTAGGCGTTTCTTTAAGTATTTCTGAGCCTGTATACTACAACAGTATAATAAAATCCTGTAATGATGGCTTTTAGTTTTGGTGTCCACCCCAAGAATTTAAGTGGCCCATTCTGGCCACCCCTATGAAACATTTTTGGAGGCGCCCCTGACCTCCGTGTCTGTCGCCAACTGTACACGACTGCAGCTGGACCAATGTACATCTGAAAGGGACACATCGGTGTTCTTGCTGACAAAGTGCTGAATCGTGTCTGGTATTGACAGCCGGCCCTCTGACCTTGGAAGGTGTCCACCATCCCCTGACTGATGGGAGATTGATGCCAAACACAACATAAATACAGTGATCAATCTTGTGAGGACTCACCAAAGCCCCTGTGGGGCCCAAACTCAGTAACAGTAACAGTAAATGGGAAGTCTCACATTTGTTTTTGAAATACTTTTTTGTCTTTTTTTGTTTTTGTTGTTACTTTTGTTCACAAACAAAAATCCAATAATATTGTTTATCAGTCGTTTTAGCACTGTCTGTTGCCTTTGCAAAGTGCAACGACTATGTAACACACTTTGTAGAACTGAGAAAAAACAGACATAGATCAGTGTTTCCCAACCCTGGTCATCGAGTACACCTGCCCTGCATGTTTTAGATGTTTCCCTGTTTGAACACACCTGATTCTAATTGAAGGTCGTCATCAGCTTGTTATCAAGCGCTGCACAGGTCTGTTGATGACAGCCATGCCTGCCAGGCTTGGGATGAAGCAGGGAAGCATCTAAAACCTGCAGGGCATCTACAACACGAGTTGTAGATGTCCTTGTTCTAAAAGGAGAGCACTGACATCTCCTGGACATCAAGCAAACTTACAAGAATATAGTTCCAAATATATTTTTAAACCACTACTATGAGAATCACCAGGTTGCTGCACAAGCATGTTGTTGGAGTGTGGAGAGACGTTCACACCAGCTCAGGGATGAACACAAACTCCTCACAGAAAGGCCATGGCTAAGACTGGAACCAGGAATGGAATATCTTTATTGTCATTGCATTTAAACAAACAGCACAGAGATGCCTTCATCATTCAGACACCCATCCTCACGCGTACACAGATCGGGTTATTGTAAGGCCTAAAATTAAAGTTCATGAAATATCAAAATGCATTGCAATGATTGCACATACTGTAGCTTATCACACAGAGTTTTTACCTGCCATTGATTTTGTTATGTTTATGTAGTAATTGCTCGGGGATCATGTTCTGGGTCTCTGGAAAGTCTTCTGTTGTAATAGATGCTATATAAAAAAAAAAAAGAAAAATTGAATGATCATACATACAAATATAAAAATGCAATACATATACACATATATACCCACTTGTCCAGATACATAAACATACTGAGAGGGAGGGATACCCATACCTGTAAATACACTCTTAATATAATAATAATGATAACAACATAATAGTGACAGAAATAGTGAGAAAGAAATCTACAGAAACAACAACCATAAGGCTACTAATAATACTATCAATCCGAGTATCATTATTGCTGGTATTATAATTAGTAGTAGTAGGCTACAACAGTAACAAGGCTAGTTATTATCATCATCACTGCCAATGATTTTGTTTTATTCCTTTATGTCACGGGTGGATTTTAGGAACCAAGTGCAGTACAACGTCAGGAAAGGTTTTGGAAACGTTTGTTTGGAAAGGTTTATACACATCCATTTACACACACATATATTCACACATTCATACCTATATACATACATACACGCACACACATACAGATACAGACAACCATACAAATTTCAATTCCATAAGAATATTCATAATCTATGAATCAATGCAATCTAAAAAATTAGAACATTTAACTTTAATATGAATGAAAATAAATAAAACCCACATTACAAACATGATGACTAAATAAAATCCTGATTGTTGGGATCATACAGAAAAAGATTACTTCATCTTATTGCTGCCAAAGGTGGATCTTCAAAATACTAAATTATGGGTGTAATTAATGTTACCCACTTGAGTTTTTAAATAATTTGGCTTAATTTTTGTGATATAAATTATGGCATGGTGAACAAAGCTGTACATTTTCGTTCATCTGAGGTCATATTTGGACCCACCAAGATGACATAATTACAAATAATTACAAACAAAAGAGAAAAAAAACACATTATTAAAAGACGAGTTACTAACCTTTGCACATCTGTGTATTGTGCAGTAGTATTTCCTATCATTTTACTTCAAGTTTTTGATTGGTCTTATTGATGGCATGAAGGTAAGACTAGAGCTTATGACATTATTCTGCAGTCATAAAACAAGCCATATATTTTTTCAACATATCAAGTCTTGATGCTTGACAGAGAATAACTCTCTTCAACTTTATTTAGAAAATCTTTATAAACTGACTGGAAACCATGTGGTGACACTGGCATCCATGACCCAGAGATATGAAGCAGAAATGCAGAGGGGGGGCAGTCTTTTGGGGGTTGGCTCTGTTGCCTTACAGCACAAAGGTTCCTGGTTTGAATCCCACCTGGGGTCTTGTTTGTGGAGTTACGATAATACGATGACTTCTTGTACAAACGCATGTGTGTTAGGTTAATTGATGGTTGTAAAGTCCCCATAGGAGTGATTGTGGTTGTTTTCTCTATATGTGGCCCTGAAATGGACTGGAGACCTGTCCGGGGTGTAACACTGGCTGGAGAGAGCTGAGATAGACCCCAGTAGATCTGTGTGACCCTAAATAGGAATAAGTGGGTGTAGATAAAGAACGGAATAGCATAGGGGACATATTAACTAACTTGTGGCCACACTTTGTCATAGCTATTCATATATTCTGCCCAATTTCACAATATTTAGACTGGATTCATCATTTTCACATCCAAAGGGAAAAAAATCTGTCTTTGGGCATGAATCAAAGTGAGACTGGGTTGAATAATGCACGTAATTTTGCTCAAGATTCTTAACCATTCTGACACAAGAAACATGATTAGACTCATTCATGTTTAATCTTGGGAGCAGTTATGATGGCAATGTCATGTGGTTAAGGGAACCATCATTATTAGTTATGCTATGGTACCAGAGCTATGATATCTCACACAGATATCTCACATGTTTACTTGTGTGAGTCCAGGTTCCCGAATAACTGATGTCAACATATACTTTGTCTCAAAAGTAGAAATAATGATTTATGTGACTGATGTCACGGTGTTTATCACACTTGCTCTTCCAAACAATAAAAGCCGATTAGCAGACAGGTTACACCAAAGGCTTCAGTTTTTTTTTAACAAAGTGATTTCCATTATTGGTGATGATTATTATACCTGCCTCAAAGTATTGGTGGACCAATGACATGCCAGCTTTCCTTTCATTAAAGTTTTGTCCATCATTGTCTCATTCTTTTACAGATTCATTTTCTTTATGGAAACCCTATCAATGTACAGTAAAGTGCTAAAATTACATCATCTGTATTTGCATGTGCAACAACAATTCAGAGAAATTTAGAAGTCATCAAATGTTCTACTTTTTTCCTGCACGGTGCACATCCGCTGATCTAAAAAAACTAAAATGACAAAACAGCAACAATTTAAAAGCCTAAAACATAAGAAAAAAGAAAAAGATAACTGGACTCAAGCAACAGAGAACAGACAGTAGCAGAGCATTGTTGAAATCCCTGTTTTCAAACTAAAGCATCGCCTTTTCAAGTTTCTTGCTGTCTGCTACAGAGGAAATAACACTGTCAGTAGGTTTTCTAAAAGAAAGCAGTTTGTAAAGTTGTGACTGCAGCTCACAGAAAATAAAATAACAACAGTATTTGTTACTGTAAAGGTTTACAACTATCAGGCTTTTAACAGTATTGGTTAAAGCGGCAAGTGGCAGCTCTGAACGCATTTTGCATCTTGATTTAGTTTTTGAAAAGTTTTCCCTCTAAAAGAAACAAAATGCAATTGTTCTGATGCTCAGTTTTGAAAAAGCAATCAGTCTGTGACATATGGGCTGAGAAATGCTGCCTCAAAGCAAATAAGCCACAAGAAAACTATTTTCCATTTGAAGTACATTTAGAAAGCTCAATTGGAAATCTGCTTGTGGTTGTCTACCCCTCGAAGCCAGACTTTCACAACAATAAATACTTTGAACAGCATGAAAACAGAGCTGAAGAGTGTTTTGTTGCTCTGGAACACGGGAGACGTCATTTTCAGAACTTTGACCAGGAGAATGAATGAAATGATGCACGATAGAGCCGGTAATTACCACTCGCTGCACGAATACTTCAAACCTTACTAAGATGAAAGGACACCAGTGTGCCACAATATGAAAACAAAGAAGAATTGAATAATGGAGCCTGAAAAAGCTACTAATTGTCTTCTACAACAAAACTGCAACACGTGTGCATTTTGACATCAACATCTCGCAGAAACCACCTTCATTTACGAATGAACCAGTTGGTTTCTTGGACTAACTGGTGAAGGATTGTAGCTCGTTGGTTTCTTCTGGCAGCCCCAGAACAGCCGGCTCCTGCAGCCAAGTGGTCCTGCATCCTTCTGAACTGACCAGCATGGCCTTGACCTCTTCAGGTAGTCACTGAAGTGACAACCATCTAACCTCAAGGTTGAGGCTCTTGTTGCTCCACTGACAACTAAAGGCTCCAAAAGTGAGAATCTCCCAAATGTCCAGCTTTAGATTGAAAATTTAAATTTCTACAGCTCCAAGTTTTGTTAACTTAGTAATTTTAGTTGACCAGCTGCTCTTTGTCTGTTAGCATCACTGCTAACAGATGCTAATGCAGGCTAAAGTGTAGGAAGCGAAGTTAGCCAGGCGTTGACTTGTTTTTTGTGCAGTTTTTAGTTCCAGGATGCTAGTATGAATTCTGTTCAGTGCTTTCTCGTTATTTGACTGGTGCAGTGGTCCTCGTCCTCATTTATTGGTTGCTAAATGGTATTTTTGCAGCAATGACAGCTGGGATGCCGCTACGCTTTGGAATATTCATAATCATGCAGTCAGTGATATGGAGCTCTAGTATCAAAACTAGTTTGGAAATACCAGAGACAGATTGAGATTCAGACTTTTATTGTCATTATACAGGGCACAACGGCAGTACAGAGTGGTGTTTTCCTTAAAAAACAGATTAAGTAGAAATAAAGTAAAAAAGTAGAATAAGTATAAATAAAATAGAATAGTACAAAATAAAAAAACACTCTGTATAAAGAAGTGTACATGTACAGTAAAAAGTGTCAGTAAAACAGTGTGTTGAGTCCACAGCTCAGGGAGGTGAATCAGGGTGAGCAGGGTGGTGTTAAGCACGGGTGCCGCTGCAGCTGCTCCAGGGTGGCCCGCTCCGAAGGGTCCACAGCCAAACACAGATTCAGCAGGTCCAGGCAGCCTGGAGGAGAGGCCACAAACATTACGGATCAGGAAATACTTTCACCTATTTCTGGGAGATTCGGATCGTCCCAAAAACAGCCTTCTCTCACCGCGCGACAGCTCACTGCTGAATCTGATTTTCTTGCGGATGAACCTTTTGGTGGTAAACGGGTGAAGTCCATCCAGCATTTCGTAGAGCAGAGCACCTAACTGCCAGACTGTGGTGGGGCCGGCCTCGTAGCCCCCACACCTGTAAAACTCTGGGGGCGTTAAGTCAGCGGTTCCTACAAGCCAGGAGGAAGGAGAAGTTAAGGACCAGGCACGAAGATCAGCAGAGGATGGAGAACGGGAGTCAGACGTACCTGCAAACTCGCGGTAAACTCGGTCAGTCATGATGCAACCAACTCCAAAGTCTATGATCCTCACTCGAAGACCGTCAGAGCCGGTCTGTATAAGGATGTTCTCTGACTTCATGTCTCGATGGAATACTCCGTTGGAGTGCATGTGCATGACTGCATCCACCAGCTGCTTCATGATGCTCTGAAACAGAGATACACGTGAGTTAAAGGGCTGCAGGAGGAGCTGGTTCCTGTCTCTGTGGAAGCTTCAACAAAGCAGGTTTCCACCCAGCTTCAGTACCAGAGCCGTGTCCTCCTGCAGGGGACCATCGTTGTTTAGGATGTAGGTGAACTATGGAGCTAGAACAGTCTCATAATTCACAAATGCACAGGACAAGTTTTACAAATGCACGGACCGATTTGCAAATACACACACCGTTTCACACGTGCACAGGACAAGTTTTACAAATGCACAGACCGATTTGCAAATACACACACCGTTTCACACGTGCACAGAACAATTCACACGTGCGTAGGACAAGATACACAAATGTATTTTTGATGCACACACAAATATAACCTGATTTACACATGTTTTTTTGTCTGTGAGCTGCGCTGGATTTGTGTGTGAGTTTTGAGACTCTCCTGACGTGACAAGATCCACACGTAGGTTTTTTTTAACACGGAAGGATCTGCAACCAATCAGATTAAAGGGGCGGATACACCTGCTGTTTGAGCTGCGTTAGCGTTAGCGCTGGTTTGTCGGGCTGATCAACCAGAGCCGTCAGGAGACTGCACTCCAAGTCCTGCCGATGCAGCAGCTGATGAGAAACAGCGGAGATATATATATATTTGAACTACAGGTGTCTTTCAGGAGAACAAGCCTGTTGACGGGGGTGAATATTGCTGCAGTCTCGTTCTGGCTCTGGCCGCGAGTGGCGCTGGTCCCGGTCAGACCAGCTGGCCAGGGACAAGACACGGAGGTCAGAAACAAGCAGCTGTTATCCTCACATTTATGATGTGACATCGCCACCACACAGAGACAAACGTGTGTCAAAACAGCGGTGGCAGATCAACACATTCCCGGTGCAGATAGAGTCATGCATGGGAAGATGCAGCCGTGATGATGCTGGTCGGGGTTTAGTCCACCGATCATCAAACATCTGAGCTGATACAGAGGTTCTTCGGTTATCAGTCGACTGATACCGACGTTACTCCAGATATTTGGGTAAATTAATCTCCTGACATGAGCTGCTGCTCCACCTGCTGCTGCAGCTCGTCCCCGCCTGGCAGCGCAGCAGCTCTCTGCTGTCTGTCTGGTTCTGAGCTGAATCAGCGGGACAGTAATACTTCGTGAAACCAAACGGAGCAAATATATAAAAATCTCCGCTGTTTTTCATCATCAGTTGCTGCATCGGCAGGACTTGGAGTGCAGTCTCCTGACGGCTCTGGTTGATCAGCCCGACAAACCAGCGCTAACGCTAACGCAGCTCAAACAGCAGGTGTATCCGCCCCTTTAATCTGATTGGTTGCAGATCCTTCCGTGTTAAAAAAAACCTACGTGTGGATCTTGTCACGTCAGGAGAGTCTCAAAACTCACACACAAATCCAGCGCAGCTCACAGACAAAAAAACATGTGTAAATCAGGTTATATTTGTGTGTGCATCAAAAATACATTTGTGTATCTTGTCCTACGCACGTGTGAATTGTTCTGTGCACGTGTGAAACGGTGTGTGTATTTGCAAATCGGTCTGTGCATTTGTAAAACTTGTCCTGTGCACGTGTGAAACGGTGTGTGTATTTGCAAATCGGTCCGTGCATTTGTAAAACTTGTCCTGTGCATTTGTGAATTATGAGACTGTTCTAGCTCCATAGTGAACAGGTCCACGGAGGGAACTGGTCTCTCCATGACCAGGAGAACCTCCTGCTCCAGGTCATACCAGTCCAACAACGACACGACTGCAGATTTCCCCGCTGAAGCCGGTCGGCCTGCTGCTTGCATCATGAGCAGCACCTCCAGCGGGACCTGGAGCACCTTCCCAAGGTGGAACTGAAATGTGAGGAACAAAACAGACGATGAATGCGGTTTCATATGTGTGACTTCCTCATCGTCAACAACGTAACGGGAGAACAAAACTGAGGATCAGACTGCTCACCACTGGTCGAGTCTCCACAGTCTGTTTAGGGATGTGTTTGATGGCCACCTGCAGGTCAGAGTCAGCAGTGTGTCAGATAGAGTCGGTACTCATGAGGCTTGAGAACAGAGGTGTGATACCTACCGGGAAATGATCAGCTCTTCTTCTCCCAGAATAAACTGATCCGTAGCCTCCTTCCCCGAGAATCTGAAGCTGAAGGTACTTTCTTTCAAAACGTGCTGCAGACACAAACACAGACACATTTAGTAATTCAACAAGGTAGTTTTACCTGTGAGTACATGTAAGTAAACAGCATATTGGCAATGAGCTTTGTATATTAACAAAATATGAATATAAGACTGTCAACAGTGTTTTTAGACTTTGGTTTTGATTCACTACTGACTCTGACGCAGCACACAGCCGACCTGTGACCTCACATCATCATCAACCTGCTAATACCCCCCAGAAATAAGTCATTTATGCTGTTCTGAGTTTTAACTCTTGTTTAACAGCAAATAACACAGTATAAACAAAAATATATGTCATTTGTTTTCAGCACCATTCAGTGAGTTTTAACAAAGTGTGTTTCTTCACATAAAAGAGAAAAAACACGTTTCCTACTGAATAACAAAGACAATTTGATGATTAAAAAGCTGAGAATCTTTGGTTTGCCGTAAATAAATAAACTACTAGTGGGAACTTATTAACCAAAATGTACTACATAGTACACCGTTTGTGAACAGTTACACAGTCCGCAGAATTTAAGAAGTATTCAATTAAATTAAATTAAATTAAATTAAATTCAATTCAATTCAATTCAATTCAATTCAATTCAATTCAATTCAATTCAATTCAATTCAATTCAATTCAATTCAATTCAATTCAATTCAATTCAATTCAGTTCAATTCAATCTTATTTATATAGCGTCTATTACAACAGAAGTTGTCTCTAGGATCTTTCCAGAGACCCAGAATATGACCTCCAAGCAATTATTACATTGCTTATTATTACAGAATTTAGATGTTTGATACTTCTACAAAATTTTCTACCTGTGTACCTTTTATAATATGCCCCACAATGCAATGCAACACTACTGGGGGAGGCGGTTGGAGCAATCACGTAGCCCATCTTTGTTAGTGTTTAATACGTTGTAGCATCGTGGTTTTATAGTAACATACTTTGTACTAACGGGGGCAGTGGCACAGTGTGCAGTACTTATTGATAGTACTTTGTAAGTACAGTACGTAGTACAAACACGGACACATTTACTACAAGAGTGAAGAATTCCTCCATGTCCATAGATGGATAGGTGGTGAGCTAAACATGACAGTAAAAGTTCCTTCATGTGTCTTCAGACCACCATGAGTACCTCTGCTCTCTGGGGCTGACGTGTAGGTGTTCCCGTTGTCCTGTCGGGGGGTTGAGGGGTTGCTGGAGCTTGGCTGGACATCACAGCTACCAGGGGTCTCTGTGGTCGACAGCCGCTCGGTACAGCTCTCCCTCTTCCTCTCCCTGACGGTCTCTGCTGAGACAGCAGCGGGTTCACCTCCATCCCTGGACCTCTTTCCAGGGGCCTCTGGAGGCCTGCTGGCCTTCCTCTTAGTGGCAGGAACCCTGTCATCCTCCCGGAGGACCATGATGGGTTTGGTGGTGCCACCGCCCTCTGAAACCAGGTAAAGAAGCCGATATTGACTTGGATGCATGTAGTAAAACCTGCAGTTCTGACATCAGAGAGTTAATCTGCATTATTACAGTTATATGCAATTATTATTAACTGTATGTGTTAAGTTCTTGGCTGAATATGAATAACTATGTTTAACATAACTTCAAAAAGGTTTGGCAGTGAAATGCTCATTTTAAATGTATTTATATTCATTTTCCACCGAACCCCCCCCACCACCACCAAGTAATTCAACAAGCTGTGAGTACATGTGAGTAAGCAGCATATTGGCAATGAGCTTTTTATATAAATAAAATGTTAATATAGGTCGGTCAACAGTGTCTTTAGACTTTGGTTTCAACACTTTTCTCACACACATCAGCATCAACCTGCTAAACCCCCCAGAAATAAGTCATTTATGCTGTTCTGCGTCTTAAACTCTTGTTTAACAGCAAGTAACACAGTATAAACACAAATATATGTCATTTGTTTTCAGCAGCGTGCAGTGAGCTTTAACAAAGTGTGTTTCTTGACATAAAAGAGAAAAACACGTTTCCCACAGAATAAAAAAGACAATTTGATGATTAAAAAACTGAGAATCTTTAGTTTAAAGTAAAAAAATATGTAAAATATTTGTTTTTATCATATTTTCTTCTTAAGTTGAGACATATACACCAATACAGACTAACACAGGGTCAACAGGAAGGTTTTTGCATGAAAACCGGCAGATGTGTCACCTGAATCTCTCTCAGAGGTTGGAGGATAACGGACGTTGAACGATTCACAAACCAAGTTATTCATGTTCATCTTGAACAGGAATAATTCACACTCAAACGTCACTGCTGGTATCCAGAAGTTCAGTAATTATTCACACTCAAACGTCACTGCTGGTATCCAGAAGTTCAGGTCGAATGTAAATGTGGCTCAGAACAGTTGTTTTTGGAACTCAGTGATTCCATTGTGATGCAATTTAGTTCTATGACATCACAAGGAGAAATCATTCCAACATCACCTGCTGCACACTGGTGGTAGAAAAATTGTGTTTTTTGAAACAATCACAAACTTCACAGAAGGGGGAAAAATAATAATGATTTCCTTTCATTTTCTGTCAAACACTGAATCCTTCACAACAACCAAGCATCGTCACAACCCATCACATTTAATACGTCTCTTTTGTCCCACTTGATGTGTTTTTACACAACCTATCAAGTCTTTCACAATAAAGGACTTCATTGGTGGGTTCGTTGGGATTGGTTTGGTTCTGATTTCCTCTCTTACAACATCACATTAAGACCATGACGACCTTTGATACCGTCACCCACCCCCCTCCAACCTGTAGCCGTATCATATCTGAAAATGGTTTTAATTGGAAAATTTGCATTTTAAGGCAAAGCAAGGCAAGTTTATTTGTATAGCACAATTCAACACAAGGTAATTTAAAGTGCTTTACATCAACATTAAAAGCGACAAGACATAATTAAACAGTAAATAACAAATAAAATTAAATAAAATGGTAAAAAAGAGGTAAAATAATAAAAAAGACAACTTGCTGAAACACAGCAAAGTTAACAGACAACAAACCTCTCAAATGTCATGGAGATGAACTCTATCTGTGGAGTCCAAAACTATTTTTTGAACCAGACTGTAAATATGTTCATCTCTGCGGTAAAGTTGGACATTTTTGAGTCGGTGAATATTGACACGTTATTGGAGTCAGCCTCCAGCCAAAGAACTTCAACTTGTTTTTAGTTGCACATTCAATTCATTTCAAAGATTTTTATTTCAAGCATGATGGCAGTATAAAGTAACAGACATTCTTAAACATACTTCAACAATTAATGCAAGAGACACTTTTTTTTGGTAGCAGCAGTCTTTACCGTCGTAATTAGATATTAAAAAATCTTGACATACTTAGAAGTTACACCAATTAATAGTATTGTATAATAGTAATAATTTTACACAGTATAATATCGTAGTAGTAGTAGTAGTTGTAGTATAGCATAGTAGTATAATATAGTATATAAAGTAGCGGATCCCTGAAGATTTGTTCATCAACATCAAACCAAACTTGAAACATCTCACCGCCTTCAACAAAAAAAACGACACCAGAAGGAAGAAAGAGAAAATAAGTCTTCATTTTTGTAGGTGTTCTTATCAATATCTATCCTGATCAGATCTGGGTTTGTTTCAAAATAAAAGTTCAATATACCGGACCTCCAGTCTGTAAAGTATAAAACTACATTGGTATTGAAAGTGAATCAAAAACACAGAAGAGATGGTGTATTTAAAACACTTTAGCTTTGAAATGAAGACAAGCTTCCATATCCAGGTTGAGTCAGAGCAAAGCTGGTGTCCTGCACCATCTGCAGGGTGGTCTTCTTCTGCACTGCTTCACCTGCAGCTTTAACTGGAAATCAACCACCTTCTCGTTCTTCACCATTTACTTCATGAAGGAACAAATGACATGAATGTGACCATAATCTGTTCAGCCTTGAGCCGGCAGGTCTGAAACCATCTTCAGGTCTTATGTCGGTATAACCTTGAAATTAAAACTCTGCTTGGATTAAAAGGTCAGATTTGACTCCACAATTAGACAAAACTATGATTATGTTGAATTTATGAGGAGAGTTTTCTGGATCCTCACTAGTAATGTTGCAAATGGTTGAATTTTGGAGACAGTGGAGACAAATCAGTCATTCTACCAATATTTCTCTGCACAAGGACATCAGTTTGATGCTGGTATATCAGTCTAACTGTCTCTACGACATTTGTGCTTGAATTCTGCAGTTCTGTGAGCATGTTTAGCCCTCAAAATAACATACATTTTCAACATGAAAGTCTTTTATACACAAAACAGCAGGGACAATGTTCTTCAGAGATGTTTCACGTGTATTAGGGGGAATTCAGATGATGTTTAACCAGCAGATAAGGTGAAAAAAGACAAGTAGAAACATGGTTGTGGCCTTTATCGGCTGTCCGACAGGCCTTTCAGGCTGATGTGCAGCGAGCTGACGGTGCTGGCCTCGTCCTGCAGGGACAGGCTGCTCCACACACACCAGGGTCGCCAGGCTCTCTGGCAGCTTCCCACTGAGCATCAGGTAGATGCAGCGGTTCACGCAGCTGGTCAGGCTGGCCAGCAGCATCAGGATGGTGAAGACTGTGACTGTAAACAAAGACGGGGAGAAAGGAACAAGAGGGGATTATGATGACTAGTTCTGTTATCATAATCATAACATCATAACCGTTATGTTTACAGGCCGGAGCTTCGCGAGCTGCGTGCTGACCTGCAGTCCCCCCCTCTGATCATCCCACTGCTGCTTCCACCTGTCTGTGTAGATGACCAGTTAGCCATTGTGTCTGTGTCTCTCCTTTGTCTTTTATTCTCTCTGTTTTCTCTTTTCCTGCTCTGCCCAGCTGGCCTCCAGCAGGAGGGTTCCCCCTTATGATCCAGGTGCTGCTCAAGGTTTCTTCCCTCCTAAAGGAGAGTTTTTATTGCCACTGTTTGGCTTAAGGTTTTTCTTCCACTAGGGGAGTTTTTACCTGCCATGTTTGTTATGTTTATGTAATAATTGCTCGGGGGTCATGTTCTGGGTCTCTGGAAAGATCCTAGAGACAACTTCTGTTTAGACGCTATATAAATAAAATTGAATTGAAAATTGAATTCTGGTCTTTTTTTAAAAACCTTTTTTGTGGCTCTAGTAGCCTTTATTTTGACATTTCTCATTTATATACTTGCATATTTCTTAGTCTATTTTCTGATATTGGTTAAACTGATTCTTACGTCAGGTCTGGCTGAATATATCAATGAATGTGACTGGTTCAAATAAAAAGGACAAATGTCCCTGTGCTGCTGTTGGATGAGTGGGCCCTGCTTACGTCAGAGGTATTACTTTAATACAGATAACATGTAGAAAATGCCCAGCAGGGACACGCACCAGGGTGCGCGCTGCTCCTCTGGAGCACCGCCGTGGGCGCGCAGATGGCCTGGTACCTTCCAGTCATCACCACCATCATGTAGGTGGAGGCAAACATCCCCACCACCTGCAGGTGCTTGAGATCCCAGATCTGGACCCACTAACTTGTCCGTGATGTCCCACATGAGCTGAGGACAGACCTGGAAGAAGGCGACCACCAGATCCACAACGCACAGGTGGAAGAGAAGACGCGCATCCTGGAGAGCTATCCTCCGCTTCCATAGGAGGACTGCATGTGAAGCAGAGGTGGACAAAGGAAACAGACCAACATGTGGTTCAGGAGACTCCAGGCAATAGTCCAGCTGTGCAACATCTGTTGATCTCCAGATGCTGACTGGAGTATCAGAGAGACGCTGCTTTTATACCTCCTCCTCCCCCTGAAGGGAGGAGCAACACAACCCTTACAGAAGGGATTTCTCTCCTTTTTTTTTAAGCATTTCACAAAGCAAACATTAAAAAAATACCAGTACATCACGGACCTGAGCTTTGTCAGTTCATTTGACGAGGGTGGCATGTTTTATTTCATCACCAAACTATTTACTTGCTCCAACCTCTCTGATGTGGTTAAAAAGGAAAAAAAAGAGTTTTTTGCAAACTGTAAAGTAACATTTCTTCACATTTAAATGGCAAAGACTTGAATAAGTGAGTGCAAGGTCACAGAAAATGAAGCTACTTCCTTCCCAGAGTAAATGTTTTTTTTTTTCTTTTTATTGTGAAAAGAAAAATCATAAATATGACTCAGGAACATGTTCCAGCCTGCCGCTCCGTTCCTCCGTTGTTCCTGTCGTTTACGGCGCCTTCACGTGACTGAGGAGTTCATCTTTGTCCATCTGGTAGCGGCTCTTCTTCCAGATGTCGCGGAGCTTCTGAAGCGCGGCACCAATGTCCTTTCCTGAGGAGATTCCCATCTTCCTGATGTCATGGCCATTGATGGGGAAGTGAGGGATGGACCACCGAAGCAGCTCCTGGAGCAGCTTCTCCTCCCCTTGATACTTGAGCAGCTCACACACCTTACTGTGAGAGTCCAGCTCCCGATTCTGAGAATGTGAGGCAGATATGAGAAGCATGGTCCCAAGTTGTATGAAATAACTTTTAAAATCACACAGAATAAAAATAGTTTTCTCAGGGCAAAGGAAACTCTGGGACCACTGACGTGGTCTCATCGTTCCTCTTGTGAAGCAAACAAACAAAAAACAGGGCAGTTCTGAGAAGGTGAAGCTTTACCATATTGATCTAAATCCTTTTGTTTGAAGCATATTTTACAAAAGAGCACTTTTAAAAAAAAAAAAAAAAAAAATCAGTGCACAGAGAGAACTCTAGATGATAATAATAATAAATAATTTTCAAAACATAAATAAAAGTCTAATCCTGCCTTTCAAAGTAAAAGCCAGCTTGTCTGTGCTCTGCCTGGGAGTTTGGGACATTATGAAAGAAACCGGGGTGAACTCAGCAAAGAAGTCAGTTGAAGGTTCATTTGACTGTTTTTCCAGTTACGGTAAATATCCTTTTTTTCAAACCAACGTACTGCTGATCTATTTCATCTGAAAATCTAAAGTGAACAATCATAAATGCTTGTTTTCCAGTTGGATTAATAAATATACACATCATGAAAACAGAACATTTTATAAACAAACAAGTGTTTTGACATCTTTAAAAGATTTTGGAAAATAGTAAACTAATTACATTTTGACTGATAATTCATGAAGTCAAAGAACCTTTAGCTTCCAATACAAGTTAGTTTTATAACTGAGGACTTGTAAAAGAAAGTAAGCCCCTGTTCATTTTAAGGTTTTCTGCCTCATCTAGACTGAATTAAATATGATATTCTGGCCAGGACCTAAAATTAGGTCAATAAAACCTCATGTGAACAACAACAGGTTTTATTTAGCATCATTTACGGAGCAAACCCACATCCAGGACTCTGAGAACCATTAGTCACAAACTTTCTTTCAGTTTATTGAGAGAGGGGGACGTCCCAGAAGGTTCAGTCCAAGATTATTGGACGTCGTTTTACAACGTTTCTTCCATATCTTGCTTTTGTTTGTGTTCAACAGACAAAGATCATGTGTTGTTGTTCATTTGAGTTTTTATTCCCTTAAATCTAAAAACTGAGCAGGCCCGGATTACTTTTTTTAAAATCATTTTCTTTATCTTATATCGACACATGAAACCTTAAAACAAAGAGAAATGTACGTGTGGAGTTTAAAACTTGAATCTGAGAAAGGCGCCTTTCATTAACTGATTGGTTTAGAAGCCAAACAAGGAAGGATGACCGGTTTAAATTCCTCAAAGATGATTATGTCTCCTATCAGCTCGATTTTAAATGCTGATGAGTTACATAACAAGGTCTGTTCATTCGGCTTCAAAACTAGCAGCTGTTTTCATCTAGGACAAAACTCAAACCGTCCAGGAAAATACGAGTGGAACTGAGATTAACCATCACAGCAAACTCACGTCGATGATGAAGTCTGTGAAAGGTCTGAGTCCGTCCGGCTCCCCGTCCCCCCTGCACAGCTCCCGCCTGTGTTTGAGCAGGAACTGAACCAGGGTCTTCTCTTCTCGAGACACTTTCAGCCGGAGGTCCATCCTGTCCACCTCCTCCGGGCAGCGGAACAGAGCAGCCACGACGGTCATCGGTTTGGGAGAGTGCTCCTTGGCATGTTGCCACACTCGCTTCATCTCCTCCACGTCGCCATCTGGAGGCAAACCTGAGGTGGAGCAGGGACCACGTCAAACTCAGAAAAGTGGGACGCTAGCGGTGTGGTTCTATTTCAGCGCATGCACACACACACACACAGTAAACTAAAGTGTGTCCTGTATGGATCATCTCAGGCGTCTTCATTCAGTGTGACTGTTTAAAAGGGTTAAAAGTCCCTCTGCTGGTTGGTATCATGGTGTCCACCACACTGGACATGGACCAGAGACAGTAAAGGAGACTGTATCTGCTGAGGAACATTGAGGAGGCTCGGTTCTGTTCTGGAGCAGCTTTGCTACGTCTGGTACCGGGGCCTTGAATTTGTGCAGGGACAACAAAGTCTCAAGACCATCAAGACGTTCTGGAGACAAACGTCGTGTCCAGAGTGAGAAAGCCTTCCTGACAACATGTATATAGAATAGAATAGAATAGAATAATACTTTATTGTCAATGTACCTGGTACAGTGAGATTGAAAGCAGCATCACCTCTCCAGTGCAAGACAAATAAGAAACAGTAGTGCAAACAATAAGAAATATAAGAATATAGGAAATATAAATAATGTAAAAAATATAAAAAAGGTTAAGGTGCATTTGAATAGTGAAGACCTGAGATTCTATTTACCGATGATAGTATATAGGTACACATGTAGTGGAATATTGCACAGATAGAAGTATTGCACGGTAAAAAACAGTAATGAAGACATTCACGTTTTGTTCAGGGCGGTTATGGCTTTGGGGAAAAAGCTGTTTTTAAGTCTGTTAGTTTTTTTCCTGATGACTATATTGACTCCAGCACTCGGTGGGTGGGGCAATGGGGGCAACGTGTGACTTGGTACCCGGCCCAGGGACACTTCCGGCATGTGACGGAGCTGGACTTGATAACCTTGCAACTCTCCACACTCCTCCTCTGTCTTATTGAAGCTACACTTCGAAACACACTCATCCACACCTACGCCCGTCTCAAGCCCAGCCGACCCGCTCACCGATGTACTGGGCCAGCTCCAGGCTGTAGATGAGCTCCAGCAGATGGGCAGCATGGTTACCCACAACCATTTTCTTCAGCTCCACCCAAATCCTCTCTCCTGATATCGCAGCCAAACCTTTGCCGTTTTCCCTGATAGCGGTCAGCGTCTCCGGATCGTGCTCGCCGGGCTTCAAAGCCACCCTGCCATAAAACCTGGAATTAAATGTCAGAGCTAATGTCACTTTAAATAAATACAGGATTGTTTGATTTTATTTCCTTCCCCCTTTAGAACTTGTGGGTGAATGAGTGAGCCCACCTGAAATAGCGCAGTATTCGTAGGTAGTCCTCCTGTATCCTTTGTTCAGAACTTCCAACAAATCGCACCTTACGGTTCTGCAGGTCTTCATAGCCCTTAAAATAGTCGTATAACGTGCCATCAAGCCCTGCAAACGGAGAGATAGATTAGATCTGAATATTTCGATAAAAGGATCATGACCTGTAGCCCTTTAGTCATCAAAAACTCCTGACACTGTTTACGTTTAGACTGAAGGAGACAACAGTTACCTAAAAACATGGAGTTGATGGTGAGGTCTCTGCGCTCAGCGTCTTTCTGCCAGTCGGTGGTGAACTCCACCTCAGCGTGTCGTCCGTCTGTCTGGACATCCACTCGTAACGTTGTCACCTCAAAGTTCTGATTGTCGAGCTACAGAAGATGACCAGCAGATAAAACATGACTAGCACAGTAAAGATAGTCTCCGTGAGGATGAAACGCCTTTAACAGTCTACTTTATGCCACGCTGTTGAGTTTCTGTATGTAACAGTTTATGAAGGCAAAGGTTCTAGTTAATCAAACATGAAAATAAAAAAATCCTGGAATAACCAACTCTAACGGTATTGGAAGTTCCTGTCGCTACTGCACTGCTAATAAGCGAAGTCTTCCTTCCAAAGCCTCAGGTACTGGATTTGAGTCTAAACTTATCCTGGCACATCTCAGGACTACAGCCGACACCGCTGATCACAACTGTTTCTTTTGAAAGAACAGCAATAGCTTGGTTTGAGTCATTTAAATGGCCAATTCCAGATGAGTCTTCCTCACACATCAGAGTTGGTCATGGGGTTCCACAGGGCTCTGTACTTGGCGGGAGGAAGCACCCAGAGAAAGCAAGCACGAGGAGAACACATAAACTCCACATAGAAATACTCCTACCGTGCCCGGGAGTGGAACCAGAAACATTCTTGTTGTGACGCAACGTAGCCACCACTAAAGCCACCTTGGTGCCCTAATTTTAAAACTTTTTTTTTTTTTTCACTGAACACGCCCGATCTCATTTGATCTCGGAGCCTAAGCAGTGCTTGGAGTGGCGACCACCTGGGAATACCAGGTGCTGTAAGCTGATTTTAAAACGTACATTTAAACTCTGATCTGAGCTCCTACTACTACCCTTTTGCCTTCCTACGTGTTACTGTTTTACACCTCAGCCAGATTCAGTTCTTGCCCAGACGTTAGTCTGCCTTTAGTCCAGCAGTTACACCAAACTAAGAGATGAGCAACATTTCACCTCTTTATAAAGTTATCAGCTTATTTAAAAAAAAAAAAAAAAATAGCTTTAATATACGACAGCCTGTTTAGCGTAGTTTGTTGTCATTTCGGGTTTAAGCTTCTTCATTTTTTTGGGAGGGGTTTTACACCCTATGCCGTTCCCGGTGCAACCCCAAGCATGGGAACGCTTGGTACAGTCTAAAGCAGCTTTTTCCCCATTTAGAAATGTTAAAATGCTTTTGCTTAAACCCTCCTACCCGCGCTGTAATGGTTCCATGCTTCTCTCCTTTATTGTTGATCATCCGGATCCCTGCAGTTTGAAACATGTTCTTCATCTCCTCTGGAGTGGCTGTGGTGGCGAAGTCCACGTCCTCGGGTCTCTTCCCCGACAGCAAATCCCGCACTGCACCCCCAGCTATCCGCAGCTCATGCTGGTGCTTCTCAAACACCTCTAAAGAAACAGAGAGGGAAGAAAAAGACACCATTTTTATAAACATTACCAAGAAACATGGTGGGGCTTAAAGAGAATAACTCCTCTGGACTTCCAGTGGTTTCCAATTTACAAACTCCACAGCAGTCCCATTGATCAAAGAACCTTCCGGGTGGAAGGTGACACGTCTTCAAGAACCAAAGTAAGTCCAGTTTCTGCAGTTGATTCAAACTTTTGAGTTACCATGAGCTGGAGGACAGAGTCTGGATCACCATGGAAACCAAACTCTCAGCTTCAATTAGACGGCTCACGGCCTGCAGCTGGGGGGCATTTTAATATGCAAAACCCTCTTTTTCTAGAGCTGAAGTGCAACTGGACAGCTAACAGCTACGGTGTTCTCACTAAGAGAAGAAAATGTTTTATTTATTAGCCTAAATCTGGTTCCCCAACTCTTAAGTCACCAACAAACCACAGATCAGGTGAAGTAGTACATCTATGACCTTTCCTGTTAAGGTCGAAGACAAGACTAGCTCAGTCGTTGATAAAAACACTGCCCTTAATTTTCGTGCCTGACGTCAGCTGCGATTGACCTGCGATTGACCTGCGATTGATTAAAATTTTATTACTTGCGTATAAAGCCCAAAACGGCTTAGCTCTGCATTATTTGCAAGACCTGAGTGCCTTATGTTCCTGGCAGAGCTCTCCGTTCTCAGAGTGCAGGTTTACTCGTAGTTCCTAGAGTATCCAAATGTAGATTTGGAGGGCGGGCGTTCTGCTATCAGGCACCATTACTTTGGAACCAACTTCTAATCTGGGTTAAGGAGGCTGACACCACCTCCACCTTTAAAACTAAACTTAAAACCTTTCTGTTTAGTAAAGCCTAGACTTAGTGTTTAGTAAACCTCTAGCTGGTGTTGGTAAATCTCTAGGTAGTGTAAACTCTAGTGTGTTAGAGTCGCTCCTGTAGTTTGTTGTGCTGGTCCCCCCTTTTCTTCTCTTTTGTACATGGTGCAGCATCCTCTGCCGGTGGCGAAGAGCATCTCTGAATGCAAAACACCGGATCCTGCAGTGTGGGAGTGAGAGGGGCAGGGTAACAGCCCCTTTCAGGTGGGGGAGAGGTTTGTCCGTCAAGAGCTGCGTGCTGGCCTGCGGTCCCCACCCCCGGTCATCCCGTTGCTGCTTCCATCTGCCTGCTGTGCTGTTGACGTCCCCGACTCCCCCAGTTTGGCCTTCGGCAGGAGGGTCCCCCCTTATGATCCAGGTCCTGCTCAAGGTTTCTTCCTTCCTAAAGGGGAGTTTTTCCTTGCCACTGTTTGATTTAAGGCTTTTCTCCCACTAGGGGAGTTTTTACCTGCCGTTGTTTATGTAATAATTACTCGGGGGTTTATGTTTATGGTCATGTTCATGTTCTGGATCTCTGGAAAGCGTCTGGAGACAACATCTTTTGTATTAGACGCTATATAAATAAAATTGAATTGAGCTGCGACTCACCTGCGAGTCCGTTCAGTCCGTCCGTGAACAGAGCCTTGAAGTCTCGGGTCTTGAGCCTCATGGTGAAGAGTGTCCTCACGCCCAGAGCTGTGACCACACCAGGACCCAGAGCTGTGACCACACCAGGACCCAGCAGTCTGACCACACCAGGACCCAGCAGTCTGCTCCACATCTGCCCCGGGGCAAACCCCGCTCCACCTGCGTCCGAGCAGCGAGCTGCTCCCTGTTCCAACCGTCCCGCTTCTACGAGGGCGTAAAACCTGAACCGTCCGTTACTTTAATGTAACTACCATCAAGGTGTTAACTGCCTTCAGCGTTCATGGACCGGGACTTTATTCCCCCTTCACGGGGCAGTTATGTCCAGGTCTCCCCGGAAGCGCTGCGGGACGGCTCACGGACACGTGCGCGGTTCGACCAATGGCGGCGCGGCGCGTCACACTTTAGGGGCGGGGCTTCCTCAACAACAACCCACCGACATCTCGCGAGACTGGCGCGCTATAGCTCCGAGAGTTTTTCCAGGTCAACATTGATAAATTGACAGCTGATTGATACAAATATCCGCCGCTGACAAGCGAGTAGGCTGTCTGAATGGCTAAGGTGGAGCTGTCGCCGCTGCGGTCGTGGGACGACTTCCTCCCCGGCTGGGAGCGCTTCGGCCGGCCGGACACGCGAGATCTGACCCGCTGGAGCAACAGGGTCGTCAGCAACCTGCTGTATTACCAGACTAATTACCTGGCTCTGGCCGGCGCTGCCTTCCTCACCGCAGGGTAGGAACTGTCAGGGGACAACGCTCTTGTTTGGTTTACATTGGTGTCTGTTTCATGAGGGTGTTTATTTATAGTTGTACAGTGGGATGTAACCTACTTTACAAGACCGCAGACATCAGAGGTTTACCCAGAACGAATGTCGAATCATAGATATACGTAGACGCCGCATCGGGCGCTGAGCCGTACGTCAACGTCGCCGCCATATTGGATGAGGCAAGACTGCGGTGTAAACTAATACAAGTGAATCGACTTATTTTCATAAAGTGCCTTTCTATAAATACATTTACGTTTTACGTCTCATTTATTCATCCAAACATGCACAAATATACTTGGGAAACAGCAAATATAATATATTTAATTTTCTCAGATGGCAAAAATAAGGACTTTATTGATCCCACATAGGAGTAATTCATGTTATATCAGCTATAGAGAACAAGGTAGTGCCGAAAAACAATATATATATCCCCCCTCACAAAAATAAAGAAACATATTTGATTTGATTTATTTTATTTTTGTACATGTAAAAAAAACAACACTTCTTGAGAAGTTTAAGAAAACAAAACAACAAAACAAAGAATTTCATCCTTTAACACTTGCTATCTTAATTTACATGTACCAAAAAAGGAGTAGGAAGAAGTGTAAACTTATTTAATCCTACCCCCATTCACTGATCTTTAACCTGTATTTGTAAATATTCACACACTGTACTCACAGTGCTAAATAACAGTTATTATTATACATTATACAGTATTATTATACATACATACATACATACATACATACATAGTTGAATATTTCTATATATTTGTACACACATGCCCATATAAATATTTATATAAATATACTTATTTACACTATACTGTATCTGCTCTATATCTATGTATATATCTACTTACACACATAACCACACACACACACACACACACACACACACACATAAATCAGCCTTTACTCTTATAGATATTAATGACGGTAAAAAGCACTCTGAGTAAGCATATTCAGTTGCTGAATATGCTTTCAATTTTTACAGTGAAACATGTTTTTTCTTAAAATTCTCAAAGTCAAGATCTGAACACCATGTAGGAAGTTTAATATAAGACATTTCACATGAGTGTTGGAGTACAAATACATTGACATGAAGGACACTTGTGAGCTGCAGAGAGGAAAAGTGTGCAGCTGACTGACGTCCAGGATCCCTGGTGGGTGAAGGACGGCTCTGTAATCCGGTCACACCTGCTTTCAGAGGTCCTTCTCCCCTGACAGGTTTTATTCTGAGTAAAGCTTAGTGAGGCCTGTCACGGCCGGTCTACTGAGTCAACTGTTGGAAATACCAGCCAGCTGATATAAAACAGCTGCTCAATCAGCAGTTCTGTTCCTCTGATTACGCTGAACACGGTAAAGCTTTACATCTCAAACAGCAAAGGGAACTTTGACACATCTTGTTTACCTAACTCCTGAAGACATGTGACGATGTGCTCATCCGATGAAGAAATATCTGGTTCAAGCTATCTCAGAATGTGTCTGTACACAGTTGTGAGGTGATTTTTCTGGGCTACAGCATCCATTTTCTGCTGCTCATCTGTGCGTGGGCTGCAGTGATCAGTACCCTGATCAGAGATACCAGACATCTTCCTCTGGCTCCATCTGAAAGACTCCCAGATATCCTGGACTAGTTCAAGGCATCCCTCTGATGGGAAATGCATGAAACACTTCCCCACGTGGTGTCTGGCAGGCATCCTCAACAGATCCTCAAAACAATAACAACACAAGACAATCTTATTTTCTATTTTTACACAGAGATGTTCAACAGTCCGAGAGCTCCTGTTTCTCTTGGATGCACTGATTCGGGAGAGATTTGTAGTTTTATTCAAGAATATCAGAAATCTAGTTAGAAATCTAGCTAGTTTCACGATCACCATCTCACAAGACAATCAAATCACGTTCTCTGTTTTTCACTGTTGAATGTAGGAGTGTCTATCATATAATTATATTTTGAATCGTTTCTGCAGGCCAAACATTAACAGCAAATGAATGTGGTGCCCTTGCATATCAATACACTATTGCATCACTGAGATATATTGTTGATTCCTATTGATTCCTCCAGATGTTTCAGTCTCTAGGTATGAAACATGTCCAGCCGATTGTGAAAGAACACTGATATTGTTTTGTTGGAAGTTAGTAAAAATTACAATTGAAGATCATCAGTTAGAGCCCAGTTGAAAAGACTCAAAGCAGCAAATTAATAATAATAATAATAAAGTGATTAATGACAAAAAGAAGAACAACAGATTTGAAAGTAAAAATTGTGCTGCTGTGATATACATTAGCCATAAGAGCCATAATAGAATTATTAAAGCTTTTCAGAGCTTAAAAAAATAAGATAAAACCCTTCAGGGCTTCACACTACTATTATTACAATATTTAAAAAGCTTCAATTCAGGTATAAGCCTTGTTACTTTACAAACAAGCAACATTTGCACATTGTAACCTTGATGAAGCTGCAGGTTGTTGTCGTTGTTTTAAGAGTGAGATAAAATTTTAAAAAAAAATGAACAGGTTCTCGATGTGAAAGTTGTTTTATTTATAAAAGTTAAATGACAGTTCTTGGATGGATGGATCTACCCATTGCTGTTTTCATATGGTCCCATTTCTCAATAACCGGTGTTGTGCCAAAAAGTGATTGCCTGCCAGAATCTGATTTCTTCTGATTTCTGGCCGCGGGAGCGCACACAGCAGCCCGTTGAGCGATAGCGCTAAAACGTCAGATTTTCAGATTTTCAGATTTTGAAGCTCAAGAATGAGATCAAGTCATATTTAGGTAGAAACAACTTTTCATTAACTGTATTTGGCCTTCAATCAATTTTTGGCAGGTGAAAATGCCTATTTTGTGTTGTAATGGTCCTTTAAAAGAGTTAAAAGCAATCCTGTGAACTCTAGTGTTTATATTATGAAGCTCAAGAATTAGATCAAATCATATTTAGGCAGAAACAACCTTTCATTAACTGTATTTGGCCTTCAATCAATTTTTGGCAGGAAAAAAGACCCATTTTCAGGGGAGAAATCAGATTCTGGCAGGCAATCACTTTTTGGCACGACACCGGATCAATTCTGGGATGTTGTTGTACAGACGCCGTCTGGCCACTAGGGGGAGTCGATGGCTACATGACGTGTCTCATAGCAGTTTGTAGGTTCACTCATGTGTGTGTGTGTGCGGTGTCGCCCTGCAGGTTGGTGAACCCTGTGGAGATGTTCACGGCCCTGGTCGTGGTGTCAGGCGTCAGTCTGGCTTCCCTCTGGGCCGGACAGAACAGAACTGCAATAAGCACCTGGCAGAGGCAGAACCCCGCCGCCTTTGTGATCGCGGCGGTCGTGGCCGTCTACACACTGATCTTTGTTCTGGGGAGCCTGCTGGTGTTCATGCTGGCAGTCACCTTACCTCTGTCTCGTAAGTTCACTCCCACCACTGGGACGCACGCATTATTGCAAAGTATTGTATTCATGTTTAAATGTTTTATTGCATCACGTTTCACGATTATTGCATTTGTCGTACTTCAGAATTAATGAAACACTCTTTTCAGATCTTCAGAGTGCTGATATGGTCTGACTTTATTTATGGCTTTGTTTTTGCCAAACCTTCAAACGCTAACGTTCGTGTCTCCTTCTGCATCGCAGTGGTATTTGCACATGCCTCCTTTCGGCTCCGAAACATGAAGAACAAACTGGAAAACAAGATAGAATGTGCCGGACTGAAGAGGTCACCGATGGGCAACATCTTGGACTTCCTGTTTCAGCAAGAGCAGAACTTTCAGAAGATCCAGACCTTTCTGGACGGAAAGCGGCAGGAGTGAGAAGCACGTGTCCAGATTTTGACTAAAGATTGACGTTTTACTCAAAAGTTGTTCCTCCTCTAAACCTTTTCTTGTGACTGTGAACTTGAGACTGTGAACCGAAGGGTTTTGTTTGTACCTCAGGGTATCTTGAGTCACTCCGAACTTGTCAGGGGACTCCTCCATCAGGGATGGGGGCATCTCAGTGCTGCTGCACAGCTCTGCTCTGCAACGGTGCTGCAGCTTTGCTGCAGAAATGTGTGTTTGATCAGTCTCAGAACGCCGTCACGTCCGCCCGTTCGGGCTGAAGTTTAACTGTGGAAGAATTTACAAACGTTGCCCTTTTCACAAGAGCTAGAAACTGCACATGTAGCAGATGTTACCGGATTGTTTTTGTGTGTTTTGAAGGACATGTCCTCACTTTCAGTCTAACAGTTTTCCTTACTTCTCATTTGAATAAAAAAACCAACCAACCTCGTGCTCATGCAAATAAAGAGAATAAAAGAAAGATGTTGGCAGTACTTTGAGTGAAGCCTGATCACTTTGTCAATATTTGAAATGAAAACTTGAAAGGAAATCAAAGCCTATCAGTATTCCTCCTAAACCTGCTGGGTGTTAAATCCCGCCGGTGCCTCCTGGGTGATGGATTGGTCAACTTTTCCACTCTGCTTACCCCAAATGCTAATCAATGGCCTTGCGATGGATTCAAGTGCAGAGAGCTGAGAGTAGCTTTGGGACTGAGAGGATTCATGTGCCGTCAGTCAGCTCCAAACCTGACTTACTCGCTGTGTCAGCGGGTTTGGCCTTTTTTATTGGATTCTGCTCGAAATTGACTGCAGATAACAAGAATCCGTTTAGAACATAATGCTCTGTTATTTGGCTTCAGCAGGAGTGTTAGGAGGAGGAGGAGTGTCAAGAACACAAGAGTTAACCCTTTTGCTTTCACACGAGCTGAAACTAATTCTTTAAAAAACACTTTTTGAGATGCAGAAAATAAGACGTAACTGTGAGGCTGGCGCTCCGTCTCGACCTTGAGCTGAGTGGCGATGCTTCAGGCCTCTGAGCTGCTGTGATGACGCGTCTACAACCATATGTGAAACTCGGAGAGGTCAACACAAGCACTGATGGCAACGCACGCCAGTAAAGTCAATTTCCAGCCGGCACAGTGGAGGCCCTTGTTCTCGGTGGTGCAGCTGCTGTGTGGATCCTCTCAACACGTGTGCACGGCCATACTGAGGCGTGTGTGTGTGTGTCTGTCTGCAGAGCGGACCCGGCGCACAGGCCAATATGCATGTTGCTTTTACACCAGCTGCTGTGCAACAACACCATACTTGTGCTGTCTTTTGCACCACAAGTGCAGGGATGGATGATAATCCATTATACGCTGCCTAATCGTGCAGTTATCCACAAACCCGTCCCTCCCTGGACCGCCTGGGGGGCTTTCCTCTCCACTGCAGAACTGATCCGTGAGTTTTAGAAGTCGAGCACAAACGAGCACGTCAAACATAACCCAGCATGACCCCCTCCATTCTGCCCCTGTCCTTGTGTGAGCTGCTGTCCTGCCTCTGGAAGCTCCTCCACACCGACTCACGACCGAGGGTTGCTCACGGGACCGTCAACGAGTCCAGCTACTCACCTTTCATACATTCTGAGTCGCTTGCCTGTAGATGTGTAGGTGAAGCGGTGCTTCCAATAATAGGAGAGTGTGTGTTGTGCAGTAGTTGGGTTTTGCTACAACTGGAGGTCGAAGGTCACGTCCACCTGAGTGATGAAGAGGACCTGGACATTGTCCTGAACATAAAGTAACATTAGATTTTCTCTTGTTTTCACAAATGTTATAACAATAATAACACTTCTTTCAGCTCATCTTTTGGATTGTGGTAACTGCTGCATTTTATCTATGCCAACATAAAAGATTTGTCATTATTGAGACTAAACCACAAAACATTTACAGCCTCAGGAAATCTTTTTTTTGTGTGTTTAAGTGTAGTCTTACATCCTCAGGTCTTAGTAAATGTAAATGCAACCTCAGAACCCCCCCAGGCCCCCATCAGCGGAGTTATCTCCATACTGTAACAGATGGAGGGGAGCGCACAAGAGCCCTGTTGTTGTCCTGGAGTGTCAGCTGGAGCAGCTCCTTTGATGTCTGGCAGCAGCAGCAGAGACCGGGGGAGAAGGCTGGATGTGAAGCAGCAGAGACCGGGGGAGAGGGCTGGATGTGAAGCATCCACCCCCTCATGGTGCTGGGCGAAGTTAAGGAGATCTCTGCTGAGAAGCACGACACTGCCCGAGAACCAAAGTGGCTCTTCATAACACGGAGGAGCAAAAGTTACTCTGCGATATGACAGACTGAGGGAGGGAGGGAGGGATGGATGGATGGATGGATGGATGCAGGCTGAAGGAGGGATGGATGGATGGATGCAGGCTGAAGGAGGGAGGGATGGATTGGTGGATGGATGGATGGATGCAGGCTGAAGGAGGGATGGATGGATGGATGCAGGCTTAAGGAGGGATGGATGGATGGATGCAGGCTGAAGGAGGGATGGAGGGATGGATGGATGGATGCAGGCTGAAGGAGGGATGGATGGATGGATGGATGGATGGATGGATGCAGGCTGAAGGAGGGATGGAGGGATGGATGGATGGATGCAGGCTGAAGGAGGGATGGATGGATGCAGGCTGAAGGAGGGATGGATGGATGGATGCAGGCTGAAGGAGGGATGGATGGATGGATGGATGGATGCAGGCAGGCTGAAGGAGGGATGGATGGATGGATGGATGGATGGATGGATGCAGGCTGAAGGAGGGATGATGGATGCAGGCTGAAGGAGGGATGGAGGGATGGATGGATGGATGGATGGATGGATGCAGGCTGAAGGAGGGATGGAGGGATGGAGGGATGGATGCAGGGGCGCTGCAGCCTGATTCACGGGGGCTCGCCAGGCGGATCGGCACGGACGTGTACGGCCGACTCCTGTAATGTAAAAGCGTCAGGAGGGTTTGGTTCAGTAAACGCTGGTTCTTCTCTCAGGGATGATTTAGAGAGATTACAGCCCAGAAAGGGCGTGCCAGCTTTTTAAGACCGGTTTGGTGGGTTTAGTCTGAGAATCACTCAGCGACAACAAACACCCAGCAGCAGCAGCCCTGCAGGCCCAAAGTCACGTCTCGTATCCATGCAGGGTTCTCATGAACACATGCAGCTCCACACCAACGCTCTATAAAGAAGTTCATAAAAACGGAGCGAGAACGTGACTGGTTCTTCTTGACAAAGTGTATTTGTTGATGAGCTGAAAGTGAGACGTCAGGGTCTGTCTGCTTCTTTAAGCTGTTTCATGTTCTGAACTGCTGACACTCATCGGGCCTCCTTAATGGATTGGATTTAAATCCTCTGTTGTCCTGCGCTCAGGATTAGGTTTGCCAAGTGTTTTCAACAAATACACTCAAATGCTGATATATTTTTTTTAATCCAAACAAATGCAATTATACAAATGACTAAGAACCAGCTTAACAATTGTTATTCACTATATATTACATGCTTCTCAGATACATTACAAAAATGCTCTAGAAAGAAAAAGGAGAACCAGTGTATGTACAATACCGACACTTAGATACAGTTTAATCGTCTGAGAGACGAGGAGCACCAGCCATGATCTCCAGCATGGATCAAATAAAACAAACAGCGCTGGCAGTGGTATCACACGGGCGGGTCTGGGAAATACTCAGGCGGTGCAACGCACAAGTATGTGGCTCACTTATCTGTAAGTACTGACTGACGGACCGTAAATGACAGTTGAGGAAGTGGAGTGGATGAAGTAATGTTAGGATAAAACTAGACGTGACTGAGGTTTGTTCCAATAAAGATGTTTGCACACTCATCCTTAATGAGCCCAGTCCTTCATGTTAATACCGTCCTTAAATAATCCTTCATCGTTACGCTCGTACGAGCGCCGGTGACAGAACCGGATCTGTCGTTTATGTCGTTCACAGACGCTCAGCTCTCCCGCGCGGAAACCGTCTCCGTCCCTGGTTTGGGATTTTGGGATTTCTTCTTCCCCGAAGGCAAAAGCTGAAGATGCAGAACCGATTCCCCTCCGGATGGGCCACGCTGGTCCCAGCTCAGGTTACGTGCACGGGTGATCCCACCACGAGCCTGCACTTCTGACAGGTGGCTCAGCCGGTTTCAAGGGAAGCAAAAAATGAGAGCACTTCATTTGTTTCGTTGAACTCAGCGGCTTCATCAGAAGTTTCTTCCTTCTCTGAGTCGTCTTGACACAAAAACAGGTAAGTGCAGTTTAAGGCACGACGAGTCCGTGGGAAAACAAACAAACAAACGTACGCTGCACCGTGACAGCCGGCTACACTATTGTTCCTGGTTTGGAGTCTTCGTGCCAGTGTATCCGGTCATCTGGGGGCGCGTCGGGGTCCAGGGGGTTGCTGATGTGGCTGACGTCGATGTAGGATCTGGAAACGGAGACACAAGGGTGGAAACGGATTAAAGCGACGGGAATGAATATGAGCGTGACTGGTTAACGAGGAGTTAATGAAACAATCCCGGGCTCTGCAGCAGCTCGTACCGAAAGCTCCCGGCTAATCAGGATGAAAATATGCCGACAGTAAAACGATCAGAAGAAAGCTGCAGATGCACCTGGGTTTGAAGCACGTTAGCATCTTCAAACGCCGGGCCCAGCATTCAGATGCACACAGATGTTACACACATGCACAGCTCAATGCAGCGATGCTCAGCGGTCACATGTTCCCACTGCCACACAGGGACACCCCCCACCGCCACCACAACACACCCAGTTAATTGAAATCAAAGTCAGTGGGTTTTTTTTCCTAATTGATTGAATTTTTTCTTTTGTTAGTCGCTGCCACGTAAAAGAAAATACACATTAGGGCTGGGCGATATGAACCAAAAGTCATATCTCGATATTTTCTAGCTGAATGGCGATACTCGATATATATCGATATTTTTTCTGTGCCATAATTGGGGTTTCCCCCAAAGCATTATAGCATAGCATCTCTGTTAGCTTCATTTTTTTTTTAGGCAAACCCTTAAAAAAACAGTCAGTTTTAAGTCAAAGCCTCGTGGAAAATGTCACACAGGTACCTTTATTAACAGAGGTCTGCACAATATCAAAATGTATAAAACAAATGAAATAATAATAAACTGCCTGCATATATAGAATAAAAATGCTTCTTGAATAAAATAAAACAAATATCCCTTTCCTGCATAACAATTCAATTAAAATACACTGTGCAATTAATACAATGTAGACAGTAACAGGCAGACTTTTCCACTGAGGTTGACAGTTGTGCAAATAACAAAACATTTGTGAAAATCTCAAATAAAACATTCAAGTCAATTTGTCACAAAATAAGCTACATCAAAATCATAAAAAAAAAAAAAAATTTAAATATATTTTTTTTAAATCGATATAAACTATATTGTCTCGTACCATATCGCGTTTGAGAATATATCGATATATATATTAAAATCTCGATATATCGCCCAGCCCTAATACACATCAACATCAACAGTAGTTTTACAGTCTGGTCTCTCACCCTTTGTGTGCTGTGACAGTGATTACTGGGGCAAGGGGGCTAATATCGCTGGTCAGTAGGACAGTCAACAGCATCAACCCTCTCTAACAGCCCTGCAGGGCACGACATCTTATCACGGCTTCGCCACTGATACTCTGAGGGGCATCTGTGCATGAGAGTGGGGCAGAGGTCATGGGTGAATAAGCAGCACACGGGCAGGGAGAGCGTCTGCACGTGCCGAGAGATGCAGCAGAAAAACAAAGAGAAATGTGACCACTGCATGAAAATATGAGACCTAATTAATAAGCCATGCAGTTACCTTTAAAAACACGACGTTCAAGATGCCATCAAACATCTCAAACCAAAAGTTTCACTTCAAGTCCAGCAGTCACTTCAAAAACATCAACAAGCAAGGCTGTGCAAGTTACGCAGCGGAACGAGCGGCCGAGGCAGATGCACAGGTTTGGGCCGTGGCTAGTACTTACTATGAGCTACCGTTTGAAAAAGGCACCTGAGTGAACCTGTGCCCTCTGGAGGGTGGAGACTGTGCAGGGCTGGAGGAGACCTGCCTGACCCGACTGCCCGGGGAGGAGGAGGAGGAGGAGGGCAGGTGGGAAGTGGAAGGGGAACCCGAGCACGAAGAACTAGAGGGGAAAAAAGGAGCGCGCCTCTGGCCGTCAGGGCTGTGCCAGGAGCCCCTTAAAAGCTGGGAGGTGGCATATCTACAAGAAAGCAGTGGCCAGTGGACTGTTAAGGAAAACATTCTCAAGCTCCGAGATCCTGTAATCCTGCTGCTGGACCAGGATGTCACATAAAATCATGGATTCGGCTTTTTATTTTTTAGGTGGAACTGAATAAAATAAAAACATTGGCTGCACATTAGTCTTCAGCATTGTCGTGTGTTAGGGATAACAAAACTAAACAGCAGTTCACATTTTCTATAGCTCCTCCAATCCTGGTAATTACCACTAACACTTAGCTCGGGGGATAACGAGGATCAGGGAGGGGCTTACTGGGATAAACGGAAAAGCTGAGGCCAAGTGTTTTGTTCTCACCTGCTGTGGGCAGAGTGGCTGTAGGGAGCTGCGCTGTAGGAGTACGAGTGCGGCTCGTGCAGGGGCATGTCGTACTGTAACATACCGCCGCCGCCGCTCACGCGGGGATGCCAGGTTCCACTGGAGGAGGCGGTGGACACTGCAGAGAAACGGAAGACGTTACCAAATGAGTTCAACTATGTTGAAAAGATCGATTCTCCGATTTTAAATCGATTCTCATATTAATTCCTAAAAATCGATTCATATGTCTAAATATCGATTAAAATTTTTTTATTTATTTATTTATTTATTTTTCATCATTACATTACAACTTTTGGTACTTTTTTGTTAATGCCCAAAAAAGGAATATTTTGTTGGACACGAGAATAACTGGTGCCATGTTTTTGCCTTTAAATATGTTTAAAGTTTTCAGTTATAATGGCATAAATTGTCTATATTTCTTTGCTTTATATACTGTCTTGGGGCTACATTTGCATAAATGTTAAAAACCAAATTCTCATAAATGGGGAAAAAATAAAAGCGATTTCATCCGTCTCTGTTTCCTCCCTGGATCTGTTTGGTAATTCTGACCCACATGATGTTTCAGAAAGCAGTTCTATCAGCATTCTGGGAGCTGATTGGTCCTTACAGCATCATTAGCTGCCAATACTTGCTGTTGAATCTCAATATAATACTAGTATTAATATGTTGCATAACTCCAGTCATATAATTCATGCAACAGCTGAAAAAACTGTTTTATTAACAGTAACCCAAATCAATATCGGATTGAATCGGATCGAATCAAAGCGTGATAATCGATTCTGAATCTTAAGAATCGGAATCAAATTTTTTGCTTGATATTTGAATCGATCCCCAGCCCTACAAATAAGCAACATCTGCAGACGGATGAATGAGATCTAAGGGAGTGTGATTCATGGCGTCGGGCAGGCAGACCTGAGGAGTAGGCGGTGTTGCGGGTGTTGTGGATGTACGGCGCCGGCATGGTCCCGTAGCTCAGACTCTGCTTGGAGCCTCTGTCGTAGTCGTAGTTGTACGCGGGCTGTTTGTGCGCGGTGTTGCGTTGGTACCAGCCCTTGAGGTGCTCGGCCACCATGGCCCTCTGGATGTTCTTGGTGGCGTGCTCGTGGCCGTGCGGGGCGGGATGGTTCCTGGGCGGCCGCAGCGTGGCGTAAGGGTTCTGTGAAACACCGTCCATCTCGTCCGAGCCGTAGTGGCTGTGCATGTCGTGGCTGTAGTAGGGTGTGTGCGTGGCGTGGTAGGAGGGGTTGACGCTGTAGTGGCCCTCCACCTCGTTGTCGTACACGTACACTCCGTTGGAGTAGGGCTCCGGCTCCGCGTAGCCGGGGTAGCCCGTTACGTAGTAGGCCGTGGTGGTGGGGCGTGCCCGGTTCTGGTAGGCCGGGCCGCGCGGGTCCGTCTGGGCCAGGTTGGGCATGCTGCCCGTGTTGCTGTACAGGTCTTTTCTGTGGCGGCCCCGGGCTCTGCGTCTGTGGGTGTGGTTGCCCGGAGCGGCGTACTCCACGCTGGACTGGCTGGTGTAGGAGGAGCCGTCGTCCAGCACCTCGGTGCTGTTGCTGCGGCGGGCCGGGCACGCGGGGAACGCTGGGACGGGAGGCTTGTTCTCCATCATGAACTGGGACTGGGACTCCAGACTCCCGCTGCGCTGACGGAAATGCTGCGGGGCGTCCTCCGACCTGCAGAGAAATCAAGTCTGGCTGAACACTAGAGATGGGCGGTATGGACTAAAAAATGTATCACGATAATTTCTGGCATTTATCCCGATAACGATAAAAATGACGATAAAAAAAAATACCAATTCAACTCCATCTTTTTAACTATAAATCTATCTCGCTCTCAGATCCGCCATGTTTGTTACACAAAAACCTCATCAACAGGAATTTATCCTTCTTTCTTTCTTTCTTTCTTTCTGGCTCATTTCTTTCTTTCTTTCTTTCTTTCTTGCTAGCTCATTTCTTTCTTTCGTTCGTTCGTTCTTTCTTTCTTTCTTTCTTTCTTTCTTTCTTTCTTTCTTTCTTTCTTTCTTTCTTTCTTTCTTTCTTTCTTTGTAGCTCATTTCTTTCTTTCTTTCCTTCTAGCTCATTTCTTTTTCTTTCTTTCTTTCTTTCTTTCTTTCTTTCTTTCTTTCTTTCTTTCTTTCTTTCTTTCTTTCTTTCTTTCTTTCTTTCTAGCTCATTTCTTTTTCTTTCTAGCTCATTTCTTCCTTCCTTCCTTCCTTCCTTCCTTCCTTCCTTCCTTCCTTCCTTCCTTCCTTCCTTCCTTCCTTCCTTCCTTCCTTCCTTCCTTCCTTCCTTCCTTCCTTCCTTCCTTCCTTCCTTCCTTCCTTCCTTCCTTCCTTCCTTCCTTCCTTCCTTCCTTCCTTCCTTCCTTCACGTACGTTGTGCATGGATTTAACACAGAACCATAAATCAGCTTTACACAAAAACGTCACCAACAGGAATTTATCGTTTTTACCACGAGATGACAAATTCTTATCGTGAGGAATTTTTTTGACGGTATATCATGAACGGTAAAATATCACCCATTCCTACTGAACACCTGCGTTTCCTCCCGTACACCGTAATACAGATCAAAACGTTCTTGTGCAGAAAAAAGCAGGTGGACAGAAGCGTTACTCACCTGAGGTGCGAGCTGCTGTAGGCGTTGCGTGTGAGGACGGGGGTGGGGGGCATGCTGCGGGCGTCGCGGGGCTGTCGGGAACCCGCTTTGAACGGGCTGCTGCAGCTCGACAAGGCATCGCTTTGACGGTAGTGGACTGATTCGTGGACCTGGCCGTAATTCAATCTGGGAACACAAACGAGATCAATAACTACGTTTACATGCAGTCAAAATTAAGGTTATTGCTAATATTCCGGTTACTGAAATTTGGATCATCATTCGGGATATCTGGATCAAACCAGCGACGCACGGAGAACGTGATGACGCAATTACCGTCATTTCCGCTTCTTCTTCCTGTATCCAAATTCAAAACAAATGCTGCTTCGCACAACTTTTCGCTCACCTTCTTGTAAATCTCACTATCCCGGTACTTTCTACCGTCTACAAATGCAGAAATGTTCATATCCTTCATTACATTTATGAAGTGATTAGTCTCCTCCTCACTCCAAAAGTGTGGCGTGGTCTTGTGTTTCTCTGTGTTTAGAAGAACTTCCTGGACTCAATAGACCAGGATTCCTTGTGAACAGAGCATGCGCAGAAAACAAATTCATGTTCCGTTTGATGGGGATATTCCGTTTGGCGTTTACATGACAGAATATTCAGGTTTTAAAAGGAGTAACCCAGGGGTCATATTCGGGTTTTTAAAAACCGGAATATGGGCAAATTAGGGTTATTCAAAGGGGTTATTGGTGTTTACATGGCCATGCAAATTCGGGTTATTGCCAATATTCGGGTTTTAAAAGGGTTATTGACTGCATGTAAACGCAGTTAATGTTTTCAGGAAATCCACCTCCACCTTTCAGGACGTGTCTGCCGGTCTTTTTTCTGCACTCAGAATTCACAGGGACAGAAAAGAGATTGGAGCTGAGCACTTTCTTATGCGTGAATTCTTTCAGGTTAAACTTTCTGTAAATCTCTGGAGCGTATCCCTTCCCTCGGCGCTTCGTGCCTCAGCTTGGGATTGATGTCTGCTCCTTCACAGGCAGAGACACGTCTCCCCCATCTATTTTTGAAGTTGTGTGTTTGGGCTGATAAGAGGAAGATTGTTGGAGAGGCCTGAGACGGAGGGAGGCGGTATCTGGCAGGAATGCAGCTCCAGATCTCCTCGACAGGTCTGTACTGGCTCCCAGCTCGGGGCTCTCGCCTCCCCAGCCGTCGCCGTGCGTGTAAGCAGCACGCGCATCAGCTGTGTTTTCAGTCGCCCATTTCAAACAATCAAAAGGTATAAGTTTGTTCAACTCATTATCGGAGTAACAGTCGTACGCTTGTAAACCCAAACTAAACTAAAGAGTTTGTTTATTTACCCTTTTCCGTTCTGCATGTATCCCAGCAGCTGAGATAAAACACGGTCATAAACGTAGCTCATGAACGATGCTGCTGCCTATTAACGTTTCTGAATCTAAAATATGGGGATTTCTCATGAGGGTTGGATGCCGCTGTGTACCTGCTGTCTCCGTGCTGCTCGTTGGCAGAGGCCCGTCTGTCGTTGCTGTAATGGACGGCCAGAGTTTCTGCGTGGTGCGGTCTGGGAGAGTACTGGACTGAACTGGACCGCTGCCTCTGGGAACTGAGTTCGTCATCTGTGAGACAAAAACCAGGTGAGTAAAGCTGATGCACAGGAACAATTTTTGTTTAGGTTTAGAGGTGTCAAAGTCTGGAATAGTTGGTACCATATTGCAAACAATTGTAGGTCCCTATCCATTTTGAAAAGTCGCTCAAGAGAGCATTTAATTCAACAATGTAGTCAAGAAAGCTCTTGCTTTTCCCACTGTTAATGTTTCTTTTGTACTTCATATTCTGTGTTGCCATTTGTTCATCATAATATTCATATTTTCATGATCATGTGATCATAGGTCTACAGTAATTTTTTATTTTCATTCATGTTCTGCATGCAATTTTTATGATGTATTATTTATTTTTATTTTATGATTTTGTATCCTCATAACTTTATTGTTAAATGTTATTAGGTGGGGGCTCCTCATAAGCCTACTGGCTTGCTCGCTCCTCCCTGCAGTTTCTTTTAACTGCACTTATTTGTGTGATGTTATTTTTTATTGTATGTGCTAAATAAACTAAACTAAATTAAAAAACAAAGGGGCAAAACACGTGCACAATCAACGCACGTACCATCATCCAGGTTGAGACTGTCAGACAGAGAGCTGAGGTCTGAGCGCTGGGCATCATCTGATGAGACACCATTCATATTCTGTCAATAACTCACTCAAAGCATCATAATCTCACATCCAGGGGTGTACAAGAAAAGATCTGCAAACTGTTTTCAGGCCATGTGACCTACCTGCTAAGATCAGAGAGGCTCTTTGTGTGGGCTTCCTTCCTTTTGTGATCCTATATGCATTTATCTCTTTCTCGATCTCTTCCAGCCTCCTCATGGAATCCAGGTAGTTGTTTCTCCTCTTCCTCTTCACTGTCTTGCCGATGTCGCCCTCGCCGGCGAGCTTCATGGCTGCCTCCACGATCTTCTGCTGCAAGGCAAACCTGCTCTCCAGATTCCTCAGATGTGGGTCCTGTAGGAAAAACCCCGGCAACCACATTTAGAAAGAAAAAAGAAGAAAGAAATACACCGAGATCTTATCGATTCCACTGCTTTGAACAGATAAAAGCGTCTAGCATCCCCAGCCCAAGACACAACATGGATTGGACCCGACTGTATTTCTGTTGACATGAAGACGGTAAACAACTCAATTCAAAACCATTTTGCTCAAAACAAAGAGTCATTTAAAACACCTTAAACTTGAAAAGTCCAGTGAACCTGAAGGCCCGTTGGTAAACACTCACGGAGCAACAGTCATGTTACATAACTAATGAAATACAGCACAAGCACAATAATCTCTGTACTCGCCTCATCGTAGGGGAAAAGGTCATCCAGCTTGAACGCTGTCCCCATGCGGCGTCGTATTTGCGGAGCTTTCTCACCAGCGTCCAGAGGATAGTCTTTTGGTAATCTACCTGTTAGTTCCTGCAACAGACAACAACAACCTGCAGTCAGCCTGGATGCCAGAGGGGTTTAAGATACTCTGGAAATAAATCAGAGCCCGGACACTTACAGCTTCCCTCATGCAGATCTTCTTCAGTTCATTAATTTTCTGCGCCAGCGTGTCTTGAAGGTCCTTTTCTTTCTTTTTTAATTCAGCAATCTTCTCTTTCTTCTGTTCCTCGCTGACGTCAAAGTCAACAGAACCTGGAATAAAGGCACATCTCCTGAATACAAGTTATCATCACCATAAGTGATCATCATTAGCTGATTAAGGCTGTGATTACCAGCAGACACGAGGCTTCCGTTGCTGGCCATTATAAGTGGATCTTTGCTCTCGACGTTGAAGAGTTTGCTGATCCGTGGGGCAGAGATCTCAGTGAGGTCCACTGCGATGTCTCCTGAACTCCTGGTTGTGGTCATCTTTGACTGGGGGGGGAGAAAGCCACAGTTAAGCAAACGAGTGAAAGAGAGGAGCAGAGGAGGGATGGTGAGTATCTCATTCTAATGATCCCACACTGCAAGTGGAGCTTCATTTGCATATCTGCTGCTTCAAGTGTGTTTCTTTCTCATCAATCAGCTGGGTCTATTCCTGGATGAGAACTCAACACGCCATCTGCCTCGGATGAAAAACCTCATTTGACTGCAGCCACGCACTCATTCATCTCCCCATAAAATGCCCATCATATACACCACCGATGCCGTAAAACAGCCCCGGTGCTCGGTTACTGTGCCTCAGAAACACATCAACATGACGGAGGTGTCGTCTTCGCGGCGCTGACAGGGGTTCATAAAGCTTGAACGTGGATGTTTTTACACCTTTTCATTCTTTCTCTTTCTCTGTGGTCATAAAAAACATTTATGCATTCCAGACTCAACGCCTCACCCTTAAAAAACATCAGACTGCAGTTTGCAGTTTCTCAGAATTTGTAGAAACGAGACAAAATGCTGGACAGTAGTCACGACTACATCTACAGGGTTCAAAAGGCCCAGAAAACAACAGTTTATTTCCTCTTTCATAATTAAGAGCTAACTTCCTAACATAAAGTTGATTGCCGTGACAGCTGCAAGCCTGGGATGTCCTTATGTCACAACGTTTACATAAGTCTTAGGCACGAGACGCGGATCAGGCCGTACATCACATGACAAACAGGCCGTGACTCAACAGCCGGTTTCAGTTCCAAGTAAAACTGAAAAAATAAACTCAGTGTTTTATATATCTTGAAGCTATTCGTTTCATTGCCAAAAGGCACTAGAGCTGAACTCGCTTGAACACCCCCCCCCCCGCTGACTTCCTAAAAGCCTACGCGACGTGAATCGTGAGCGTTACACCTTTCATTTGTTCCTCCAGAGTGTCTGTGCGAGACCTGACTCAGATCACACGGCGGCTCACCTATACAGGTCATACAGCTCCCCACAGAAACTCGTACGGATTAAGGGTGCGTCCCAATACTCCCCCTCGCCCTCCTTTTCTTCCCTAACCCTAACTTTTGCGCGTTCCCGTGAAGGTAGTGGTGTCCCAATTCCTCTTTTCACCTAGGGGGAGGGGGCATAACGAGGGCTAGGGGCTGAGAATAGCCCCTTCAAATCGAGGGATTTCAGATGCTGACTTGGCGAGCGAGGGGGTATGAAAAAAAGAGGCTCTGCGTCGATTTGACTCGCCGACCGAAGGCAAACAGGCAGACTGGTCTCAGAGAAATAGAGAGAAATAATCCTGCGACTCGTCAGATTTGTTTTGGATGTTTCTGATATAATAGTCTTCAGAAACCACAAAGTAATCCAGCTGTTATCTGGGTAATTTACACACTTTCAGATAAAGTTGCGGAAGATCACGCCAGAATAAAGGGATTTATGGTTCCGCGTTACACCAACGCAGATCCTACGGCGGAGGTTACGCAACCTACGCCGTAGGCTCTGCGTCGATTAACGCGGACCCAAACTCCGGACCCGGCAGACAGAAATCTCTAAATTTCGGAGCAAAATTCTTAACAGGCGTAGCTACAACTGTTAGATTTCATCTATTAAACCAACATATTCCTAAATGATTTATTTCAGCCGGCGTGATTCTCAGCAGAGCTGCGTCCCGGGAGAGAGTGTCTCTCCCGGGGCTGACGGAGCAGCTTGAGCCGGCGGACACGTCTCTTCTCGGGCTGTGAGCTGAGGCTGCTCCCCGGGGGCGGCGGCTCTTCTCATCTCCGAAAACATCGGGTCAAATTTCTTAACAGGCGTTATTTGGATAAACTGAGCCCCGGTTGGGGATCTTAAGGTTACCATTATACCTGAAAAAATATTAAAACTTAATAAAGTGCCATATTAACAGCGCTACAGCTGAAATTAAAACAGCTTTTGGCTCTCTGCTTCCTGATCAGGTTAGGGATGAAAACGAGTGGTAGGGGGAGAATTGGGACAGGCACCTGGGCCAAGTGCCCTAGATCTCAAGTGCCCTAAAATCTCCCCCTTCTTTTTTAGGGCTTAGGGAAGAAAAGAAGTGCGAGTGGAGAAAAGAAGGGCGAGTGAAGGAGAATTGGGATTGGGCCTAAGACACGGCCAGAATGGTTGACACAGCAGAGAATCAGGGAGAAAATGCACTTACTTTGATTTCCTTTCTGTCCAGATAGAACTGGTGCTGACTAATGGCCATCACCCAGATGGTTTTAATCAGAGAATGGCTGGCATACCACGTGTGAATAACCAGGCCAGTCTGTCCGAACGTTCGCTTGGTCACCGTTCTTCTGCAGAACACAAAACAGACGCTCAGTATCTGTGTTCATCCAAGGAGCAAATCTGTCCGACTGCAGCACACAAATATTATTCTGTTACAATAGAAACCTTTCCAGTCTTAATCAGAGTGTGATTGCTAAATATTCATCCATCTAGATATGTGGGTCAGTAACGCAGCAGGAGGAGATGACCCGCAACCCAAACAGGGTGTAGAATTTACTGACAGCTCTGCAGGGTGAAAGTGTCACATTAGACCCTGAGTAGGGGTCAGAGGTCGTCCAGCAAGCGCAGAAAACACTCGTTTGAGAGAGAGCTTCAACTCTTTAACAAGGTCTTCTAAAATGGGTTATTGGCAGGACATCTGAGGGAAGGGGTTTCTTTAAAGCACTTTTAAAGTAAACAAAAATAATCTCCCAGGATCAGTCCAGGTACAGGAAGCGGCTTGTTTGCTGACCTGTGTGGGTCGTTCACTTCCACGGCAAACTTCTTCTCCCGGAAGTATAAATTCTCCAACTGCTTCCACTGAAACAACTGTGAAAGAGATAAAGATGGTTCAGAAGAAAAAGGGGGAGGGGGCGTCGGAAACATCACACACACCGTTGGGCACACGAGCCAACAGACATACAAACATAAGTCATCTGAGACATCAGACAAACACACATCAGTCTCACGAAAGCAACCAGTTCCTGCATTTGAGGAGGAAGAAATCCCTTGAAAGACAACAGGAACCAGATGTGGAGCTAACTTTCTGTGGGTTAGCCACTGCAGCCTACCTTTTAACCCAGTTTTACAATACAAGCAATATAACAGGTCGTCCAGGCGACCGCAGGACCAATCAAGGGCCAAAACTGAGCCTGGCGTCTCATTTCATTCTGCTGCGGAGGACAGAGGCCCGTCTTCTCAACATCTGTGCAGCTCAGACGTTATGAAGGAGCCACTTGTCACTTAATAACACACTGCCGCTCTCATTTTTGAAGAAAAAAATGGAGAACATTGTTTTACTTGCTGTCAACAAAGTAAAAAGGATCAACTTTCCAAACTCCTGGAGCAGGCATGAAACATGAGAAAGAGTAAGGAACCACTATAAACCACCAAAACCTGCATTCAATACCACAATCATGTTACTGTAAGACTGCCTGGATACCTCACAACACCCTTTAGGCTGCAACACAACAACGAGGAAAAACTTCCCTACAAGTATACCAGAGTTTGAAAGCGTGGAAACTGTTTAAAGCAACCTGACAGGTATCTGAAGGAGGGGATGTCAAACCTACCGTGCAGAGTATTATCAGCTCCCCGGGGAATTCTCTTCGGGTCGTATTAAATCCTTTGACTCCGACTTTCCCACAGGGCTAGAGCTTCCCCGAACAATACGCTCTCTTGTCTGTTCTCAGGAGCCAGATAGGTGTTGCAAGAGTTTCAGCTGAGGTGGCCACGCCCCCGCGACCACAAGGCCCTCCCCCTGGGCGTCAGGGACACCTCGCGCTGCTCTCACTGCTCTTCACCTCTCTGGTGTTGCTCTATTCCTTCTCAGTCAGACCAGATGAGCAGGTTGGACACAGGTATTTTTTTTTCTCATTTGGAGACATTTAACCTCTGGCCCAATTCCTGGCACTCAGTTCTCTGACTTGGATATTTTAAACATAAAGCACCACTGTGCAGTCCAATCCACCTGACCACAGCAAGCAGTGAGTCAGAAACATATTTCTATGGTCTAATAATTAACTCTGGGGTATCTGATTGAGACAGGACCATAACTACTTTGTTTTGTAGCTATTATAGAAGCGGATTTAACACGTGGCGTTACAGTACGGTGGTTCCTTACAGACGCCGTCCCAGAAACCCTGCATTGCTGAAAAGCATTTGAACTTAATGGACTTAATGAAGCACAGGAACCAGACAGCAGGATGCATCCAAACACATAATTTCATTGCGAGGGAAGCCTCACGCCAGGTTCACACCTGCTTTTCACTATCAGTCTGCCACATTTGCATAGCAACAGTATGAAAGAGGTCAGCTGATCACACTTTCATGCCCTATCCATCCAGCCCTGCAGAGAAACTCCCCCCCATGTGGGAGCACACAGCTGAAACTCCTGTACCAGCTGGTGGAGCCACTTCTGAAATATGCCAGTGATGTGACACACCTCAATCTGTAGTCACAAGGCTACAGGAACGCTGCGTCCAGAGGAATTGGTTCAGAAATCTTTCAGTGACTCGTCAACGCACTGCTATGCAGAAACGACTCAGATAAGAACCTTTTGAAACCCAGGAAACACAAGTGCAGCACATACAACTGTGTTTGTCTTTATGTACTTTCTCTTGTTGTTGCCAAATGTCTAATTAGAGGAGGCTGGCCGATTGCCAGAAATGCCTGTGGTTTCAGATGGGATCAGGATGTTCAGCTCCAGCTCCAGGATCCTAAGACCCTTTGGAAAACGGGGTGGCAGAAATCCTACATGAATGGAGTGAAAATGTGTCAAAGGCCCTGACTCACATCCCCGCAGAGAAACGGAGCTGCCCCACCCTCCTCCGGCGAGCACGTCACATACCGGCTCAGGCTAGCAGCCCTCTACATTCCCACAACATGACACACACCGTTAAAGTTGTGAGGAGCTGAATAAAAGTCAGAACCGGAGGGAGGCTCATCCTGTTTTCATTCATTTTCCACTAAAACAAAAAGTGACTGATGTAAAGGTCTTTTCACATTAACGTTCTTCATCAGGATAAAAAAGGTCTTTGGTATGACAGTGATACTGAAGCTTAGCTTCTGTTCAGTGGGTTCATCATAAACAAGGACCTAACCGGGGCTTAAAGAGCGTCTCATTACATGCATATAAAAGGGCTTTGGCATTCACACCCGTGAATGTGCCGCTGCTCTTCAGCACAGCAGGCTGGGGAGACACGTCAGTGAGAGGAGATCAAACTGCAGAGCTCAAACCTTGCTTTCTTTGTTCATCTATCATTTCTGTTTTCTAAGGTTTTTTTTCAAAGTGCCAAAACAAAGATAAAAAGCAGAGAAAACGACTTGCAGCCTTTCCGCGTGTTTATATTCATCACACAACACCAGCAGGAAATACCATCAGCTCAAAACACAGCCAATCCTCCGGCAATGGAGTACTTATTTCTATTCAATACATATTGATTAATAACAACTATTCAGACATTTTGAAATCAAGTTTTTACATCTTCATTTTAAGAGTGTAAACTTTGGTTATGTATAACTGGTTATTTTTGTAAAAATGATATATATTTATTTATTTATACAAATTAGTGTCTAGTGTAAAACGTAAATACAGACATATAATTTATGTTTAGTCGTGGAAAGGGGGTGGGATTAAATAAGTTTATACTTTCTCCCACTCCTTTTCGAACATGTAACTGATATATGTTTTTTGATGTGTTTTTTTTTCTTTATGTGGCAGAATGCCCACCTGTATTTGTTTCTCTTATCTTTTTTTCTTGGTTTTTTATTTTATATATACATGTTCGAAATAAATAAAAAAGAACCAACAAACGAACAAACTTTTACAGATAAGTTTATATAATCTTTTTAAATAGTCTTAAAACTACTGGCAATCAAGCTACCACCCACCAGTACTGTAATGCTCCCCACACCCCCACAAGACACGCAGATTAGCATAATGACTGCAGCATGCTGGGACGGGCGGGTCGGGGGCAGGGGGTCTCCGCTGAATACAGAGATCTAAGAAAGCACTATCAATATCCCAGGAATACAAGGAGAACAACACCCCCAGTTATCACCGAGAGTCATTCAAACATGTCACTTGAAAGGGAAGCTGTTTCTGGGTCACAAGCGAGACTCTTGTGACCATTATCACATGATTTTAGGACGCAGAACAGTCATTCTGGTATTTATACAGACTTCCTGCACTTCAGCACTTTTAATACTGTCCCCCAGTTCCAACCAGCCGGCACCAGACCCAGTCCCAAACCCGGTCCCAGGACCGTGCGGCTTCCCACAGGGAGCCACAATCACACCTCCACCAGGAGGGGGCCGGCCCACCGTGCCCGCTCGTATCGATGCCGGTGTTCAGTGAAACCGCACACCCTGTTACATCAGCAGGTTCTCGCCGCGTAACAACAGCTACGATGACTCCCATGAAAACAGCTGGGCAGAAATAACACCTCTCCAACAGACAGTGGCTGCGTTTACATGCACTTAATAACCCTTTTAAAACCCGAATATTGGCAATAACCTGAATTTGCACGGCCATGTAAACACCAATAACACCTTTGAATAACCCGAATTTGCTCATATTCCGGTTTTTAAAAACCCGAATATGACCCCTGGGTTACTCCTTTTAAAACCTGAATATTTGGTCATGTAAACGCCAAACGGAATATCCCCATCAAACGGAACATGAATTTGTTTTCTGCGCATGCTCTGTTCACAAGGAATCCTGGTCTTTTGAGTCCAGGAAGTTCTTATAAACACAGAGAAACACAAGACCACGCCACACTTTTGGAGTGAGGAGGAGACTAATCACTTCATAAATGTAATGAAGGATATGAACAGTTTGGTATTTGTAGACGGTAGAAAGTACCGGGATAGAAGATTTACAAGAAGGTGAGCGAAAAGTTGCGCAAAACAGCATTTGTTTTGAATTTGGATACAGGAAGAAGCGGAAATGACGGGAATTGCGTCATCACGTTCTCCGCGCGTCGCTGGTTTGATCGGGATATCCCAAATGATTAATCACCATGTAAACAGGGATAACCCTGTTTGCTCACGCATGGAAACAGAATATTCAGAATGTTTCAGTAACCGGAATATTAGCAATAACCCGAATTCTGACTGCATGTAAACGTAGTCACTGGCTGTGCCACAGGGGCATGGAAATGACACATTTTGCACATATTCATTATTTTGTCTTCATCTTAGCATGTTGACGTTTTCTAGTTCTGGTGACCTTACATTCCCACATCGTCTGAACTGGTTCTCGTATTTGCTCGTGAGCGCTGAGCACACAGTGACGCTCAAACATATTTTCCCCATCTCTGTTCTTCCTTCTCCTCCTGGCATGGGAACCGGGGTCGTAATTACACCCACTTACAGTCCAGATGGATCATTAACTTGCTAACAAGAAGTGTGGAGATGACAGATGTGTTTTCAGCTGTGCTGGATGTTGTATTCTTTCATAAATCTATGTTTATCTGATGATTTGAAAATTAAAAATCACTTCCAATCAAGCTATGTCAAGTTTATTAATAACTCCAACGACTCAAAGTTACTCCAAGAAGCACTGGACCCATTGATCTTTGACAGGAATGAGAAAAAACGTCAAGAATACAGCCCTCAGGTGGCGTGATAGGCCTTTACTGTAAAGATACTGATAAATATGACCTTTGAGGCAAATATAGCAGTAAAAAACAGGTCAACCTACCTTTCTAGGCTTCAGTTTATCCTGCAAATCGTATTGGCCGATGCCTTTAAAGCTGACTCCCAGCCACCACGGTATTCCCTGCTTGTCCTGCGTGAAAGCACAAGCACACACACACATTACACACGCGCCACACCGCTCATTAGTGAAACCTTTGTTTTGTGGGTGGGAGTCTTAGAAAAGAGGCTGGTAAGCAGAACCATTACCCCATTAGGCCCACAGCCGTAACAATGCTAGAAGAGATCAAATACATCAAACGCCTGAAAAACTCCACCAGCCAAACCGAGCCATTTCAACACCGCTGTTTGATGTTTTCAGACACCTTCGTTTTATAAGGTCTCGTAGAAACAAGTCACATGATTGTTTCAAAACAAGGAAGAAATGTTGAAATAATGAATCACAGAACCTTTTGCTTAACCACACTCGTTTTTTATGCTCTTACAGTGAGGAAGACAAGAAAGTGCTTTAGGTTTTAGGAAAAACAATTCAAGTACCATGTATAAAGTAGAAAGTGATATGGTTAAGTTTTATCACATGTTTCTGTTTAAGGAGAAGCTACCGTATGCTTCGGGGCACGGCCGTTACCTTCACTGGGTAGTAATGGACTCCATATGTGGGCAGGGACTCCACCAGGGCCAGATACCTTCAGGCAGAGGGGAGACAGGTTAACACAAACGCTCCTGCTCAGACTTCATCACTGTCTTCCAGCGGCTGGACTACAACAGAGGGGGAGTTGAGCTACGGTTATTGAGAAGCCGGCTGCCGGCTGATCGATGTGCTCCAGGGCTGTGGCGGGGAGGGAGAGTCCATTGATCAATTCAAGGACACATATCATTTGATCCTGGGAAAAACACACGGGAGGATTTACACTCCCAAAGGTTGGCAGGATGCCTACTACAGGAGCACTACTTTAAATGATGACACATTTACATAAAGACACAGCCACTGCAGCGCAGACAGGACTTAAAACACTTAAAACACAGATTTGACAAAAGAATCTCAAAACCTTTTGAAATCTGAGGCATTTACTCAACGTTTTGGATAACTTACTGCACAATAGCTTGTCCTCTGGTCAGTCCCTTCAGTTTCTTGTAATGTTCAATCACTCTGTCCTCACTGTGGACGGAAGGGTAAAGCATTTCATAAATAATCCATCAAATGTAACACATTGTGGCCACTCAGGGATTGTTGTTAGAGGGTCCTTTCTGACCCACATCCTGTCTGCTCATGCAGAAAATCCAGTCTGGCCCACTGGCCTGCTGATGGCTTTCATCCACCAGCCACGCAAATGCACCCCATTTACTTCCCACTGTAATAATTTTTAATAGCACAGTGCCGCTGAAAACCCACTGCAATCTAACAGGCATGAAGACAGCGATGGATGCATAGGGATGTAGTCATCCATGAACCATAAGACTGTAATTTTAATTTGGATATTAAGATGATTTATCTGCTTCGGTGTCAGCAGCAGCCTCAGATGAGCAAACATGCCGAGTGCTGGCGACGGCAGCGTGGACTGAAGAGGCAGACGCCAATACCTGAGACCATCAGTTGTGATTAGCACCGACAGCTGCCCCGTCAGGACTATCAACAAATGTAATTAAAGCAGTCCAGTCACTTGTTAATCAGCCAATCAGACGCAACACCACCACCCAAGGCACTAGGCCTGTGTTGAAAAAATCGATTTCCCAATTCTAAATCGATTCTCATATTAATTCCTAAAAATCGATTCATATGTCTAAAGATATATTTTTTTTTAATTTTTATTTATTTTTTTTTTAAATTTATTTATGTATCATTTTTTTTTCATCATTACATTACAACTTTTTGTTATTTTTTTGTTTATCCCCAAAAAAGTAATGTTTTGTTGGACATGAGAATAACTGGTGCCATGTTTTTGCCTTTAAATATGTTTAAAGGTATGAAAATATTAAAGAGTTCAGGTATAATTGCATAAATTGTCTATATTTCATTACTTTATACACTATCTTGGGGTTACATTTGCAAAAAATGCTAAAAACCAAATTCTCAAAAATGTAAAACCAAAATAGACCGAAAATGGAACAAATAAAAACGGAATGTGGGAAAAATTTAAACTGATTTCACCCGTCTCTGTTTCCTCCCTGGATCTGTTTGGTAATTCTGCCCCATATGTTTCTGAAAGCAGTTCTATCAGCATTCTGGGAGCTGATTGGTCCTTACAGCATCATTAGCTGCAATACTTGCTGTTGAATCTCAATATAATACTAGTATTAATATTTTGCATAACTACAGTCATATAATTCATGCAACAACTCAAAAAACTGTTTTAATAACACTAACCCAAATCAATATCGGAATCGGATCGAATCGGATCGAATCAAATCTTGATAATCGATTCTGAATCTTAAGAATCGGAATCGAATCGATTCTTGACATTTGAATTTATCCCCAGCCCTACAAGGCACATGCCAATACGGACCTTGCCGCTTAAAAGGCCTTCACTGCAATAATGACTGCTTCAAAATAAAGAGACTTCAGATCTGAGTCATAGCAACTTAGTTAAGGGTTAACTCATGGACAAATATCATCCATATCACGAAATCACTCACTCTCAAACGGCGTGCATGAGTGAAAAAAGGCTGAAAACTGCTACAAATGATCTTTCCTCTTTATAACAGCTTTCTTGTGCATGCAGGCCATTGTGGTATTATTAAATGTAGGCGTTGGCTGCATTACAGTGTAACGACAAATGGCAGAGATACAGGAGAGCCAAGAATGAAGCCAATCAGTGCAACTACATCATTGTTTGTACAAAATGTTTTAGCATTTCTATCTGCAATCTCAGCTCCTACAAACTGAAAAGGGGACTGCCGCGGATCAAACACGTTCTGTTTTCTTAAAGATGGATCTCGCTGGATCAGTGTGGATGCCGAGCATAGCTGTAACAAGAGTTTCACAATAAAGCTAACAAGTAATACTGTGGACATAGTGTCAGATATCTTACCAGTAATGAAGAGAAGGATGCTCCCGTAACACTCGAGTGGGCAGAAGTGGAAGCTGCTTCAGGTCTGATGTGGCAGACTCGGTACTGAAAAAACACGATCAAACAATAGCAACGCTTACTCACAACCCCAACTCCAGAGAAACAGCCATTCATGTCTCTTTATGGGTTTATGAAGACATTAATGCTCATTAATGCTGTCAAACGACATTCTGGTCTGAGTGCAGGTTCTTCTATACATGACTTTCTGGGCCGAAACCTGTGATATTCTGTCCTGGTTCTGATGCCAGAACCTCATACCAGGAACCAGCAAAGGTAAATGTTTACACAGGAATGTATAGAGAAAAGTTCCTCATGTGTGAACGCACTGAGGCTCTGAATGTCTATCTTTAGGCATGGCTGCAGTAATTCATGTTTGCAAACCATTCTGGAAAATGTTCAGTGTCAGGATATTGTTTTTATCTTTTTATACACACATGATCCAGAGTAGTACTTCCTGTCAGGACTAAATTAGACTTTCCCTCATGTCTGGCCTGGTTTAATTTACAAGATGATATGAAGAGCTTTTAAGTCATCAGGTGCCTAAGACGCTGGAGCACAAAAACTTTTAAAACTGTCTCAAACAGGTTTTCCACAGTAATATAGTTCCCCATGATACTTATACTGAACGGATTATCAATAATTACATCTATATGTTCACCCTCACAAGTGACTCAAGATCCTCCATGATCAATACAAAAGCTACAGTTGCTCTAACCCAGAAAAACAGAACGTACCACCTTATCTGTCCAAACACACTGTCAAGGTCTGTGATAAGGAACTGAGTCGGTCCGGTCTTGCTGCAGGACAAACATAGCGGACCAGTTCACTATAGATCTGGAAAAACAGTCATTCAAAGGTGCTTTTGAGCTTCCGTCTGTGTTGAAAAGTGATGGTCAGACCGCCGCTGTTACAAAACTGCCCCTGGCCTCTCAGACGGGACTTTAGTGTTTAGACTTCATTGTTCTGATTACGATGCCAGAACTGGAAATACTCGTCAATTCTGTCAGAAATAAGGGTATTGGGGTATTTATATCCATGTACATCTGATACCAAATAATTCTGCTAAACAAAATCCCAATTCCCCTGTGGTGCTCTTAAAGCCAGCACAGGGAGTTACAAAATCCTGCTTTGAAACTTCCTGTGTTTTAGTCGGCAGGTAGAGAAGCTGCACCCCGTGAGTTGTTGGACTGAGCTAAGTATCTAGCAACAGTACAATGCAGATAATTACGCTGGAAAGAGCATTAAGAGTTGAGGCAAAGGGGAAGAGGAACCGTGACAGACGAACCACGGCAGCAACCTTTAGAGTTAGTGTTTCAGAAATAAGAGAAATTCCTCAATGAAACCCAGAAAGCAATGACAATAACAGATATAATCGTCATCGTCGTGGATGTCCAGCCTCCGTCGGTGGTTGAACACGTCAGATCTCACTGTTTAATTTGAAGCTGAAGAATAAATCTTTAAAAAGAAAAACAATATCTTAAAATAGCCCCGATATTGGATTGGTTATCAAGATTGGACGATACCCAAATCCCAAGTATCAGAATCGGTATCGGAAAGGAAAAATAATGGTACTGGTCTGGACCATTTCCAGTTTTAAAACATACCAGAAGACTAAAAAACAGAATAACAGGAGCGCTGCTGGTGTCCCCACAACCACCGGTGCTCTTGCAATGGGTGCAACAGTAATCTCAAAAGGAAAAAAGGGGTGGGGACAGAGTCAGGCGCCTCAAGCAGAGAGAGGCTTATTGGATTCATGTCCTGAAGGCCACCAGCTTCACTGGCCTCAATGAGGATTTTGACCTTTCATTTTTTCTATGATTTAGTAATTTTTGTTGTATAATTATCAGTCTTCTTCTGTTGGGTTTCTTTGTTTGCATTTATATTCACATTGCTCTTCTCTTTTGTCATTACTTTTCAGGCCATTTTGTGACTTATTGTCATGTTTTGTTTAAAGGAGGGGAGATTTTCTCTATATATTTAGTTTTATTATTCTTTGTATGGTTTTCATTTTGGCACTCATGATTTACGTTATACTGCTACACTGTGTAACTTATTAACAGTCAATTTATTTTGTTTGATTGTTCAGGAAGCAGAATATCTGGGTGCTCCTGCCGGCGCCTCCTTCAGGCTTGGAGGAGCATTGCAGAGACCTGAGGAGCCACAGCTGAACTGAATTCTGTTTAATTTTGTTTGATTGTCTCTTGTCTCCATACACCCTGAGTAGGGCTGGGCGATATGGACCAAAAGTCATATCTCGATATTTTCTAGCTGAATGGTGATACTCGATATATATCGATATTTTTTCTGTGCCATAATTGTGGTTTCCCCCAAAGCATTATAGCATACTGATAGCATCTCTGTTAGCTTCATTTTTTTCTGAGGCAAACCCTTAAAAAAACAGTCAGTTTTAATACAAAGCCTCGTGCCAAATGTCACACAGGTTCCTTTATTAACAAAGGTCTGCACAATATCAAAATGTATAAAACAAATGAAATAAAAATAAACTGCCTGCATATATAGAATAAAAATGCTTCTTGAATAAAATAAAACAAATATCCCTTTCCTGCATAACAATTAAATTAAAATACACTGTGCAATTAATACAATGTAGACAGTAACAGGCAGACTTTTCCACTGAGGTTGACAGTTGTGCAAATAACAAAAAATTTGTGTAAATCTCAAATAAAACATTCAAGTCAATTTGACAGAAAATAAGCTATATCAAAATCATTAAAATTTTTTTTTTTTTTTTTTTTTTAAATCGATATAAACGATATTGTCTCGTACCATAATATCGTGTTTGAAAATATATCGATATATATTAAAATCTCGATATATCGCCCAGCCCTAACCCTGAGGAAGGCGTAAGCCGACACGGGTTGGTGTTTTTTAGTATTTAACCCAGTCCAATAAAGGTTTTTTAATTTTTTCAAGCCACCCACCAGAGTGCCTTCATTTTTTCCTTTTGAGATACCAGAATACTATTTGGTGAATTTAACCAAACCTAAGTCATTTCCTCTGAGTCGACTTTACAGGCATCGATTTTACTCTTTCGATTGAAAGTAAGGAAGTTAAACGGCCTCTGATGTGGTGGGGCAGCGCAGTAAGGATTCAGTTATGTGAACCAGCTTGCTAAACAAAAACAAGAGGAAGGTTCTGAGCAGCCAGAGAGGCTCTTGAATCAGTCATCCCTGTAGCTCCCTCTCCTTGGTTGACTGGGTTTTGCTGCCATGGCACTTGGCTGCATGTTTGATGGCATACATTTTTATGAGGAGCCGGGCCTTGGTGTTGTTGGGGTGATCTACTCTGCAGTCATGCTGTCGTGTCAGCAATCTGGAATTCATTACTATGTCTGTTATCTTCCCGCAGCGTGGGGGCAATCCCTACACGGTGCAGCCCAGCCCGGCGTGGTCTACCCAGTGTGGGAGCAATAATACTTGTGTGTCAGCTATTCCACAAGGCTGAGCCTCTGTGACTTTGGAGGAGGCACAATGAGAAAGCCGGCTTCTGTGAATGAACCGCTAACTACAGGCTACACCTGCAAATAGAACTGCGGATGAAAAAAACTGGGTGGGATCTTGGTTTATGACTCTATGTTATGAACAAACTGACACTCAAGTTAAACTAAAATGATGAGTAGCTAATATAGGGTGGAACAAATCCATGTCTGCAGCTTACATGTGAAAGTGATTACAACTATACGAGGAGAAAAATATCCCCCAGTAGCTCTTAAAACTGTAAGGCATAATTAAAGACATCAATCAGCTCAGTAGTTTCCTACATTTTCCATACTCGCTTTCACGAACCCCCCCTCCCTCCAAGAGAAAAACTGCAACTAGTTGCACTCAGTTGTGGATTATAACTGCAGGTGGCAATGGTGATTAAGAGTGAATAAGTAATGCAGCGTAAGATATAGTACGTTACTGACGTAGCAAAGAAGATTCTAGCGTGGCGCAAGCACAATGGGACAGCCAATGGTGCATTACTTCAATGCACAGCAGGGGGTTTGCCCACACTACCATAATAAGTTGAATACAGTCAGTCCCCCTGACGCCAAGTTGTCTGCAATTGGACAGTGGGTCTGGCTCATCCCTCTGAAGGCAGCTGGCTGTGGGAGGAGACCTCCCCGACTCCTCCACAGCTAATCTTTACTGTTCCAGGGCCCTTTTCTGATACGGCCGGGAGGAAGCACATTTATATTACATGCTTTATGAGCGGATTTACTGGACTCCTCTCACAAAAGTAGGAATAAAGTAGATCACTGACATGGATGAGAAACACTGCTCAGTTCATCAACATTATGACATATCAGGGTGTAGCATTGCTATGCTTAGGTAAAAGAAATCTGGAGTTTCTCTCTATTTCTTCTTTACTTTATTCCGAAGATTTTATCAAATGAGGAAACAGGTGTCAAATGAAACAAATATAAAGAGCAGCAAACGAAACAAGTGAAGATCTTTGGCCATAATCAAAGACAGCATGTAGTGAAAACCACAGCTAGATCTGGCCACACTCCCATCCTTCATGATTCCACCAGATTTGTTGGCCAGTTGTCTTTTATTGTGCTTTCAGAGTCAGGTCAAAGTCCAGCCTCTCCCCACTCCCACACCAAGTGAGCGTTCACATCGCACAGTACACATTACACTCGGGAGGTAAATAGCTTTAAGTCAAAACACCGAGGAATAAATCGACATTAAAATTGTTAATCACGTTAAAAGTCCAATCAGCACAAGCAGATGCTGCCAAGTTGTTTTTTTTTTCTTTCACGATAACAAAATGGTTACACAGGAGGTCAAACTGCATTTTCAACATTGCACACATTCACTATTCAAACTACACGAGCGCTCCTCCTTACGGTGCACAAATCTTTGTGTGTGCATAACGGATGGGGACGCTTCAAGAACGACAGAGAGGACAAACGTTTGGCTGCTTCGACCTGCAGTTGTCTGTAACCATCAGTCAGAGCAGCGTGGACCAATGTCAGCAAATGCCCTTTCCTCCTACAGCCAGCAATAACAAAACAAACACCAGCAGCACAACAAGCCTCTGGGAACAAGTGCCACTGTAAAAGCAGCGTTGCCTTTACTGAACACGCTTGTACAGAGTCAGGTGTCACGCACCGCGACTCGGACACAGTCCCCTTGTGTTTGCACACCAGATGCACCAGCTGCCCGCAACACAGTACGTGATGTTTGTTGGAAGATGATGCAAACACGTGTCAAAAGAACTGGCAGTGTTTCAAATGTGTAAAGTATAAACACAGTAAACCTGCCGCCGTGCTGAACTGTGTGACCACCAGCAGGACTGTCCTGGCTCGTATGGACAGTGGTGAGTGGCAGGGAGCCAGCAGGGCTTCAGTTCAATGCCACAAACAAGATTAAGGCAATTATTAACTGCTGGAAGGTCCAATATAAAACTAAATCTGAGCCGGTTAGTTATTATCCATTCATTGTGGAGGACTCCAACAAACACATCAGGGACACTGCAGTTTCTAAGCAAATGCAGGTTCCACTTCATGACAATGTTTACTCTTTTCTGTTTGCCAATTAGTTAAAATATCAGTCAATTATATATTTATTACATGTAGCTCACATAACCAAAACAATGCAGGTGTATACTCCTTTAAAAGTTAACGCATTCATATTTTCTTAGTTGGATAACCTTGTAATTCTTGATATTTAAAATGAAAATTCAACTTCTTGTGTAAAATGACCTTTTGGCCAGACCTTCACCTCTAGAAATCTCCGAAGTTAAGATAGATAAAGAATAACTTCTTACCTTGTATAATCTCCTTTAGCCTCCTTAAAATAGTGAGGAAAAAAAACGCAGTTAGTAAATGAATTGAAGAAAACAAGCAACAACAAAAAAACAGCCCTGCTTTATTTTACTATTGTTCTAAGTAACGTAACACTGATTACTATCGACATTTATGAAGTATTAGGTTTTAATAACACCTGAAAGGAAACATTTCCTCAAAATACAAGCTCACTTTTGAATGAGATCTAAACCTAAAACAGCGAGTTTGTGTAAAGCCTGAATTATGGTTCTGCGTTAAATCGACGCAGATCATACGCCGTAAGTCTGCGTAGCCTACGGCGTAGGGTACGCGTGGTGTGACGCGGGACCATAAATCAGCCTAATGATAGAGGACCACGTCGCTGCCCGACCTCGGGCGCTTCGGGGGGAAGTTTCAGTCAGAGCTGCGGCAAACTGTCTCACCTGCAATGCGAAGGCTGCTAACTTGAAGACATGCTCGCTCTCCACCTCGATGGTTTCCTGTTGTAAGAATGGGTAAAATCACCGAGAGTACTGCACAGTGTGGTGTGAAACACTTGACTGGTGAAGCCTCCCGTCCCTGCTGCTGCACCGTCCCTGGTCCTGCCGTCACCGACCCAACCACTGTGGCCGTAAATACACGCTGCTGCACAGACCCGGGGACGGGGTTCCCTGCTCTTTAACCTACTGTTTGTTTATCCCCAAACTTACTGTAAACCGTGAAACCCACCCGAGTGCGGAGGAAGCCTGGCCGCAGAGCCTGTCTAAAGTTTATCCCCCCCTCCCTTGGTGAGATGGTACAGTCCGAGAGCAGGTTCAACAGTCTCGTCTCCCATGGAGACCAGTCTGCTCGCCCCGCGAAAAGCTGCCTGCAGCGATCCGCTCGTGCTGCGTTCAGGTGCTCCGGGAGGCTCCTCTCATGCTGCGTTCAGGTGCTGCTGGAGTAATCCCCCCTCCCAGTATCCCCCTGGTAACAGCTGCACCGGCCCCCTCCCACAGTAACCCCATTGTTCATGCACTTTTGTTTTATGTATAACGTGACACAGTTAAACATCGGGTCAGACTTGTTTGTACCCACAACTACTATTACTACCACTAATACTACCATTTCTACTACTACTGCCACTTCTGCTACTACTGCTGTAGTAT